>NC_139518.1:63673909-64028909 GCF_947247035.1 Vipera ursinii | reverse complement strand
TTGAGGTGTATGAGGAAGTCATCCAGTTTTTCTTTGCCGTGTGGCCAGATTACAAAGGTGTCATCTACATATCTGAGCCAGAGTTTGGGTTTGTGGTTGGATTTTTCTAGAGCGAGGGTTTCAAAGTGTTCCATGTAGAGGTTTGCGATGACAGGTGAGAGGGGTGATCCCATGGGTGCTCCTTCCATTTGTTTGTATCTTTGTCCATTGTAGATGAAGTATGTGTTAGATAGGCAGTGGTTGGTCAGATCTAGGATGTGTTTTGGGGGGTTGTATTTATTTAGGATAGCTGTCAAGGCTTCTTTGATTGGCACTTGGGTGAAGAGGGATACAACATCGAAGCTCACAAGTAGGTCACAGGGCTGTAAGTTTAGTTTTCTTATGATCTCTATGAATTGGAATGAGTTTTGTACGTGTGAGGTGATGGAATCTGCATAAGGCTGTAGTTGTTTGGCAAGAAATTTGGCTAGATTTTGTAGAGGTGAGCCTATGGAGCTGACTATGGGTCAGAAAACAAATATCTTACCTCTACGGGGAGGAAATCTACCAGCTAACCAAGACCTACGAAAAACTCGAAGTACGAAGAGCTTCCATTCTGTGTGACCTCACATTCCTACGCAACTGCCGAGATCAAAATTTAATCCCCACATCCTTCCAATTGAAATTCCACTCCAACTCTGCAGCCATCAAACGCATCCTGATAAGAACAGAACTGGCCCTAATCAGAAACGAACTCCACACAAAAAGATTCCTCCTAGACCGAATCAACAGAGACCTCCTCACACTTCACCTCAAACTCAGCAACAAGATCCACCCCACACTTTGGGACAAATTCAAACAAATCGCCGTCTGGAGAGCTGAAACAGAGACTGCCTACAAAACAGACACACACACCAATAAACTCCGAAGACTAAAGGAACGCCAGAAACAAACCCCTCCTCTCCCACAGCAACACATGAAACAAACTGTGCACAACATCTCAGATAGGATTCTCACCAAAGCCGAAACCAACGTCCTGTCTAAAGGATTTAATTTTGCAGTCGCTCCCAAACACATTCCCACGGAAACCATTATATGCGGAGTCGAATCCAGCCTGACCAAAATTAACCCTGATGACGCCAACAAAATCAGACTCGAAGTTACCAACATCCTCTGCACCAGCAAACCACCCAAAAGCAACTTACCCAAAGAGGAACAGACAGCACTACTTAACCTAAAAAATGACACCAGCATAATCATTCTGCCAGCAGACAAAGGCAACGCCACGGTGGTAATGAACTCATCTGACTACCATACCAAATTATCCAACCTACTCCGAGACTCCACATACAAACTCCTCAAGACAGATCCCACCACCTACCTGGAAAAAACCACAAAATCAAAAATAAAAGCCACACCCATCAGTGAAGAGATCCAGAAAACAATCATTCCCAGAGAAAAATCATCCAGATGTCCTAAGCTCTATGGTCTGCCCAAGATACACAAAGAAGGAACCCCACTCAGACCCATAGTCAGCTCCATAGGCTCACCTCTACAAAATCTAGCCAAATTTCTTGCCAAACAACTACAGCCTTATGCAGATTCCATCACCTCACACGTACAAAACTCATTCCAATTCATAGAGATCATAAGAAAACTAAACTTACAGCCCTGTGACCTACTTGTGAGCTTCGATGTTGTATCCCTCTTCACCCAAGTGCCAATCAAAGAAGCCTTGACAGCTATCCTAAATAAATACAACCCCCCAAAACACATCCTAGATCTGACCAACCACTGCCTATCTAACACATACTTCATCTACAATGGACAAAGATACAAACAAATGGAAGGAGCACCCATGGGATCACCCCTCTCACCTGTCATCGCAAACCTCTACATGGAACACTTTGAAACCCTCGCTCTAGAAAAATCCAACCACAAACCCAAACTCTGGCTCAGATATGTAGATGACACCTTTGTAATCTGGCCACACGGCAAAGAAAAACTGGATGACTTCCTCATACACCTCAATAGCCTACACCCCAAAATACAATTCACCATGGAAACAGAAGCTAACAATCAACTTCCCTTCCTTGATGTCTTAGTCTACAAGAAATCCAACGGCTCCCTAGGACACACTATCTACCATAAAAAAACACACACAAACCGCTATCTGAACGCACTCTCACACCACCACCCAGCACAGATCAACTCCGTAGCCAAGACACTCATCTCCAGAACCAAACACCTAGCTGATGAACAACACCTAAAAACCGAACTACACACTCTCACTAATGTACTAACAGCCAATGGATTCCAAAGAAACACGATTACCAACTTAATCCGAAGAGAGACACCCACAAAAACCCAAGACAGAGAACAAGAAAATGGCAAAGCCCTCCTCCCATACTTAAAAGGGACCACAGACAGAATCAGCAAGGTCCTCCAAAAACACAACATCAAAACAGCATTCTACACAGACAGAAAAATATCCACCATCCTAAGAAACCCCAAGGACATAATTGGGTTAGAAAACCAAGGAGTATACGAAATCCCATGCACCACCTGCCCCACCACATACATCGGACAGACCAACAGAAGAATAAGTGCACGCATTGAAGAGCACAAAAACTCACTCAGAAAGGGAGAACAAACTTCATCCCTGGTCCAACACTTTGAAGCCACGGGACATGAAATTGATTTTAAAAAAACCAAAACTATCGCCAAAATTGAACATTTTAACAACAGAATAATCAGAGAAGCCATTGAGATAGAAAAACGCCCCCACAGCATGAATAAACGAGATGATACCTCTCGTCTACCAGCCATTTGGAAACCCGCCTTGATTGACAGACGAGGCCCAACCACCAAGAATGATACCAGACCCAAACTCATGATAACATCACATGACATCACCACCACACAACCATTCAAAAAGCAAATCCGAACCCACAACGATAAAGACACACAACCACAAAACAGAAACCTAACTACAGCTGCAACATCAGCCACTTTAAACCCCTCAAAACCACACAATAAGCAAATTGACACCCACTATAAAAACATGGCACCACCACAAACACGAAGCCGAACAAAAGCAGCACAACTCACCAGCTCAGGTCTGGAGCTGGCAGCTGAGACCAGCCCATCCACTCAGAACAACCCCCCCACCCAATCAGAACACACCCACCATTCAAAACACACTCCCACCCAATCAGAACACACTTGGTCCCCTACCCAATCAGAGCACACCTCCACAGAACACACCCCCTCTGGCAGTTTAAAAAAGAGGAACAAACAGCCACATGCTTCTCCCAGAAGAAGGAAGCTAAAGCCTGATGATGACGGATGGGATTCCGTCGAAACGTTGCGCCTACACCTTTAGTTCTAAGCGGGGAAAAACCCGAAAAACCAAGGATCCACATACAGGCACCCGCGAAAACCTCAGAAAACAAATATATATATATATATATATATATATGTATATATATATATATATCCCTCCCCGATGCAGCTGACAAAGTGAAAAAGAGCCTGTGGCCTAGAGGTTAAAACAACTGCCTAATGTGCAATCAGCCCAGGTTCGAATCTCAGAAGGGTGTGGCTGACTGATGAGAACAAAATAAAGATTCCCCTGCACATGCATGCTAGTCGTTTCCGACTCTAGGGGCCGGTGCTCATCTCTGTTTCAAAGCTGAAGAGCCAGCATTTGTCTGAGGACGTCTCCATGGTCATGTGGCCGGCATGACTAGATGCCAAAGGCGCATGGAATGCTGTTACCTTCCCACCCTAGTGGTCCCTATTTTTCTACTTGCATTTTTACGCGCTTTCAAACTGCTAGGTTGGCAGAAGCTGGGACGAGTAACAGGCGCTCAGTGTATATATATATATATATATATATATATATATATATATATATATATATATATATATATATATATATATATGTCAGTCAGTCAGTTATGTATAATACTATCAATAAAAAGGAACTTGTGTGTACCTTATCAAAGTTAAGTGAAAAATAAAGGAAACCTAAAAAAGCAAGTAAATCATAGTAGCAATCATATAACAAGGTTGAAAAATGCCAGAGTTCCTGTGGATGCAGCTCTTTCATACATCTTTGATTTTATTTTCCTTCCATCTTCCTGGAAGACAATTGCAATGTTCACAGTTCACAGAAGGGAGAAAACCCTACTCAATTGTAACTACAGTACTTCATTTATCATGTAAAGTACATCATGCTGTTCTGCAGAACTAAGTGTCCTTTCATTTAGACAATTAATTTGAAATTAAATATTAATATAAATATACTGGTGGTTACAAATATACTCTGATTTAATTAAATATGGATTATTGTGCATTTTGTAAACGGGACATTTTTATAAGGAAATATAATGGAGTTGTTATGCAGGAATTGCAGGAATCAGCAAGCTTCTCACTTACTCAGCTCTTACTCTGTCTCATTATTTTTGTAAAAAAAAATAGCTATTTTAATTGCCAAGCATTAGATGGACTACAAGAAACAATTGATGCTTAAGTTTCAATTTTGCAATATGTGATTTTAATGAAAACTCTTACATCCCACTTATGAACTGTCATATGCTTCTTAAAGACATAATTACTTTATTGAACTAATTGAGTAGTTGATTTCATCCTACAAAGGATGCACCAAACCCACCCCGCAACAGATTATTCTTTGGAATATTTTTTATAGATTTTTCCATGGTGAATTCACCTATTTTTATCTTCTTTGCAGGAGGCGGCAGTAACATAAAAGCATACAGTTGTTAATGGGTTAGGAGCCCCAATTTAAGAGTTATGAACCTAGCCAGTCAGCAACTATCCATTTATATCATGCTGCTTTAAGCTATTTCCTGCTGGCACTGCTGACTCCAATAGCTATCACTAAGGGACAGGTATATCCTCTACCATGCACTGCTTTGCATCAGAGAATGGACTATTTCCATAGAAAACCATCTCTTTCATACTGAAAGTCTTAATAAATATCTTGATTATCATTTTATTAGCCTCTTTATTTTGAGTTTTGATTTATGTCTGGCTCCATAGAAAAACAAGTTTCAGATCATAGAAAAATGCTAATGATTTTGCCCAGACACTTCTCTCATTTTTCCTTCTTATCTGTTTGATATAGTTCTCAGGATCTGAGAAGCACACATGATATGTGTTTCAGTAGAGAAGTTGTATGTAGCTTAACAGCTGCCTGCAATTAGTGCAGGTTCGCATCCCACCAGGCTCAAGGTTGACTCAGCCTTCCATCCTTCCGAGGTAGGTTAAATGAGGACCCAGATTGTTGGGGGCAATTAAGCTGACTTTGTAATAATGCCGCTTGGGGGTGTGTGTGAAAGCCCTAATAAGCAGGCATATACATAGAATGAAGGCTACTGCTAAGCTTGTAAGCCGTCCTGAGTCTTCAGAGAAGGGCGGGATAAAAATGGAATTAAAAATAAAAATAAAAATAAAAATAATATGGCTGTACCACTGTACCATTGCCTTCTCTTGTCAACCACTGTTTTCTTTCACCACTAATCCCAGTTCACTGCATTGTTCTGGGACATCATGGTGAAAATTAGAAGTCCATGTTGGAGCTACCATTCGTTTTACAGAAGGTATGTTTTATCATACCAGGAATATCTAAAATATTCTGGGGGGGGGGAAATCATGGTAGTCAGAAATTCTAATGGAAGGAGGGAGGAGGAAATTGAACAATTTAAAAAAATACAACTGAATCAGGAATACACAATCTACGGTAGCTTTTCCAACTTAACGGTTCTCTACTTGTTATGGACTATATGCTGTAGCCCCAGGGGGAATGTGGAGAGTGTCAATTCTAGTACTGTTTTTACTTCTATCTGTTGTTACTTACAACAATTATGCTTGTTATATTACTGTATGCCACTTGCTACAGTAATAGAGGTGGCTTATAAATTGTTTAAATAAATAAATAAAGTTCAGGATATCTTGCTTGGCTGAAAATGCTGAGCTTAATAGATCCAATACATTTGCAAGTACCAGACTGGAGAAAATTATATGGAATTATATGGAATTGGGTATGTCTAGTTTAATGAAAAGAAGGACTAGGGGTGACATCATAGCAGTGTTCCAAGATCTCAGGGGCTGCCCCAAAGAAGAGGGAGTCAAGCTATTCTCCAAAGCACCTGAAGGCAGGACAGGAAGCAACGGATGGAAACTAGTCAAAGAAAGAAGCAACCTAGAACTAAGGAGAAATTTCCTGACACTGAGAAGAATTAATCAGTGGAACAACCTGCCTCCAGAAGTTTTGAATGCTCCAACACTGGAAGTTTTTAAGAAGAGAGTGGACAACCACTTGTCTGAAATGGCATAGGGTTTCCTGCCTGACCAGGGGGTTGGACTAGAAGACCTCCAATGTCCCTTCCAGCTCTATTATTAATTATATTACATTGTCTTTATAGTGATACAAAAAATGTTTGTAATAGTACAAGACCAACACGATAGCAAAAAGTCAATAGCTGAAAGCTACAAAATCAGATGTTGATGCAATTATGTCATTAAATCAGGTGATTTGATTTTGTTTGATTTCCCCATTGTTTCTGTGGATTTATTTTGAACTCTTAAAAGAGTTAAATCTTCTCTCTCTTTTTACTTAACAACTGAGAATTAAAGACATAACCTTGGAAGATTTAGAAGAGAACCAAAAGGTGCTACTGGATCATATGCAGTGCTGACTTACACAAGATTTATAAGAATGTGTTTTACTGGCATGGTGCTTTTGAAATATTATACTTGTAGAGATCCATAGGGAGATATATAGGCAGTCGGGCTGATGAGACACAAAAAATATTTTTTTAGTCAACTCATGCTTTGATCACTGTCCATCTGGACTACTGCAGTTCAGTCTATGTGAGGCACCATTTGGAAGCAAGTAGTCCAAAACTCAAAGGCCAGACTGTTGGTGGGACCATCCCACCAATGCTTCATAGCACCAATTTTGAGATCACTTGCACTGGCTTCCTATTACCTTTCAGGATCAATTCAACTTGCTAGTTATTACGGTAACTGAATCTTATTGGGGACTATCTGGCCAAAGTCAACTCTATTCGCCCGTGCTTCTCACCTCAAAAAAAAACAAAAACCCACAACCTTCTCTGTGAGGTTTACGGGACTCAAAAAAAAAAAGTCCTTTTCTGAGGCAACCCTCTTATTACAGAACATATTTTCCCAGAGACCCAAATGGTACCTTCCCTTTTATGTATTTGGGAATGTTTTTAAAAGTTTTGTTTCAAGCATTCAGCTGTGCTTGCATTTTGTGCCTGTGTCTTTGAACTCTTCGTTTTTATGTAGCAGGGTTTTTTTTAATACTTGATTTTAATACTTGATTTTGTTTTGCTTTCCTCTGAGTCATTCGACTAGTATGGTTCACAAATATAATAAGCAAATAAACAAAGAAGCAATAAATAAACAAAAATGACCCCCTTTAGACCAAATGGTTATAAAAATGTTATCCCCTCCACCCATTTGTTGAGGTTCATAGAGGAAGAACATAAGAGCCATGCTGGATGAGGTCAAAGGCTTATCTAGCCCAGCGTTCTGCCTCAGATAGCATTTAATCAAATGTGTTCACGAGGCTCACAAACATGGTGGGAAGGTCATAGCCCTATCAACTGGTAATTATGGTGTGCTGCTTGGGATTCTGTAGGAATCAAGAAATCAAGTAAGTGCTGGTTGCTGTAGGGCTGCATCCATTTTTATTTCAAAATTGTCTAAATTGATAGCCACATCTAAGAGAAGCGAATTTCTTATGCACTAAGAGTTAGTCAACAGATATGGCCTTTTTGATGCCCCCCCCCAAACATTAGGATTAAGAATTGTTTCTTCCTTCCTTTCACCAAGGATGGGCAGCTATGGCCCCTTTACAGCCTGTGGACATGAACTGCTAATATCCCCAAGCCAGTCATGTTGCCCAGCCCTGCTTTACACTTTTAAGTCTTTGTACACATTTTATAAAGCTCTTCTTTGCAAACTTGTTTGAAAAGGCTTGTAGATGTTTCTTTCTTCTTTAGTTCATTGTATTGGGGAAAAAATAGGGAATATCAATCACATTCTAACATATTTAGCCTATAAGGTAAAGGTAAAGGTTCCCCCGCACATGCATGCTAGTCGTTTCCAACTCTAGGGGCTGGTGCTCATCTTTGTTTCAAAGCCAAAGAGCCAGTGCTTGTCCGAGGACATCTCCGTGGTCATGTGGCCGGCATGACTAGATGCCAAAGGCACACGGAATGCTGTTACCTTCCCACTGTAGTGGTCCCTATTTTTCTACTTGCATTTTTACATGCTTTCGAACTGCTAGGGACGAGTAACAGGCGCTCACTCTGCTACATGGCACTCAGGATTCGACCCACCAAACTGCCAATCTTCTGATCGACAAGCTCAGTGTCCTAACCCACTGAGCCACCATGTCCCTGTATTTAGCCTATAGTGATGACTTAAGACATGCAAGCTCTGTTAATGTACAAAATTTGCATTGGAGCTAAATATAACATCAAGTGATATCATAGTGAGTTTTATTAAATGGCTGATATTGGCTGATCTTTATTTTATTTTCTACACATAGATCCAAATATGTGAGTGGAATTAAGTGAATCTTGGTTTCAATATTGTTTGCTTATTTTATCATATTTTTAAATGATCCCAACAACAATATCACACTTGCATTAGGAAAAAAATATATAAAATATATAAAAATATATAAAAATCAAAGATTTTTGTGCTAGCATTAACAGTTGCAATACACTAATCATTGTACCAGTTTCTTATGGTTTTTTTTGTTTTTTGTTTTTTTGTACCTTAGGCTTCTATAAACTTGCAAAATGAACAGCAGAAGGGCTATTTACATTCCAAGCAAAAGTTCTCTTTTAGTGACCACAATTGTGACTGGAAACTCAATCTTTAAGCAAAATAGTCACTAAGTGCCACTGCAACTCTGCCTGTGGTCTTCCAACTTTTCTTTGCTTTATATCTCTGTGAAAGTTATAAATGTGAGGATTGATCATAAAGCTTCCTTTTCATCACTTTGTAATTATAAATTGTCACCAAATAAGGCAATAAGTTAAACAAGGACTATTGGTAGCCAGAATGCATATTAAAAAGATAGGTTTTTAATGAGACACATATCAATACTGTTGTGGCCCCGATCCCCGAGCCTGTCCTATCTGAGGAAGAGGACTTTGAGGATGATGGGGAGAAACTGGCAAGGCCTCCCTCTCCGGGACCCTCCCCTCTGGCAAGGCCTCCATCTCCATCTGAAGGCCGACAGGAGCAGCCTGTGATTAGCCAGGCTGGGAGTGAGCCAGAGCAGCTGCAGCAGATGGAGAGGAGCAGAGATGAATCATGGCTAGATCCCCAAGAATGGCGCAGAGCCAAGCGTTTACAGCAGCGTAGGAAGAGTAGGAGGGTCAGGGATTAGCTGAGTCACTGATCCACACCCCACAAGGTACAAAAGGGTGTGTGGCTGCTCTCAGGACTTTGTGACGAACAACAATTTAATCAACCTCTGGTCACATCTTCGGAATTCTGTCGGATTTACTACCTGTTTGAAACCCTGGCCTGAATTCTTGACAACTCTTCTGTACTTTTGTTTCTGGACTGTTTGCTTGTTTGCTTGGACTCATTTTGAGTAATTGTTTGGAAGTTATCTCATTCCAGTGGATGCTTGAGATAACGAACCTATTTTGGCTGACTATTTGTATTTTGCTACCAAGGTCTTATCAGAAGGCAATTACTAAAGCCTGAGGAATTAACCCTTGCTAGTCATGCCTGCTTGTCTGTCTGTTTATACCCTGGGGGGGGGGGAGAAACAGAACAAATACTATCTTAACCTAACTGCACCCTTCCCTGCCCTAACTTTATGGAGATGCTCTTTGACTTTGGAATTTTCCCTGTTAATGAAAATTGAATGAAGTGCAAAGTATCTCAGAGTAGATTGCAGACTAAGTAAATCTTCTGCATTGCATGTTCACAAGCTTTTTGTTTTAATAATTAACAGTTTTGGTTTGTCGTTGTGTCTAGCAGTTACAGTATACTTCTAAAAAACCTGTATTGTTATATAATACTTGGTGGGATTTCTAAAGATTTTGTTGAATACTCATCACAACTCAGAACCATGTTGAAGAGAATGGTACACTTCCTTCTTTGTGAAAGGAATATATCTCCATTAGAAAATAAAAGTAAAAAAAAAGAAAACATAACTTTGCAATGGTATCTATTCCTATCTATGGATATTCATTGTTTTAACTATGTATATCTTTAAAATGTCATATATTTAACATTTATGAACAAAAATCAAGCAGAATTCCACAATATGTCTCCAAAAACATAGCACTTGTATAGATAACAGAATAACAGAGTTGGAAGGGACCTTTGAGGTCTTATAATCTAACCACCTGCTCAGGCAGGAAACCCTATACCACTTCAGACAACTGGTTGTCCAGTCTCCTCTTAAAAACCTCCAGTGTTGGAGCATTCATAACTTCTTGAGGCAAGTCGTTCCAATGATTTATTGTTCTAACTGTCAGGAAGTTTCTCCTTAGTTCTAGGTTGCTTCTCTCCTTGGTTAGTTTCCATCCGTTGCTTCTTGTCCTTTTCCTCAGGTGCTTTGGAGAATAGCTTGACTCCTTCTTCTTTGTGGCAGCCCCTGTGATATTGGAACACTGCTATATCACTTTTTCTGTTTGGTTTTGTTCTCTCACCCGTGTTTTGCTGAAAATTTGGTCACCTATATCCATCTTTTTATTTAGTTGAATGGCCTATCTGTATCCCAGGCTTCTCTATAGAAAATCATGTAGATAATAGTTATGGAAAACATTACACAGCCTATGTAATGTTTTTGATACCTCCATCCTCAGACAATGAAATGATGAGATTAACTGTTTTTATAGCAGGCTGACCCTGCTATAACCCTAACCTTTAACCTTCAAAGACAGCAAATCAGGTAAGAAACCTAAGCCATGAATTGCAAACCATCTTTGCCATTTTCTACCTCAGCTGACAAGTTACCCTCACATGATCTCGCACCAAAGTATCATTATATTCTGGCCTAGTCCCTAAAGTTACTCAAAAACAGATGCAAATGAAGCAAGAAACTGTCTGAACAGCACAGACAGCTTTTTTCCTGCAAAAGATAGAGAAAGAAATGGAAAAGAGCTTCAAGTCTTTAAACAAAAAAAATGCAGAAAACCAAGCACTGTCTGAAAGAGTGAGAAAGTTTCATTAAACTGGAAAGTTTGTTTTCCAAGTAAATGTTTGATACTCAGCAGGAAAAAAAAAATCAGCATTCCAGTTAGATAATAGTGCAAAAGATTGTGTGCTTCAGACTTGGGAGGAGGGAACAAAAGTACAGGTTCATAACACAATGGACTGTGTAATTGGTTCTTTCAAAGTTTCTAATCACTTTTCTGTAAGATCAAGTGAAACTGACAAGCAAGACAATTGGAAGACTGACTATACAATGAGGGCACTTGGGACCCCAACTAGTTTATGTGGTAATTGTTAATTATTTTGAGACTTCCTCTCAAACATAAAACAGATCCGACAAGTTGCCAATTTTTTTTAAAATCCCTGCCAAATAAAAGATGTGGCCATTATTACTGATCCTAGATGAATCATTTGCCTGTGAAGGTGTTATCAAAATACAAGCTCTCCCCTTCAAATCTATTTTAAACAATGTTAGCGCATTTTCACATGTCATCGTTTGACAGTTCCACCATACTTGCTAGTCAGCCACCAGGGAAATTTACATGCATTTGAATTCATCCTGCCAAGCAGAGTCATCCCAGACTGACAGGCCTTTTTAACTAGGTGATAAGTTAATCTGTATAACATTTGATAGATTTCTGTCTTTTACTCAGGCCATACTTTGTGAAAATGATTGTGCTACAAAATTGGCAAATGTGTCATGTCTCAACTTTTAGTCTCAATGGAATTTTTTTTTAAAAAAAAAATCTTTCAGTTTTGAGTTTTTATGCATTGATCCAAACTAAATATGCAATTTAAGCATGACTATTTTGAGCTTCCAAGAAATGCAACTATTCCATATTCTTCTTATTCCCTCGTTGATCATGAATCATAAAATCAGTGGAGAGATTTTGTCTAAATGGGGGGAAAGAACACCAAACCATTAGTGATGATCTGAATAAAAGTGCCTTCAAATTGATATATTATAACTTGTTAGGAAATTTATTTATTTATTTATTTTATTTAATAATATTTCTATACCGCCCTTCTCCCGAAGGACTCAGGGTGGTGAATTACTTGAAAATTACTTGAAAATTAGCATGTATTTCAACACTAAGCCTTGAATAGCGTGTTATCCAATTGATCCCAGTTCTTTCCATTTCAGTGCAGTCATTAGCATTAGGATCAGTCAAAAATCAATTATTCTGAATGTAATTGCCTGCTCTTCTTCACCAAGAAATGCTGATTTGGTTTTCTGCCAGGGACACACCTGAAAACTGGCATGAACCACTAAACAAGTTTTACACAGCTTAAGGAACAACCAGAATTCTCCCATAATCTGTAAACAAACAAACAAACATAAATCCCAGTTTGATTCATGTGCATAACCCAAGACATTTCCTTTCATTACAACACTAGCTTTGGCTTCTTGATTTTTCAAGTGCACTGTGCCCTGAAAAGAGAAATAGAGGGGAGGGAGGGAGAGAGGGAGAATACTTGGTCATGCTAATCATGAGTCATTACTAGCATGCAAGGTTCAGCAGACAAGTTTTTCTACCAAAATATAGAGATGTGGCCACAAACTCAAACAGAAATGTTACTGAAGGAATGTTTAATGATTATACAAGTCATACAACTGGTACTTGTAGGCCAAAATCAAAATCTAGCAAGAATATTTGATTTAAAATATCTGCTTAGATTGATTTTGAGTCTTTAAAGCTATTTTTGCATCACTAGGAAAGTCTTAATGATCCTCCTTTAAACACTCAATTACTAAAGCCTCAATGGAACATTCTGTATTCAAAATATCTTCAATTTTCTAACGCATAGCATGCTGTTTTCAGGGCATATATTGTCTCTACAAGAAGTCAACAGGCAAAATAAAATGAAGCCCCTGCATTCCTGAAGAAATAGCAATTGCACTTAGACCTATATACCACTTCACAGAACTTTATAGCCAGTGGTGGGATTCAGCCTGTTTGCACCAGTTCGGCAGAACCGGTAGCTAATTTTTTGTTACCCAGGCCAGAATGGACTTCCGGAAGCATTTGTTCCTGTTATTCACATATTTTAATTCCACCACTGTTTACAGCCCTCTCTAAGTGGTTTACAGAGTCAGCATATTGCCCCCAACAATCTGGGTCCTCATTTTACCATCCTCGGAAGGATGGAAGGCTGAGTCAACCTTGAGGCAATCAGGATCAAACTCCTGGAGTGAGCAATGAGTTAGGCTGCAGTGCTGCATTCTAACCACTGCACCACCACGGAAAAATAATAAGAAGATTTCTCTGAGATCATATCACATATGGTATTTAAGATAATTTATTCATAATCATAAGGGATGAACCAGAAACTATTTACAGCTTGGTATTTTTAGAGGCATAGCTTGGGTTTTATAAGTAATAGCTGGTGCAAATGACACCACAAATTGAAAGTGGTTTTTTTTTACGAGATTTGAATTCAGTAATGGCACTGACGTATATTGGCAACATTTTTTTTCTGTCTTGTCCACATAACGGTCATTTCCAGCTCAGGAAAGAAACAGCCTTCAGTCATCCTTAGGTGTGCCAATATCAACATAGTATTATTTCTGCTTAATTTGATGCCAACAAACAGCACCTTTGAGTTGCATGCAGTTTGTTATTTTGGAATGGTGGTGGTGACAGCAAAGACTGGGAACAGATAAAATAGACACAGAATATAGACTGGAAATAGTGATGACGAATTTCATGCCGGTATATGTGGCCATGCTGGCACTTGCTGCTTTTTTTTCAAAACAATAGAACAGCTTACAGTGTCATGCTGCAAGTTTCTCCTGATTTGTACAGGCATGTCATCGTCATTAGTGCCACATGCCAGAAGGGACCAAGCTTGCATTGCAATGCTCTGATGCTGGTTTTCCCATTCTTTCAATGTTACAGCCATTTGGCCAGTGGTGTTAAAGCCATATTAAAGCAATACTGATGTTAAGAGTGATTGTTGGGAGACACAGGTTACATTATTAAGTGGATAGAAGCTAACCGATCAGTGAAATAATCCATATAACAATAGCTAGTCCTCAACTTATGACAGATTGCTTAGCAACTGTTCAAAGTTATGATAGAACCTCCCCCCCCAAAAAAGTACTTACAATTCAGTTCTAAAGTTTTGACTGCTAACACAGACCCCCACGGCCACATAATTGTATGTTGGGACATGGCAACTAGCACCTATTTATCACTATTTGCAGTGTCTTGAGGTCACATGGCTACGATTTATAACATTTTTGCCAAAGACTAGCGTTTATTTCTGGTTTTCGGCGACATTAGCAAACAATGGGTTTCCTTAACAACTGAAGTGTTCACTTAACAATCACCACAAAAAAAGCTTGTAAAATTGTGTCCAGCCACGTGATGACCTGCTTTAGGAACGGGCATGCTCAATTACAGTTGTGAGTCGAGGATTACCTATACCACTGAGGAAAGAAGGACTGATGCAACTTTTCATTTATTGTGCTCCACGCTTGCCGCAATAAGTCAAAATCCCGCTCAGTTATGTTGCTAGCTAGAAGTTCTATTAAACACAATCGTGCTTAATAGAGGCATTTCCCTGTCTTAAGACAAATGTATTATGGGCCCAGCAGTGTTACTGCACTCTGCCAGATCTCATTTAGTCTCTTCATGCAGTGCACACCTGTGGCTTGTTGACAATACCAAAATGAGAACAACTGAACACCCTGCGACTCTCATGATGGATCGGCACAGTGGTACTTATCACAGGTGTCACTGTAATTTTGACATATTAGGAAAATTCATAATGTTCAGTGGCCTCTAATTCTCACCTCTGCTTATGGGGTGTTACGTCACATACATTAGTAGAAGCACTTCCTTTACCTCTTTTTTTTAAATACCCTCCTAAGAAAGATTATGAACATTTAGTTTCTTCAGCCTTGGTTTTTTTTTTAAAAAAAATTATTAACATTTTGTATAATGTGGCTCAGTGGGTTAGGAAGCTGAGCTTGTCGATCAGAAGGTCGGCAGTTTGGCGGGTCGAATCCCGAGTGCCGCGTAACAGAGTGAGCGCCTGTTACTTGCCCCAGCTTCTGCCAACCTAGCAGTTCGAAAGCACGTAAAAATGCAAGTAGAAAAATAGGGACCACTACGGTGGGAAGGTAACAGCGTTCCGTGCACCTTTGGCGTCTAGTCATGCCGGCCACATGACCACGGAGACATCCTTGAACAAGCGCTGGCTCTTCGGCTTTGAAACGGAGATGAGCACCAGCCCCTAGAGTCGGAAACGACTAGCGCACATGTGCGGGGGAACCTTTACCTTTACCTTTATAATGAACCATTGTTAAAAAGAATTACAAAAAGGAAAGGAAAAGCTAAGCTGGGTTGCAATCTCTTTTTTAAAAAGGAAAGGAAAAGAGGATGAAGAAAAGAGGAAGCAGAATAATGGAAGTTGTGCCAATTTGAAAAAGACTGTGAACCCACCAGTAGTCTTGTCTGAAAGCTGAGCTGATTTATTTCTGGCTCAGCTTTATTAAAAACCTATAAAAACATTTCTTTCAAAGGCTGTGGCTTCATGGGTTCTGTTTCCTCTCTTGAAACAGCTTTTACAGGTAGTCCTCAGCAGTTCACTTAGTGACCATTCAAAGTTGCATCACTGAAAAAAGTGACTTCTGACCATTTTTCACAGTTACCACCTTTCCAGCATCCTCATGATCATGTGATCAAAATTTAGATGCTTTGCAACTAGTTCGTATTATGACCATTGATGCGTCCCGGGGTCATGATATCCCCTTTTGCGACATTCTCACAAGCAAAGTCAGTGGGGAAGCCAGATTCACTTAACAACCGGGTTACTAACTTATCAATTTCAGTGATTCACTTAACAACTGAGGCAAAAAAGATCGTAAAATGGAGCAAAATTCACTTAACAAATGTCTCACTTAACAACAGAAATTCTGAGCTCAATTGTGGTCATAAGCTGAGGACTACCTCCCGGCCATTTGGCTTTAGGTGCCATATCAAGTTTTATAAGAGGAATGATAGCTTGACATCTTCTTAGTTCCTCATCACAGAATTTTCTGGTTAAAAAAAACATATACATACTGAGACATACAACCATACTGGGACAAATGCATATAACATCTTGAATTTCAAGCATTTTTTTCTCTAAATTGTCTTTTTTTGTGTGTGCTGTTGTAACTTTAAATAGTCATTAAACAAACTAAATCGTGGATTACCTGTATGTAGGTATGCCTCGTATGGAATGATTTCTTAGCAGCAGCAAACATAGGAAGGAGATTATATTGCTTTGTTACATTCTTTAAGATATATATATAAGGTAAAGGTAAAGGTTCCCCCGCACGCACATGCGTGCTAGTCGATTCTGACTCTAGGGGGCGGTGCTCATCTCCGTTTCATAGCCGAAGAGCCAGCGTTTGTCCGAGGACGTCTCTGTGGTCATGTGGCCGGCATGACTAGACGCCAAAGGCGCACGGAACGCTGTTACCTTCCCACCGTAGTGGTCCCTATTTTTCTACTTGCATTTTTACATGCTTTTGAACTGCTAGGTTGGCAGAAGCTGGGACGAGTAACAGGCGCTCACTCTGCTACGCGGCACTCGGGATTCGACCTGCCAACCTGCCAACCCTCCGATCGACAAGTTCAGCGTCCTAACCCACTGAGCCACCGCGTCCCTTATATATATATATATATATATATATATATATATATATATATATATATATATATATATATATATATGTATATATATATATATATATATATATATATATATATATATATATATATATATATATATATATATATATATATATATATATATATATATATATATATATATATATATATGTTTTCTGAGGTTTTCGCGGGTACCTGTATGTGGATCCTTGGTTTTTCGGGTTTTTCCCGGCGTAGAACTAAAGGTGTAGGCGCAACGTTTCGACAGCCACATGCTTCTCCCAGAAGAAGGAAGCTAAAGCCTGATGATGATGATGACGGATGGGATTCCATCGAAACGTTGCGCCTACACCTTTAGTTCTACGCGGGGAAAAACCCGAAAAACCAAGGATCCATATATATATATATATATATATATATATATATATGTGTGTGTGTGTGTGTGTGTGTGTGTGTGTGTGTGTGTGTGTGTGTGTGTAAATTACTAACAAAGAATTAAAGGGAAACTGAGATGCATTTCTGACTCATTAGTCGTCCTCAGCCAGCTATACCCTTCTAATGAGTCAGAAATGCATCTCAGTTTCCCTTTAATTCTTTGTTAGTAATTTACACAAATATATGAATTGTCCGGTGTGACTACTGCCTGTTCGATAGCCTTCAAGATAGGCTGAAAACAGGAAATAAAGATTTGCCCCATGTTTGGGGCCTAGCAAGGTAATCTAAATAGTTAACATTTGAACAAGGTTGACTCAGCCTTCCATCCTTCCGAGGTAGGTAAAATGAGGACCCAGATTGTTGGGGGCAATTAAGCTGACTTTGTAATAATGCCGCTTGGGGTGTGTGTGAAAGCCCTAACAAGCAGGCATATACATAGAATGAAGGCTACTGCTAAGCTTGTAAGCCGCCCTGAGTCTTTGGAGAAGGGCGGGATATAAATGGAATGAAAAATATATATATATATATATATATATATATATATATATATATATATATATATATATATATATATATATATACACATACACACACACATACACAAAATTGATATAAACAAATGTATCTAGTGCTTTATAATCCAACTAACAATAAAGCTAAAAATAAAAAAGTCAGTACTATATTTTTTATATAATAAATATACTTGGAAAATAGTGTGCACTTCTGATAAGTATGATGATATAGATAAATAGATAGATAGATAGATAGATAGATAGATAGATAGATAGATAGATAGATAGATAGATAGATGATAGATAGATAGATAGATAGATAGATAGATAGATAGATAGATAGATAGACAGACAGACAGACAGACAGACAGACAGACAGACAGACAGACAGACCTATATAGAACAGAGCAACAGAAGTACGGTAAATTGATATACTTCTTAAGATAAAACAATATGGATTTTAACTTAGGACAAAATAACAGAATATTATTCATTTTATTGCTGCAGAATATAGTCTTCTGTTAGGCAACCCAGTTAGACAAATTCAGGAAAACAAGTTCTAGCAAAGGTTACTGAACAGGGGGGAAAAAAGAATCAAACTAGCAGCAAAATTTGCTGAAATGCCGTGGCTGTTGCCTCTTCTTTACTTGTTGCTCTCAGTGGAGTTTCCATAGCATTGGATTAAGGCTAAACCTTTTCTAAATCTGGAACCCCAAATCCAGTTTATTTATAAAGCACACTGTAAGACATCTGCTCATTCTGGCTTTTAAGCTAGTAGCAGATTTATTTCTGGCAGAGTAGCCACCGGCTAGTTGCACAAAGCACTCAAATTTTGGCTGATAGAAGAGTTTTGGGTTTTTTAATTATTCTTCCAGCTTTTTTCTGTCTTTCGCATGGTTAAAATGCTTATGATGAAAGCATCATTGCTGGCAAAATTAGCCAAACAACACTGATATTTTGCACATATTGCCATTTTAGAGGTTCCCAAAATTACAACAAATAGTCCTATTATCAAAAAGAATATAATAAAATTGCTCATATATATATATATATATATATATATATATATATATATATATATATATATATATATATGTGTAAATTACTAACAAAGAATTAAAGGGAAACTGAAATGCATTTCTGACTCATTAGTCGTCATCAGCCAGCCATACCCTTCTGAGATTCGAACCATGGGCTGATTGCATATGAGGCAGTGTTATTTGCCTCTAAGCCACAAGGTCTCTCTCGCTCTGTTAGCTTTTTTTCTGCAAGGGAAGATATGTTTCAAATGTTAACTCTTTAGATTACCTTGCTAGGCCCCAAACATGGGGCAAATCTTTATTTCCTGTTTTCAGCCTATCTTGAAGGCTATCGAACAGGCAGTAGTCACACCGGACAATTCCTATATTTGTGTAAATTACTAACAAAGAATTAAAGGGAAACTGAAATGCATTTCTGACTCATTAGTCGTCATCAGCCAGCCATACCCTTCTGAGATTCGAACCATGGGCTGATTGCATATGAGGCAGTGTTATTTGCCTCTAAGCCACAAGGTCTCTCTCGCTCTGTTAGCTTTTTTTCTGCAAGGGAAGATATGTTTCAAATGTTAACTCTTTAGATTACCTTGCTAGGCCCCAAACATGGGGCAAATCTTTATTTCCTGTTTTCAGCCTATCTTGAAGGCTATCGAACAGGCAGTAGTCACACCGGACAATTCCTATATTTGTGTAAATTACTAACAAAGAATTAAAGGGAAACTGAAATGCATTTCTGACTCATTAGTCGTCATCAGCCAGCCATACCCTTCTGAGATTCGAACCATGGGCTGATTGCATATGAGGCAGTGTTATTTGCCTCTAAGCCACAAGGTCTCTCTCGCTCTGTTAGCTTTTTTTCTGCAAGGGAAGATATGTTTCAAATGTTAACTCTTTAGATTACCTTGCTAGGCCCCAAACATGGGGCAAATCTTTATTTCCTGTTTTCAGCCTATCTTGAAGGCTATCGAACAGGCAGTAGTCACACCGGACAATTCCTATATTTGTGTAAATTACTAACAAAGAATTAAAGGGAAACTGAAATGCATTTCTGACTCATTAGTCGTCATCAGCCAGCCATACCCTTCTGAGATTCGAACCATGGGCTGATTGCATATGAGGCAGTGTTATTTGCCTCTAAGCCACAAGGTCTCTCTCGCTCTGTTAGCTTTTTTTCTGCAAGGGAAGATATGTTTCAAATGTTAACTCTTTAGATTACCTTGCTAGGCCCCAAACATGGGGCAAATCTTTATTTCCTGTTTTCAGCCTATCTTGAAGGCTATCGAACAGGCAGTAGTCACACCGGACAATTCCTATATTTGTGTAAATTACTAACAAAGAATTAAAGGGAAACTGAAATGCATTTCTGACTCATTAGTCGTCATCAGCCAGCCATACCCTTCTGAGATTCGAACCATGGGCTGATTGCATATGAGGCAGTGTTATTTGCCTCTAAGCCACAAGGTCTCTCTCGCTCTGTTAGCTTTTTTTCTGCAAGGGAAGATATGTTTCAAATGTTAACTCTTTAGATTACCTTGCTAGGCCCCAAACATGGGGCAAATCTTTATTTCCTGTTTTCAGCCTATCTTGAAGGCTATCGAACAGGCAGTAGTCACACCGGACAATTCCTATATTTGTGTAAATTACTAACAAAGAATTAAAGGGAAACTGAAATGCATTTCTGACTCATTAGTCGTCATCAGCCAGCCATACCCTTCTGAGATTCGAACCATGGGCTGATTGCATATGAGGCAGTGTTATTTGCCTCTAAGCCACAAGGTCTCTCTCGCTCTGTTAGCTTTTTTTCTGCAAGGGAAGATATGTTTCAAATGTTAACTCTTTAGATTACCTTGCTAGGCCCCAAACATGGGGCAAATCTTTATTTCCTGTTTTCAGCCTATCTTGAAGGCTATCGAACAGGCAGTAGTCACACCGGACAATTCCTATATTTGTGTAAATTACTAACAAAGAATTAAAGGGAAAGTGAAATGCATTTCTGACTCATTAGTCGTCATCAGCCAGCCATACCCTTCTGAGATTCGAACCATGGGCTGATTGCATATGAGGCAGTGTTATTTGCCTCTAAGCCACAAGGTCTCTCTCGCTCTGTTAGCTTTTTTTCTGCAAGGGAAGATATGTTTCAAATGTTAACTCTTTAGATTACCTTGCTAGGCCCCAAACATGGGGCAAATCTTTATTTCCTGTTTTCAGCCTATCTTGAAGGCTATCGAACAGGCAGTAGTCACACCGGACAATTCCTATATTTGTGTAAATTACTAACAAAGAATTAAAGGGAAACTGAAATGCATTTCTGACTCATTAGTCGTCATCAGCCAGCCATACCCTTCTGAGATTCGAACCATGGGCTGATTGCATATGAGGCAGTGTTATTTGCCTCTAAGCCACAAGGTCTCTCTCGCTCTGTTAGCTTTTTTTCTGCAAGGGAAGATATGTTTCAAATGTTAACTCTTTAGATTACCTTGCTAGGCCCCAAACATGGGGCAAATCTTTATTTCCTGTTTTCAGCCTATCTTGAAGGCTATCGAACAGGCAGTAGTCACACCGGACAATTCCTATATTTGTGTAAATTACTAACAAAGAATTAAAGGGAAACTGAAATGCATTTCTGACTCATTAGTCGTCATCAGCCAGCCATACCCTTCTGAGATTCGAACCATGGGCTGATTGCATATGAGGCAGTGTTATTTGCCTCTAAGCCACAAGGTCTCTCTCGCTCTGTTAGCTTTTTTTCTGCAAGGGAAGATATGTTTCAAATGTTAACTCTTTAGATTACCTTGCTAGGCCCCAAACATGGGGCAAATCTTTATTTCCTGTTTTCAGCCTATCTTGAAGGCTATCGAACAGGCAGTAGTCACACCGGACAATTCCTATATTTGTGTAAATTACTAACAAAGAATTAAAGGGAAACTGAAATGCATTTCTGACTCATTAGTCGTCATCAGCCAGCCATACCCTTCTGAGATTCGAACCATGGGCTGATTGCATATGAGGCAGTGTTATTTGCCTCTAAGCCACAAGGTCTCTCTCGCTCTGTTAGCTTTTTTTTTCTGCAAGGGAAGATATGTTTCAAATGTTAACTCTTTAGATTACCTTGCTAGGCCCCAAACATGGGGCAAATCTTTATTTCCTGTTTTCAGCCTATCTTGAAGGCTATCGAACAGGCAGTAGTCACACCGGACAATTCCTATATTTGTGTAAATTACTAACAAAGAATTAAAGGGAAACTGAAATGCATTTCTGACTCATTAGTCGTCATCAGCCAGCCATACCCTTCTGAGATTCGAACCATGGGCTGATTGCATATGAGGCAGTGTTATTTGCCTCTAAGCCACAAGGTCTCTCTCGCTCTGTTAGCTTTTTTTCTGCAAGGGAAGATATGTTTCAAATGTTAACTCTTTAGATTACCTTGCTAGGCCCCAAACATGGGGCAAATCTTTATTTCCTGTTTTCAGCCTATCTTGAAGGCTATCGAACAGGCAGTAGTCACACCGGACAATTCCTATATTTGTGTAAATTACTAACAAAGAATTAAAGGGAAACTGAAATGCATTTCTGACTCATTAGTCGTCATCAGCCAGCCATACCCTTCTGAGATTCGAACCATGGGCTGATTGCATATGAGGCAGTGTTATTTGCCTCTAAGCCACAAGGTCTCTCTCGCTCTGTTAGCTTTTTTTTTTCTGCAAGGGAAGATATGTTTCAAATGTTAACTCTTTAGATTACCTTGCTAGGCCCCAAACATGGGGCAAATCTTTATTTCCTGTTTTCAGCCTATCTTGAAGGCTATCGAACAGGCAGTAGTCACACCGGACAATTCCTATATTTGTGTAAATTACTAACAAAGAATTAAAGGGAAACTGAAATGCATTTCTGACTCATTAGTCGTCATCAGCCAGCCATACCCTTCTGAGATTCGAACCATGGGCTGATTGCATATGAGGCAGTGTTATTTGCCTCTAAGCCACAAGGTCTCTCTCGCTCTGTTAGCTTTTTTTCTGCAAGGGAAGATATGTTTCAAATGTTAACTCTTTAGATTACCTTGCTAGGCCCCAAACATGGGGCAAATCTTTATTTCCTGTTTTCAGCCTATCTTGAAGGCTATCGAACAGGCAGTAGTCACACCGGACAATTCCTATATTTGTGTAAATTACTAACAAAGAATTAAAGGGAAACTGAAATGCATTTCTGACTCATTAGTCGTCATCAGCCAGCCATACCCTTCTGAGATTCGAACCATGGGCTGATTGCATATGAGGCAGTGTTATTTGCCTCTAAGCCACAAGGTCTCTCTCGCTCTGTTAGCTTTTTTTCTGCAAGGGAAGATATGTTTCAAATGTTAACTCTTTAGATTACCTTGCTAGGCCCCAAACATGGGGCAAATCTTTATTTCCTGTTTTCAGCCTATCTTGAAGGCTATCGAACAGGCAGTAGTCACACCGGACAATTCCTATATTTGTGTAAATTACTAACAAAGAATTAAAGGGAAACTGAAATGCATTTCTGACTCATTAGTCGTCATCAGCCAGCCATACCCTTCTGAGATTCGAACCATGGGCTGATTGCATATGAGGCAGTGTTATTTGCCTCTAAGCCACAAGGTCTCTCTCGCTCTGTTAGCTTTTTTTCTGCAAGGGAAGATATGTTTCAAATGTTAACTCTTTAGATTACCTTGCTAGGCCCCAAACATGGGGCAAATCTTTATTTCCTGTTTTCAGCCTATCTTGAAGGCTATCGAACAGGCAGTAGTCACACCGGACAATTCCTATATTTGTGTAAATTACTAACAAAGAATTAAAGGGAAACTGAAATGCATTTCTGACTCATTAGTCGTCATCAGCCAGCCATACCCTTCTGAGATTCGAACCATGGGCTGATTGCATATGAGGCAGTGTTATTTGCCTCTAAGCCACAAGGTCTCTCTCGCTCTGTTAGCTTTTTTTCTGCAAGGGAAGATATGTTTCAAATGTTAACTCTTTAGATTACCTTGCTAGGCCCCAAACATGGGGCAAATCTTTATTTCCTGTTTTCAGCCTATCTTGAAGGCTATCGAACAGGCAGTAGTCACACCGGACAATTCCTATATTTGTGTAAATTACTAACAAAGAATTAAAGGGAAACTGAAATGCATTTCTGACTCATTAGTCGTCATCAGCCAGCCATACCCTTCTGAGATTCGAACCATGGGCTGATTGCATATGAGGCAGTGTTATTTGCCTCTAAGCCACAAGGTCTCTCTCGCTCTGTTAGCTTTTTTTCTGCAAGGGAAGATATGTTTCAAATGTTAACTCTTTAGATTACCTTGCTAGGCCCCAAACATGGGGCAAATCTTTATTTCCTGTTTTCAGCCTATCTTGAAGGCTATCGAACAGGCAGTAGTCACACCGGACAATTCCTATATTTGTGTAAATTACTAACAAAGAATTAAAGGGAAACTGAAATGCATTTCTGACTCATTAGTCGTCATCAGCCAGCCATACCCTTCTGAGATTCGAACCATGGGCTGATTGCATATGAGGCAGTGTTATTTGCCTCTAAGCCACAAGGTCTCTCTCGCTCTGTTAGCTTTTTTTCTGCAAGGGAAGATATGTTTCAAATGTTAACTCTTTAGATTACCTTGCTAGGCCCCAAACATGGGGCAAATCTTTATTTCCTGTTTTCAGCCTATCTTGAAGGCTATCGAACAGGCAGTAGTCACACCGGACAATTCCTATATTTGTGTAAATTACTAACAAAGAATTAAAGGGAAACTGAAATGCATTTCTGACTCATTAGTCGTCATCAGCCAGCCATACCCTTCTGAGATTCGAACCATGGGCTGATTGCATATGAGGCAGTGTTATTTGCCTCTAAGCCACAAGGTCTCTCTCGCTCTGTTAGCTTTTTTTCTGCAAGGGAAGATATGTTTCAAATGTTAACTCTTTAGATTACCTTGCTAGGCCCCAAACATGGGGCAAATCTTTATTTCCTGTTTTCAGCCTATCTTGAAGGCTATCGAACAGGCAGTAGTCACACCGGACAATTCCTATATTTGTGTAAATTACTAACAAAGAATTAAAGGGAAACTGAAATGCATTTCTGACTCATTAGTCGTCATCAGCCAGCCATACCCTTCTGAGATTCGAACCATGGGCTGATTGCATATGAGGCAGTGTTATTTGCCTCTAAGCCACAAGGTCTCTCTCGCTCTGTTAGCTAACAGAACTAACAGAGCGAGAGAGACCTTGTGGCTTAGAGGCAAATAACACTGCCTCATATGCAATCAGCCCATGGTTCGAATCTCAGAAGGGTATGGCTGGCTGATGACGACTAATGAGTCAGAAATGCATTTCAGTTTCCCTTTAATTCTTTGTTAGTAATTTACACAAATATAGGAATTGTCCGGTGTGACTACTGCCTGTTCGATAGCCTTCAAGATAGGCTGAAAACAGGAAATAAAGATTTGCCCCATGTTTGGGGCCTAGCAAGGTAATCTAAAGAGTTAACATTTGAAACATATCTTCCCTTGCGGAAAAAAAGCTAACAGAGCGAGAGAGACCTTGTGGCTTAGAGGCAAATAACACTGCCTCATATGCAATCAGCCCATGGTTCGAATCTCAGAAGGGTATGGCTGGCTGATGACGACTAATGAGTCAGAAATGCATTTCAGTTTCCCTTTAATTCTTTGTTAGTAATTTACACAAATATAGGAATTGTCCGGTGTGACTACTGCCTGTTCGATAGCCTTCAAGATAGGCTGAAAACAGGAAATAAAGATTTGCCCCATGTTTGGGGCCTAGCAAGGTAATCTAAAGAGTTAACATTTGAAACATATCTTCCCTTGCAGAAAAAAAGCTAACAGAGCGAGAGAGACCTTGTGGCTTAGAGGCAAATAACACTGCCTCATATGCAATCAGCCCATGGTTCGAATCTCAGAAGGGTATGGCTGGCTGATGACGACTAATGAGTCAGAAATGCATTTCAGTTTCCCTTTAATTCTTTGTTAGTAATTTACACAAATATAGGAATTGTCCGGTGTGACTACTGCCTGTTCGATAGCCTTCAAGATAGGCTGAAAACAGGAAATAAAGATTTGCCCCATGTTTGGGGCCTAGCAAGGTAATCTAAAGAGTTAACATTTGAAACATATCTTCCCTTGCAGAAAAAAAGCTAACAGAGCGAGAGAGACCTTGTGGCTTAGAGGCAAATAACACTGCCTCATATGCAATCAGCCCATGGTTCGAATCTCAGAAGGGTATGGCTGGCTGATGACGACTAATGAGTCAGAAATGCATTTCAGTTTCCCTTTAATTCTTTGTTAGTAATTTACACAAATATAGGAATTGTCCGGTGTGACTACTGCCTGTTCGATAGCCTTCAAGATAGGCTGAAAACAGGAAATAAAGATTTGCCCCATGTTTGGGGCCTAGCAAGGTAATCTAAAGAGTTAACATTTGAAACATATCTTCCCTTGCAGAAAAAAAGCTAACAGAGCGAGAGAGACCTTGTGGCTTAGAGGCAAATAACACTGCCTCATATGCAATCAGCCCATGGTTCGAATCTCAGAAGGGTATGGCTGGCTGATGACGACTAATGAGTCAGAAATGCATTTCAGTTTCCCTTTAATTCTTTGTTAGTAATTTACACAAATATAGGAATTGTCCGGTGTGACTACTGCCTGTTCGATAGCCTTCAAGATAGGCTGAAAACAGGAAATAAAGATTTGCCCCATGTTTGGGGCCTAGCAAGGTAATCTAAAGAGTTAACATTTGAAACATATCTTCCCTTGCAGAAAAAAAGCTAACAGAGCGAGAGAGACCTTGTGGCTTAGAGGCAAATAACACTGCCTCATATGCAATCAGCCCATGGTTCGAATCTCAGAAGGGTATGGCTGGCTGATGACGACTAATGAGTCAGAAATGCATTTCAGTTTCCCTTTAATTCTTTGTTAGTAATTTACACAAATATAGGAATTGTCCGGTGTGACTACTGCCTGTTCGATAGCCTTCAAGATAGGCTGAAAACAGGAAATAAAGATTTGCCCCATGTTTGGGGCCTAGCAAGGTAATCTAAAGAGTTAACATTTGAAACATATCTTCCCTTGCAGAAAAAAAGCTAACAGAGCGAGAGAGACCTTGTGGCTTAGAGGCAAATAACACTGCCTCATATGCAATCAGCCCATGGTTCGAATCTCAGAAGGGTATGGCTGGCTGATGACGACTAATGAGTCAGAAATGCATTTCAGTTTCCCTTTAATTCTTTGTTAGTAATTTACACAAATATAGGAATTGTCCGGTGTGACTACTGCCTGTTCGATAGCCTTCAAGATAGGCTGAAAACAGGAAATAAAGATTTGCCCCATGTTTGGGGCCTAGCAAGGTAATCTAAAGAGTTAACATTTGAAACATATCTTCCCTTGCGGAAAAAAAGCTAACAGAGCGAGAGAGACCTTGTGGCTTAGAGGCAAATAACACTGCCTCATATGCAATCAGCCCATGGTTCGAATCTCAGAAGGGTATGGCTGGCTGATGACGACTAATGAGTCAGAAATGCATTTCAGTTTCCCTTTAATTCTTTGTTAGTAATTTACACAAATATAGGAATTGTCCGGTGTGACTACTGCCTGTTCGATAGCCTTCAAGATAGGCTGAAAACAGGAAATAAAGATTTGCCCCATGTTTGGGGCCTAGCAAGGTAATCTAAAGAGTTAACATTTGAAACATATCTTCCCTTGCAGAAAAAAAGCTAACAGAGCGAGAGAGACCTTGTGGCTTAGAGGCAAATAACACTGCCTCATATGCAATCAGCCCATGGTTCGAATCTCAGAAGGGTATGGCTGGCTGATGACGACTAATGAGTCAGAAATGCATTTCAGTTTCCCTTTAATTCTTTGTTAGTAATTTACACAAATATAGGAATTGTCCGGTGTGACTACTGCCTGTTCGATAGCCTTCAAGATAGGCTGAAAACAGGAAATAAAGATTTGCCCCATGTTTGGGGCCTAGCAAGGTAATCTAAAGAGTTAACATTTGAAACATATCTTCCCTTGCAGAAAAAAAGCTAACAGAGCGAGAGAGACCTTGTGGCTTAGAGGCAAATAACACTGCCTCATATGCAATCAGCCCATGGTTCGAATCTCAGAAGGGTATGGCTGGCTGATGACGACTAATGAGTCAGAAATGCATTTCAGTTTCCCTTTAATTCTTTGTTAGTAATTTACACAAATATAGGAATTGTCCGGTGTGACTACTGCCTGTTCGATAGCCTTCAAGATAGGCTGAAAACAGGAAATAAAGATTTGCCCCATGTTTGGGGCCTAGCAAGGTAATCTAAAGAGTTAACATTTGAAACATATCTTCCCTTGCAGAAAAAAAGCTAACAGAGCGAGAGAGACCTTGTGGCTTAGAGGCAAATAACACTGCCTCATATGCAATCAGCCCATGGTTCGAATCTCAGAAGGGTATGGCTGGCTGATGACGACTAATGAGTCAGAAATGCATTTCAGTTTCCCTTTAATTCTTTGTTAGTAATTTACACAAATATAGGAATTGTCCGGTGTGACTACTGCCTGTTCGATAGCCTTCAAGATAGGCTGAAAACAGGAAATAAAGATTTGCCCCATGTTTGGGGCCTAGCAAGGTAATCTAAAGAGTTAACATTTGAAACATATATATATATATATATCCAAAGCACCTGAAAGCAGGACAAGAAGCAATGGATGGAAACTAGTCAAGGAGAGAAGCAACCTAGAACTAAGGAGAAACTTTCTGACAGAACAATTAACCAGTGGAACAACCTGCCTCCAGAAGTGGTAAATACTCCAACACTGGAAGTTTTTAAGAAGAGACTGGACAGCCATTTGTCTGAAATGGTATAGGGTTTCCTGCCTTAGCAGGGGGTTGGACTAGATGACCTCCAAGGTCCCTTCCAACTTCTTCTTCTTCTTCTTCTTCTTCTTCTTCTTCTTCTTCTTCTTCTTCTTCTTCTTCTTCTTCTTCTTATTATTATTATTATTATTATTATTATTATTAATAATAATAATAATAATAATAATAATAATAATAATAATAATAATAATAATAATTGAACTTCTTTTCTTCTTTGGCAAATCCCAAAAGCAGCTAGCAAAATTTGAAAAACCAGAAAATAAAATATATTGTTTAAAACATACAGTAATTTCCTTTATTTAGCGTATATTTAAAAATATATGAATTATGCAGATGTGGAGCTTTCAACCCATTCAAGTAAAATTATACGTATGTTTGTATTATATCTAAGGTTCCATTACAGGTACTACTGTGTAATCCGTATTCTTGAGTTTTAAATGATTCCTTCCATTTCTACTTTGAGTCAAGCTAAAACTGCACAGTCTCACAAGTTACCAGACACCAAATAAACGGACTCTCAGCAAAGTGATGATGCTCTGAACTCAAACAAAAATCCCTACTTATTTGCAAAAATCTAAGTATAAGCTTTAGTAGACATGTGCATCCATAATAAACAGATCTCAAAAAGCAAATGTTATTTAACTTCACAGACGTACAGCCCAAACATGACACTGCAGACCAGCTTCTCAACTACATTAAGATGCCTTGTAATTTATTGTAAAACACTTGCACAGAGGGAGAGGCATCTAAATGTCTGATGAAGATGCTAAACCCTGTGGGTATATCAGCATACACTGTACCTGTAAAAAAAATACTTCTCATTAGCCTGGCTCTGGAGAGCAATAGCAGGACAGGAGCTGTGCAAAAGTACTGAGCATTTTGCCTTCTGTACGTTTCTGAGAACAACACGGGCTTTTAAGACTTGCAATAAATTGCCTATCCTAGAAGAAACGGTGAACTTGGCAGGGCCAGCTACCTCCCACCACATCTGATTAATCAACAGCTCGGTCCTATAAAGCTCAATACCCTGGTGATTCAAGAAATGCAGAATCATCTCATGGGTGGGCAGCTAGATTTTTGCTCTCTTTTGATCTTCCCTATGATGGCATTATCACTGTGTAAATCTCCATCCCTGTGGTGTGCAGCTCATAATTAATCTCAGTAGAACACCCTAATTACGTTGTTCTTATTTATTCATATAACTCTTTCCTTTGACCTCCCTTGTTCTGAGCTTTCTTGTGGTCTATGGTTGTTGGCTGAGATACAAAATGTATGTAGGGATTCTCTACAAAAGCCGACTGACATTACCTGTCTTTCTGGTAGTCCACAGCTATGATGGCTTCTTCATCATTAAAAGTTGAGGGTGTTATATGTTTTTCTAACCTTTATGCATTTTCATTTCCCATTTGTCTGATTCGTTTTCCTGAAATTATAACTTTTCCCTGAGTCAGAATTACTTGGAGAGCAACTTCAGATTCACTGTTACATATACTTTTGCACTTAAAAAAGCAGTTTTTATTAATTTCAGTTGTATCAGTTGAGGGAGGCTCCTAATTAACTAAATCACAGCAGGCCTAAAGAGGGGGATATGCATGTATGAAATATATAAACCACCTCAATATAAAGACTATAAGAAAAGCACAAAGCAACGGGTACACAGTCAAGACACATGCAATAAATACGATAAAACAAAATCATATATTTACACAATAATAACAACCATACATCACCAACCCGGTAAAATAGTGATATCCCATTACATATTTATAACCAAGATTAATGTAAAGAATTGGGAAGTAATTTGCAAAATAAAGCAAGCTCATTTTGAAGGAGATTTCACCATTTACAGATATTTTCAGAGCAATAAATATAACGGAAGAATTTATATCATCCCCAAACGACAACTCACAGTGATCACAAAATTCTGTAAATAATCCAGCCAGTCTTTTTCCGAACAAAAGAACTGCATTATGTTCAACAAGTTATTACTGCCTTTCTTTGTCCTTTAGTTATGCAGGAAACGTTTCAGTTCTGTACACTGCCAGCAAAGGTTGATCTTGGCTACATTAAAAAGCTTAAGAGGCATGTTTCTTATACTTCTGAGTGAAACAAGCAGCGTTCCAGCTATGTGGGCTCTTGTTTACTTAGTTCTTAATTTCATAACTTAGTCTAAAATAACCACTTGTCAGTACTATGCACTACGCTGCCTTGCTGTTGAAGGTTTATTTAGAAGTTTAAGAAAATGACAATAATTTTAAATGGAGCAGCTGGATGTATCTTAGTTTCTGATAGCATTTTTACCTTAAATGTACAGGAAGAAAATAAGTCCACGCATCCAAATCAAATAAATTTATTTCTTTTTTAATATTTAATATTTGAGTATTTTATTATGGATTCCATTTTTCTTGGAATATTTGTTCTGGTAAACAAATGCACAAGCATGTAAGATTGCTTAGAGAAATGAAGTCTGTATTTTAAGCTACACCATATGAAAATAAAAGGTGCAATTTATTTGCAACTAGTTCGTATTATGACCATTGATGTGTCCCGGGGTCATGATATCACCTTTTGCGACCTTCTGACAAGCAAAGTCAGTGGGGAAGCCAGATTCACTTAACAACCGGGTTACTAACTTATCAATTTCAGTGATTCACTTAACAACTGAGGCAAAAAAGATCGTAAAATGGAGCAAAATTAACTTAACAAATGTCTCACTTAACAACAGAAATTCTGAGCTCAATTGTGGTCATAAGCTGAGGACTACCTCCCGGCCATTTGGCTTTAGGTGCCATATTAAGTTTTATAAGAGGAATGATAGCTTGACATCTTCTTAGTTCCTCATCACAGAATTTGCTGGTTAAAAAAAACATATACATACTGAGACATACAACCATATTTCTTTTTTAATATTTAATATTTGAGTATTTTATTATGGATTCCATTTTTCTTGGAATATTTGTTCTGGTAAACAAATGCACAAGCATGTAAGATTGCTTAGAGAAATGAAGTCTGTATTTTAAGCTACACCATATGAAAATAAAAGGTGCAATTTATTTTACAATTTGGTTGCTAGTTCTATGTCTCATCTTTAATACAGCAGTTCAAGGTGGGTGTATGTGCACTCACTCTATTTTTCTCACAGTCACAACTCTGTAAGGTAGGTTTGGGTTCACATTTTGTTTATTTATTAGATTTTTGTCCCATTTGTATTACTTTATAAGTAACTTAAGGCAACGAACTTACCTAATATTCCTTCCTTCTCTTATTTTTCCCATACCAGCAACCCTGTGAGGTGAGTTGGGCTGAGAGAGAGTAACTGGCCAAATTACCTAGCTGGCTTTCATGCCTAAGACAGGAGTAGAACTCACAGACTCTTGGTTTCTAGACCACAACCTTAGCCACTACACCACTGGCCCTCTTTGATTGTCTCTCAGTAATTGTCCAAAGTCAGCTAATGAGTTTCTGTAACTGAGGATGGCCATGAACTTGGATATCCCTGATACCAGTCCAACATCTTCATTATTATACCACTCTGGTTCTCAATCAAGCAAAATAAGTCTGTGGCTGTCCAAATTTGGAATAAACAAGATGAAATGAACTGATCATATGCTTATGCCAGAGTATTTCTCAACCCCATAGAATCCAATTAAATGTGTGTGGTTTTTTGGGGTCTTCTTTTTTGACACAGTAATTCCAAACACCTACATCTATCTAGAATGATGAAGTTTCAAGTGAACAAAGAGATTTCTCCAAACTCTGAAATGTGTTGCCATATTGCTTTCAAGAGATAGGCTGCCCTGGAAGCTTACATTAAAGCCCATCATGCTGTTCTCTTTTTTTCAATGACAGTGGTTTGGCAATATCAACTTGAGAAGGCAAATGACATTTCCCCATTGAAATACATAATTTGACTTTTGTGTTCCTTATTTTGCACTGCAGTGACATGCTCCAAAGTGTCCCTAAGGACTAGTATTCCTGCCAAGCAATGCAAGACATCATACATAATATTAGTAATTACAATATAGTCACAGATGGATGGACATATGGGCAAAGGTCTCCTTTAAGCTCAATAATATTACTCCAGTTTATCCCTGCTTTCCTTTGTCTACAAGTTTTTAGTTCTAGAGAAAAATAGGCAGATGAAATGGAAGGACCAAATTACACAAAGAAAGAATTATTTTAAAGCTTCATTGTAAACACTCAAAGTGACACCTTGCAAGTTCTCTGCCCATTATGTATCATTCTAATCTTACCCCTCTTTTGATAAACGGAACATTTTAAAAATATTTGGTTTATTTAGTGCTGATTGCTCTTTGTATTCTTAGACCTTCTTTAAAGCAATTCATTATACATTGTTTATTATTATTATTATTATTATTATTATTATTATTATTATTATTATTATTATTATTATTATTTATTGGATTTTTATACCGCCCTTCTCCCGAAGGACTCAGGGCGGTGAACAGGGCATATAAATCGAAATACAAAAGTTAAAAAAAGGATTAAATAATTGCCCAATTAAAACAATCAAAATATAAAAACCCATTAAAACCCTGACATTCCCCCATCAGGCCAGGCCAGCTTGTTCGAATAAATGGGTCTTTAACCCGTGCCGGAAGGAGCGAAGATCCGGTGCCATCCAGAGCTCAACCGGCAGTTGGTTCCATAAAGCCGGGGCGCCCACAGAGAAGGCCCTCCCCCTGGGGGCCACCAGCCGGCATTCTCTGACCGGAGGCACCCTGAGGAGGCCCTCTCTGTGGGAACGCACAGGGCGGAGGGGAGTCGACGCCGGCAGCAGGTGGTCCCCGAGGTATTCCGGACCCATGCCATGTAAGGACTTGAAAACCATCACCAAAACCTTGAACCTCACCCGGAAGACAACTGGTAGCCAATGCAGCTCGCGGAGCAAAGGTGTAACATGGGAGTACCGGGAAACTCCCAAGACAACTCTCGCGGCCGCATTCTGTACCAGTTGGAGCCTCCGAGTGGTCTTCAAGGGAAGCCCCATGTAAAGAGCATTGCAGTAGTCCAGACGAGAGGTCACGAGCGCATGAGTGACCATGCACAGGGCATCCCGGTCCAGATAGGGCCGCAACTGACGCACCAGGCGAACCTGAGCGAAATTAAACATACTAACAATCAATTTCAATTTTATGTGAGGTCACAAAAATATTCATTCCGAGTTTAATAATACTTACTTCCACGGAACTATGTCATTAACATGAAGGTTAGTTCTATCCTGAAGTTTAGGCAGAAAAAGTTACAGAGGATAACAGATCACCGACATTAATTAGGACAATTTCAGATGTGACCATAACATTCAATCCATAATATCATACATATTCAATTCATAATATCATATAGGAGAACAACAAGTCAGACGTTAGCATTTTCATCACATCCATGATCAACTAGTACATAGCAATTTTATCGGCTTCTATGGGAAATGCACAAACATGTCATTCAACCATAAGGTTTTTGTTCATTTGTTTGTTTGTTTTTTAGAATCTTATGGTATACATAATCACTGAGGTTAAATATTAATGACAATCAAGTCTCAAAGAGGAAAACAGGCTTTTGGAATATTTGTGGGTACTTAAAATTCTATAGTCTTGGAATTGCTGGAGGCTGTCACACGATGCCTGAAAAAGATACTGCTTCTTTAATGAATGTCCAAAGGGATGATATGCACACATACAGTATGTGCACTTTGAATCACCTTTCTCCCTTTGAATCCAGATCAGTACACAATCCTATTAAACTGGAATGTTACCTTCACTCTCATGTTTTGGTGAGGATTAATTAAGAGGCTGAATTTGAAGGAATATGGCTATTACTGTAAACTAATATATTGTGGGTTCACATGTTAATATACAGTAATTTAGATTATGAAAAATATACATCATATTCCCTCATACACTAATACTTAAAGCAGACACCTGCCTGCCAATCACTGGTCTGCAGTGGCTGCTTCACTACTGCTGAAGCAAAGGACAGAGCAGAGCCTTCAAAATTCTCCTACCCAGGAGGAAGACACGCCTTGATAATTTTTTGATATCCATCTTCTAAGATGTTTTTTTGTTGGCAAACATGACCTTTTCTGGCAGCAGATGACTGCAACCATAATGGCCAGGACATCAGAGGAGCAAGTGATATGTTTAGCTATTTATTGACTTACTTCTAAGGACTTAGTGTTAGCTAATTTTCCCTGAACTAATGCACAGTAATCGCCATGTTAGAATTCAGCTCCACTTACTTGATTGCTTGTTTGTTTAGCCATGGTATTCCAGAAGATTTCTCCCACACAACATTCAAAATCATCAATACCTGTTTCTATCCTGTTTCTTCAAAGTCTAATCTTTATTTCCATAAAGTGTCATAGGGAAAATCATTTCCTGCACAATACTGATTTTTGTAGGTATCCTGGCATATTTTTGTAGGTATCCTGGCATATCTTTTCCATGGCTTCCATTACTACCCATCCAAGCACTAGTATACACTGCATTTCTTGACTGGTTGTTCTTTTTTTTCCCTAGTTAATAATCAAAAGGCAGAAGTTATTCACTACTTTAATGTCAGTTTTATGCTTGGTTGCTATATATTAGTTTATTAGTTTGCTCTTCTTAATGATTAATTGTACAAACTGGAGAGGGGGGAAGAGAGAAAGAGAAATAGTTAATACTTCTTTGATAAACTCCTTCAAAGGGATAATTTCTAAAAGATCATTATGATAATTGTCACAGTTTTGCTCATGATTTTTGATGGATGGTGCCTCTTAACATTCCAGAGTCTATTCAGCTGAGGAGTTCTTACCCAAAGATAGAGCATAAAATTAGGAAAATACATTAGATCCTCTTTGCAAAAGTGAGACATGAAAAAGAAACTCTTATGAAACCATGTGCCATAACTGAATCTCAACGAGTGGCAGTTTGGTATGAAGTTCCCTCATCAAACGTATCCCTAGACATAAAAATTAAAAGAGGGAAATTGAGGAAAAGCAACAGTTGCACACACACATTTGCCAATAAAACTAGCAGTCAGTTTGATTGTGTTTAAAGTTCTTGGATTAAATGCCTTGCAGATGGAATGTTAGAAAGAAAACAAGAGCACAAGCTAAATCCAGATGGATGTTTCTTAAATCTGTTTCTTTTTCTAAACACTATCCTGCTTTCTAGAATATGGAAGATAACTGAAAGACTGTTACTCTGGGGAAACTGACAGTTGCATCATCTCAAATATCATAAAGCTCTCTCTATATATATAAAAACCTTTTCTAATGTCTGAATCCATTTTCCTAGAATTTCTATTGAATGGCGACGAAATCCCATCCGTCATCATCAGGCTGGTGGCTTCAGCTTCCTTCTTCTGGGAGAATCCCCCACCCAATCAGAGCACACCTCCGCCCACAGAACACACCCCCTCTGGCAGTTCAAAAAAGAGGAACAAACAATCACTACCACACACTTCTCCCAGAAGAAGGAAGCTGAAGCCACCAGCCTGATGATGACGGATGGGATTTCGTTGAAACGTTGCTTTTACACCTTCAATTCTACGTGGGGAAAAACCCGAATAACCAAAGATCCATATATATATATATATATGTATGTATGTATATGTATGTATATATATGTATATATATGTATATATATATATATATATGTATGTTTTCTAAGGTTTTCGCGGGTGCCTGTATGTGGATCCTTGGTTTTTCGGGTTTTTCCCCGCGTAGAACTAAAGGTGTAGGCGCAACGTTTCGACGGAATCCCATCCGTCATCATCAGGCTTTAGCTTCCTTCTTCTGGGAGAAGCATGTGGCTGTTTGTTCCTCTTTTTTAAACTGCCAGAGGGGGTGTGTTCTGTGGAGGTGTGCTCTGATTGGGTAGGGGACCAAGTGTGTTCTGATTGGGTGGGAGTGTGTTTTGAATGGTGGGTGTGTTTTGATTGGGTGGGGGGTTGTTCTGAGTGGATGGGCTGGTCTCAGCTGCCAGCTCCAGACCTGAGCTGGTGAGTTGTGCTGCTTTTGTTCGGCTTCGTGTTTGTGGTGGTGCCATGTTTTTATAGTGGGTGTCAATTTGCTTATTGTGTGGTTTGGAGGGGTTTAAAGTGGCTGATGTTGCAGCTGTAGTTAGGTTTCTGTTTTGTGGTTGTGTGTCTTTATCGTTGTGGGTTCGGATTTGCTTTTTGAATGGTTGTGTGGTGGTGATGTCATGTGATGTTATCATGAGTTTGGGTCTGGTATCATTCTTGGTGGTTGGGCCTCGTCTGTCAATCAAGGCGGGTTTCCAAATGGCTGGTAGACGAGAGGTATCATCTCGTTTATTCATGCTGTGGGGGCGTTTTTCTATCTCAATGGCTTCTCTGATTATTCTGTTGTTAAAATGTTCAATTTTGGCGATAGTTTTGGTTTTTTTAAAATCAATCTCATGTCCCGTGGCTTCAAAGTGTTGGACCAGGGATGAAGTTTGTTCTCCCTTTCTGAGTGAGTTTTTGTGCTCTTCAATGCGTGCACTTATTCTTCTGTTGGTCTGTCCGATGTATGTGGTGGGGCAGATGGTGCATGGGATTTCGTATACTCCTTGGTTTTCTAACCCAATTATGTCCTTGGGGTTTCTTAGGATGGTGGATATTTTTCTGTCTGTGTAGAATGCTGTTTTGATGTTGTGTTTTTGGAGGACCTTGCTGATTCTGTCTGTGGTCCCTTTTAAGTATGGGAGGAGGGCTTTGCCATTTTCTTGTTCTCTGTCTTGGGTTTTTGTGGGTGTCTCTCTTCGGATTAAGTTGGTAATCGTGTTTCTTTGGAATCCATTGGTTGTTAGTACATTAGTGAGAGTGTGTAGTTCGGTTTTTAGGTGTTGTTCGTCAGCTAGGTGTTTTGTTCTGGAGATGAGTGTCTTGGCTACGGAGTTGATCTGTGCTGGGTGGTGGTGTGAGAGTGCGTTCAGATAGCGGTTTGTGTGTGTTTTTTTTATGGTAGATAGTGTGTCCTAGGGAGCCGTTGGATTTCTTGTAGACTAAGACATCAAGGAAGGGAAGTTGATTGTTAGCTTCTGTTTCCATGGTGAATTGTATTTTGGGGTGTAGGCTATTGAGGTGTATGAGGAAGTCATCCAGTTTTTCTTTGCCGTGTGGCCAGATTACGAAGGTGTCATCTACGTATCTGAGCCAGAGTTTGGGTTTGTGGTTGGATTTTTCTAGAGCGAGGGTTTCAAAGTGTTCCATGTAGAGGTTTGCGATGACAGGTGAGAGGGGTGATCCCATGGGTGCTCCTTCCATTTGTTTGTATCTTTGTCCATTGTAGATGAAGTATGTGTTAGATAGGCAGTGGTTGGTCAGATCTAGGATGTGTTTTGGGGGGTTGTATTTATTTAGGATAGCTGTCAAGGCTTCTTTGATTGGCACTTGGGTGAAGAGGGATACAACATCGAAGCTCACAAGTAGGTCACAGGGCTGTAAGTTTAGTTTTCTTATGATCTCTATGAATTGGAATGAGTTTTGTACATGTGAGGTGATGGAATCTGCATAAGGCTGTAGTTGTTTGGCAAGAAATTTGGCTAGATTTTGTAGAGGTGAGCCTATGGAGCTGACTATGGGTCTGAGTGGGGTTCCTTCTTTGTGTATCTTGGGCAGACCATAGAGCTTAGGACATCTGGATGATTTTTCTCTGGGAATGATTGTTTTCTGGATCTCTTCACTGATGGGTGTGGCTTTTATTTTTGATTTTGTGGTTTTTTCCAGGTAGGTGGTGGGATCTGTCTTGAGGAGTTTGTATGTGGAGTCTCGGAGTAGGTTGGATAATTTGGTATGGTAGTCAGATGAGTTCATTACCACCGTGGCGTTGCCTTTGTCTGCTGGCAGAATGATTATGCTGGTGTCATTTTTTAGGTTAAGTAGTGCTGTCTGTTCCTCTTTGGGTAAGTTGCTTTTGGGTGGTTTGCTGGTGCAGAGGATGTTGGTAACTTCGAGTCTGATTTTGTTGGCGTCATCAGGGTTAATTTTGGTCAGGCTGGATTCGACTCCGCATATAATGGTTTCCGTGGGAATGTGTTTGGGAGCGACTGCAAAATTAAATCCTTTAGACAGGACGTTGGTTTCGGCTTTGGTGAGAATCCTATCTGAGATGTTGTGCACAGTTTGTTTCATGTGTTGCTGTGGGAGAGGAGGGGTTTGTTTCTGGCGTTCCTTTAGTCTTCGGAGTTTATTGGTGTGTGTGTCTGTTTTGTAGGCAGTCTCTGTTTCAGCTCTCCAGACGGCGATTTGTTTGAATTTGTCCCAAAGTGTGGGGTGGATCTTGTTGCTGAGTTTGAGGTGAAGTGTGAGGAGGTCTCTGTTGATTCGGTCTAGGAGGAATCTTTTTGTGTGGAGTTCGTTTCTGATTAGGGCCAGTTCTGTTCTTATCAGGATGCGTTTGATGGCTGCAGAGTTGGAGTGGAATTTCAATTGGAAGGATGTGGGGATTAAATTTTGATCTCGGCAGTTGCGTAGGAATGTGAGGTCACACAGAATGGAAGCTCTTCGTACTTCGAGTTTTTCGTAGGTCTTGGTTAGCTGGTAGATTTCCTCCCCGTAGAGGTAAGATATTTGTTTTCTGAGGTTTTCGCGGGTGACTGTATGTGGATCCTTGGTTTTTCGGGTTTTTCCCCGCGTAGAACTAAAGGTGTAGGCGCAACGTTTCGACGGAATCCCATCCGTCATCATCAGGCTTTAGCTTCCTTCTTCTGGGAGAAGCATGTGGCTGTTTGTTCCTCTTTTTTAAACTGCCAGAGGGGGTGTGTTCTGTGGAGGTGTGCTCTGATTGGGTAGGGGACCAAGTGTGTTCTGATTGGGTGGGAGTGTGTTTTGAATGGTGGGTGTGTTTTGATTGGGTGGGGGGTTGTTCTGAGTGGATGGGCTGGTCTCAGCTGCCAGCTCCAGACCTGAGCTGGTGAGTTGTGCTGCTTTTGTTCGGCTTCGTGTTTGTGGTGGTGCCATGTTTTTATAGTGGGTGTCAATTTGCTTATTGTGTGGTTTGGAGGGGTTTAAAGTGGCTGATGTTGCAGCTGTAGTTAGGTTTCTGTTTTGTGGTTGTGTGTCTTTATCGTTGTGGGTTCGGATTTGCTTTTTGAATGGTTGTGTGGTGGTGATGTCATGTGATGTTATCATGAGTTTGGGTCTGGTATCATTCTTGGTGGTTGGGCCTCGTCTGTCAATCAAGGCGGGTTTCCAAATGGCTGGTAGACGAGAGGTATCATCTCGTTTATTCATGCTGTGGGGGCGTTTTTCTATCTCAATGGCTTCTCTGATTATTCTGTTGTTAAAATGTTCAATTTTGGCGATAGTTTTGGTTTTTTTAAAATCAATCTCATGTCCCGTGGCTTCAAAGTGTTGGACCAGGGATGAAGTTTGTTCTCCCTTTCTGAGTGAGTTTTTGTGCTCTTCAATGCGTGCACTTATTCTTCTGTTGGTCTGTCCGATGTATGTGGTGGGGCAGATGGTGCATGGGATTTCGTATACTCCTTGGTTTTCTAACCCAATTATGTCCTTGGGGTTTCTTAGGATGGTGGATATTTTTCTGTCTGTGTAGAATGATGTTTTGATGTTGTGTTTTTGGAGGACCTTGCTGATTCTGTCTGTGGTCCCTTTTAAGTATGGGAGGAGGGCTTTGCCATTTTCTTGTTCTCTGTCTTGGGTTTTTGTGGGTGTCTCTCTTCGGATTAAGTTGTTAATCGTGTTTCTTTGGAATCCATTGGTTGTTAGTACATTAGTGAGAGTGTGTAGTTCGGTTTTTAGGTGTTGTAAGTCAGCTAGGTGTTTTGTTCTGGAGATGAGTGTCTTGGCTACGGAGTTGATCTGTACAACTGTATTAACAACTGTATTACAAACTTAACAACTGCAGTGATTCACTTAACAACTGTGGCAAGAAAGATCATAAAGCAAAATTCACTTAACAAATACTGTATCTCACTTAACAACAAAAATTTGGGGGCTCAATTATGGTCATAACTTGAGGACTACCTGTATTCACTGTCCCTGGGCAAACATAAAACCCTAGATGGGGAAAGCTAGGCTCAGTTTGTTTTACGTCATAGGAACTAAAAAGCTACTTCTATGGTGGTCTGTTTTTACTTTACCATAATATGAAACAAAATTAGAGAATGAGCTGGCTTATTTGCCAAATTTAAAGTTAAGTCAAAAAACAACAAAAAAGTCTTCACTTTTTTGGGAGGGACAGAGATATACCTTTAATGGGCCTGGTGTACATATCTTCTGATGTTCATTGCCATTAGCCAAGGTTGTACTATGGCTTAGTGAAATAGATTTATAGTATTTTGACATAGAACTTAGTTAAACACTTAGTTCACGAATGTGAACTCTCATTAAAGTTGGCTTTCCTCTGCATGAAACAGATGATATTTTTGTTGTAATGGAGTTGTTCTTACTTTACTGCCTAAGAGCAATGAGGAATTAATAGGCTGATGTAGAAAATATGTATCCTGGCATGTACCTCTTCTAATTCTTCCTGCAGCTGTTTTGTCAGTCTGTTGGTAGGCTGTGTCTTAATAAATCTATGGTTTGGTTTTCAATGAGTAATCAAGATCTGTTGGGAAACAAGGATTTAGTCTGTCTTTTAGCTGTGACCTCCCAGATATTTTGTGCAGCAGTAATATAAATATCAGCATCGGGAAGTAGAAATTGTTATAACTTACAGGAATCTGATCTCCCTCTCCAGGTTTCCTGTCCATTTCAATACTAATCTCAAATGCTCGTATCTTATGTTTGGCATTCGGAAGATTAGAGATTATTCTGGAATATCACTCAAGCAGGCTTGCTCCCTTAAACTAACAGAGATATTCTTAGTTCAGTTGATAAAACAGTCACAGTTGCTGTTAAAGCCATGTCTTGAGTCCAATACCCTACAGAACTCACTGACACAAATTCAGAAAATATGAATAAATAGATTGTAATGGGATCACTGTGTCCCTTTGACTTCTGGGACTTCTGTTTCTGATCTGAGAAACAATGTCAATATTTGTTTTTGTGACATATATTATTTTTAAAAATGTAGTTATTGTATCAATTTACATTTGTCCTATGAAAGTTCTAGCATAACAATATAAAGCAAAAATATGTCTCCCACTGAGATTCAATTTTGACATAGATGGACTCTTTGACCCCTCTTTCAACAGAGAGGGATGGGTTCTGACATTATCTATCTCCAATCTACAACACAGTCCTTTCAGCAGTTCCAAGAAGGCTCCACACCTATTTGCACTACTCAGGTGACCCTGATGACACAGATAAACCTCCAGGTGACCTCAACGACTCTCTAAAAGAATGCAAATGACCAGCTGTCCACAAGAAGTATAAATCTTTCCATTCTCCACCATCCAGTCAGAGCTGAAGAAACTTCTTGGATGAGAAGCGAAATGTCTTCAAATAAAAACAAGAAAGTCAACTTGCCTTGTGAAAAAGCACCTTTGGGACACAGAAGGAGAGGTATTCATTTGCATGTAAAACTGGCTGTGCGTAGGGTTTCAAATTTAAAGAAAGGGGTCTTTCTGTATAATCCACATCAGATTGCATTTCACTTTATGAAGGTAATAATGACAGTGGGAATAAGGGTCATCTGTTTTTTGGATATGAATCCTTTAGTTTAGTTTGGAAAACTACACACTTTGATGTTTATGGTTGCAATATTATTACATATTATAATAATATATGCCACACAACAAATACTGCCATTTCCCCAATCTTCCTATAAATTAGTTTTGCCATCATAAATGTACTAAGGTAATAGCAAAAGGAAGGAAAGTCCCAGATAACTGAAATATTTTGAATGCTGCTGTATTGTCTTCAATATTGTCCAATCCTGCATGATGAGGCACATTATATTGGTATGATGATAGTGACATGGACCAGAACGTATCTTGAACCTAAATTCTGGAATTTTCCTTTATTGCTTCTGTCAGATCTTAGGTTAATTTTTAGAACTAGAGGAGCACTGGTTAAGAGGCTTACAATGGGAGTTACAATGAGATTCAAGGTGCTGGTAATGACCTATAAAGCTCTAAATGGCTTGGGTCCAGATTATCTAAGGGAACACCTGCTGCCGGCATCAACTTCCCATCGTCCTGTGCGCTCCCACAGGGAGGGCCTTTTCAGGGTACCGCCGGTTAAGGAATGCCGGCGGGTTATTCCCAGGGGAAGGGCGTTCTCTGTGGGCGCGCCGGCCCTATGGAACCAACTTCCCACGGAACTCAGGACTGCCCCCGACCTTCGCTCATTTTGCTGGGACTTGAAAACCTGGTTCTTCGAGCTGTTTGGCCCAGGCTGAGGGGTTTTAACTAATTTAATTTAATTGGGTTTTAGCTTAATTTCAGGGACTGTAATTTAATCATAGTTTTTAACTGCTTTTAATTTTTGTATGCTATGTATTTTAATTCTCCCTGTAAACTGCCCTGAGTCCTACGAGAATAGGGCGGTATATAAATTTAAATAAATAAATAAATAAATAAATAAATAAATAAATAAATAAATAAATAAATAAATAAATAAATAAACAAACTAATGAGAAGTTTCTTCGTGCTTTTGTTTACAGCGGTGGTATCCAAACTTAGCAACTTTAAGACCTGTGGATTTCAAATTCCAGAATTCTCTTGCCAGCCTCAGGAATTCTGTCTCAGGAATTCTGGGAATTGAAGTGTACAAGCCTTAAAGTTGCCAAGGTTGAGCACCTCTGATTTACAGTTTTGATATCTTTAAATGGGGACTATATAAAACAATTTTTTGAAATCATTATCTTTAGTCATTAGATTAGAAGTGACATTTACCCCTTGTTAGAGAAATCAGATCTTACAGCCCTTGATGAAATTCTCACTATGTTTTTTTTTCTTAAGCTTATATACCTTTCCAAATCTTTAAAACTAAATATCCCTTTTAAAATACCAGCTTTGACTTCACCTTGGTTTTCTCTCTTCTCCTTGCATTTATCTTCTGAAGTTGACATTGCACAAAATCAAATGTGTATATCTTTATACTTCTTAAGTGGACATGTTGACAAACTCTTCTTCTTGACTTGATAAAGTTCTTTTCCCCTTGTATTGATAAGCAATCACCATTTATCTTACAAGCAGCATTTGCCCTACAACTCATGGTGAATTTTGCATCCTCTGAGACTCAAAATAACAAAGAAACTTTTACCAGCTTCATGGATTTCTGACCTAATCAATGACAAAGAAGTGCAGTGCACACTGTATTAAAACAAATATAAGAATTTGGAAAAACACACATCCATCCAAAGCATTTTAAAACATATATTGTGGAAACTTGACTGTTACAGTAATAATGTGCAGAGCAGCAATTTGTGCAGAATAAAAATATTGAGAGAAGAGGTATGGCTGTGTAATATTTGAAAACATTATCAAGAACTGGTGTTTTTTTCTTTGTTATAAAAGGTAATCTATGAACCTGTAATTGTTCTGTTTTAAACAGATATAATTTCTCTGGTTATTTTAAGAATACAGCATCTTCGTATATTCATGTAGTCATGACTCCATTACATTGATAATCATTATATATCCTTCCTTTTCTTTCCAACTTACTGGCAAGGATGTAAGAATTTAAAAGTGACCTTGGAGAAGAGATGAAAGAAACATTAAGGTGGGGGGGGGAGAAGGAATAAGCCATTAAGAAAGAACTTGGAGAAGAAATTCTATAGCCCAAAGACTAAAGTAAGATGAGAAAGAAACTCAAAATAAGTTATTATACTAAATTATATTTTAAAAATATACTAAAAACATCAACCCTTTTTAGTATAACATGGAGCAGAGAGATACTAAAATGGGCTTTCAAGATACAGTATCTCTACCATATTATAATAAAGTACCATCCCTGGAATTCCAGAGTGTCTGTATCTTGATTTGACCTATCTCCAAAACACAGTATCTGGTAACTGAATGACTTTCTTTAGATGTCCACTAGAGTTGTTATTCTGCATTTAAGTCCATCCCACCCATCAAATGTACATATTTTCATGTCAGTCACATTTTGGGACTAATCTATTGTGTTAAAAAAGCTGGACAAGAAGGTCATTCATTAAAGGCTGCATGCCACACAGAGTTGCCTCCAGACAAGATGAGCAGCATATAAGTTGAACAAATAAATAAGTTTATATTGACCAAAATGCAAAAGACTTTTCAGGTATCAAAATTATTAGCCCTTTCAGTCTACCTAGAGATGAATGAGAGAGGTCAATTAGAATCTTCCAATTAGAAGATCAATATAATCATCACTGCATAATTCTTCATAACTAATGGAGCAGTTACTAGTTTAACATGGTATGAATGAATACATTTGAATACAAAACACAAAACCAAGAAACATGGTTTATTCAATATATAAATGATCTAATTACATATAGCACACAAACCACAGGATCTGCATATTCACTGATTTCCTACCAACCATAGGAAAGACCCAGGGATCAATTTCATTCCACTTAGCTGTGTCATTAAAAAAAATAAAAGACTGTTGGTTTTCCACTTAATGTCAATAGCAGCAGGATCTGCAGGAAGAAGTAAAAAAACATTATTAGTTCTCCTTCCCTTCAGCAATTTAGTATGGATCCTTTATTTCCTGTTGCCCTTAGGAGAGGAAACCAGCAATTTGCAGAAGGATAATTGGACAAAAAAGGAACAAAACCCTTTTCTCCACTCACCAACCCTATTCAGCTGTATAATTTCAGTGTGTTTAGTTGTCTATACAGTTGTCTACACAGGTATACATTGTGGGTCTATTCCTCAAGCAGCTATCGTTGCAAATCTCAGGACTAAAATTGTCACTCATCTTTCATATATTGATCCGTGTTCGTTTTAGGGCTTCAACAAGTGTTGTGTGATTTTTACTCCTGTGAACTACATCTGACCTGTAACTAGCCTCACTAAAGAACTATATTATAGTTTTTGTAATGTATTGGGGTTTTTATTTGTACTGATTCACGTGTCTGTTTAAATGCTGCTTAAAGGTTGCTCAATGGTGTGTCTGTGTAATGGTCACTGACTAAGCCAGACTTGTTGTCTCCAAGAAGATCATTGGTAGATTTGGGGCGGGAATGGTTTCCTTTAAACCTATTGGCTGCCGCCTAGTGGCCAACCGTATAAGTAGCTGTGCAGCAGCCACTGTTTCAGTTCTGTTCTGTTTGACTCCAATAAAGCATGTTCCTGTTTGCAATCTTCCGTCTCGCTTATTGCCTGCAAAGAACCAGCTACACAACAGTTTTCCTCTCAGAAATTGCAAAAATTGCAAAATTCCAGGGGATTTTGCATGTCTGGTTCCATTTTTTTCATTTGCTTAGTGCAAAATAGGTTTTTAAAAGTTAAAATTCATATTAAAAAATGCAATTGTTTATTTGATAGATTCAAAAGAGCCTTGGTGGAGCAGTGGGCTAATGCCTCCTTAAGTAACACCAGCTGCCTGCAATTAGTGCAGGTTCGCATCCCACCAGGCTCAAGGTTGACTCAGCCTTCCATCCTTCCAAGGTAGGTAAAATGAGGACCCAGATTGTTGGGGGCAATAAGCTGACTTTGCAAAAATGCTGCTGGGGGGGGCGAAAGCCCTAATAAGCAGGCATATACATAGAATGAAGGCTATTGCTAAGCACATTGATTTGTGCTTAGATTATAAGCCGCCCTGAGTCTTTGGAGAAGGGCGGGATATAAATGGGATTTTAAAAAAATTGTTTTTGTTATACATTATACACACCCACTATTAGTAACTCAATAGGTTCATAATACAATATAATACATCTAAAGAATTTTATAGTTCCTATAATATTACTAGAGGGACACAGTGGCTCAGTGGGTTAGGACACTGAGCTTGTCAATCAGAAGGTTGGCAGTTTGGCGGGTCGAATCCCGAGTGCCGCGTAACAGAGTGAGGGCCTGTTACTCGTCCCAGCTTCTGCCAACCTAGCAGTTCAAAAGCACATAAAAATGCAAGTAGAAAAATAGGGACCACTACGGTGGAAGGTAACAGCGTTCCGTGCACCTTTGGCGTTTAGTCATGCCGGCCACATGACCACGGAGACATCCTCAGACAAGCGCTGGCTCTTCGGCTTTGAAACGGAGATGAGCACCGGCCCCTAGAGTTGGAAACGACTAGCACACATGTGTGGGGGAACCTTTACCTTTACCTTTATAATATTAGTATAATGCTTGTTCACAGATTATTTCTATTTTATTTTTCCTTCCCTCAGAAAAGCACTGCATTTTGGGGTTGATATGATCAAAGCTCTGTGCAGCCAAAGGAGAGATAACTATTTCATATGAAATCATTATAGGTACACAGGGTTAAACAATAATCTATATTCCTAGTTAGAAATAATAATAATAGCTGACCTTGAGGATAGAAGGAAATAGTAGGAAAGTAGGTAGGTGGTACAGTGGTTAAAATGCAATATTGCAGGTTAATTCTGCCCACTGCCAGCAGTTAGATCCTGACCGGCTCAAGGTTGACTTAGCCATTCATCCTTCCAAGGTCGGTAAAATGAGGACCCAGCTTGTTGGGGACAATGTGCTGACTCTGTAAACTGCTTAGAGAGGGCTGTAAAGCATTATGAAGTGATATATAAGTCAGTGCTACTGCTAAATGCTATTGCTAAATGTGAAACAGCCCTAAGTATGATTCAGTTATGTCTATTGGATAATAAATCTATCCTACTTTGAGCCATGTATTGGGACTAAACATAGATTTATGGATCATGGATTTTCCAGCTTCAAGAATATGAAGAAACAATGGTTCCAGAATGTTTTATGCAATTTTCTTCAGTACCCAATTTTGTTCTATGAAGAATGCATTTTGATAAACTTTTATTATTTTATTGACCAAGATTAAAATATAGTCATTTAAAGTAAGGTAATGTTGGCTAACCCAAGTACACAATAAACCTAGACAACTAGATTTTATATTGTATTAGGATTTACTGGTTATGTTGTTAGAGAGAAACTCAATCCTGAATGATCTAATCAACCAATAACAAACTGAACAACCATTTCACTATATGTAGAGTGTTCATACTGTATTTAGATTACTATTTATGTACTAGAGTTGTATGCCACTCAATCATATACAAACTTAAACACTATTCAGACCTCCAAAACAGCAATAAATTTAAAACAGTATAATAAAATAACTTTGTTATTAATAAGAACTCCTGTGATTAGGAACAAGCATAAAACCATTCCTATCAGGAGAGACTAAACATTTCTCTCTAGTTATTTCTAATTATGTTTTATGCTTTGGTCTATTTAATAAAGTGGTAAGCTTCCATTATAGCATACAGCATGTTATCATTTTTTTTCTGCACTAAAAAAACACAATTAATTTGCTTTCCTCTGAATGTTCAGATGCTTCAGAAGTTACCCAGAGGACGCAATGAACCCTTAGGGAGACCCAGCATATCATATTCAACATAGACTTTCCGTCATCTACATATTTTATGTTTTACTGCATAATTTTCCTTTTTAATGTGTTTCCTATGTGTGTGAGAGATAATGGAGAATTCAGCTTCCTAACCCCCAAAATGCAGATGGAACTTATTTCTACTTTTGACTTCTTCTAAGAAGGAGACGGAACTTACTTCTAACTAGTCTTGCTTCTTGCAATCTGCTTTAATTCTTATGAATTGCTAGGGAGGAAGAGAACCCATGAGGGACTCTTTCATATGCAGCAAACATCAGTGAGGAAAATTAAGATGAGGAAAAATACCGAAGGTTCAGGAACCTCTTGGAAACTGAACAGAACCTGAACTGTTTTCAGAGACTTCTGGGTATTTACCAGAGTCTATGAGGAATAACGTTGAAATGTTAATGCTTTTAAACTGTTTCTAATCCTCTTTGGTTTGAAATGAATGAAGGAGTAATTCTAAACTCCCATAGTTTCTTAGCTAGTAGCACAACTTAAATTCAACTTCATCTTTCATTGTAAAAAAACAGCAGAGTGTTATTTGAATAACAACAACAACATCAATAACAATAACAATAACAATAACAATAATAATACATGAAGAATATATTATTTGGTCATTGATAAGCAACCAGTGGGTGAAGTTGTGTCTTTTTCCAGCTAGCAATGCAGAAATCTTTATGCGTATAATTTATATGCAGGAAGGAGACTCTGAGCATTTACTTGTAAACAAATCCAAGTCCTGAATTCAGAAGCAATTTACACAATCAATTTAATTATTTTGAAAATCTCTAGTGTTATACTATTTTCAGCCATCTCTTGTGTTATACCATTTGGGGTCTACTTCTTTATGCCTTTCTACATTACAGTATGCCTTTTTAGATAACTGTTCTGGTTATGGAAAACTGCAGTATTAAGCAATCGCATATCACACTTTCTAAACTTTAGAGCTCCAGTTGCATACAATTTATCAAAATAGGACCTCTTATTTGTGCACCTAGGAATCTTACGATATTTGAGAAAGATGTTAGGATTGTACAAATGTAGCAATTTACAGTGTGTGCAAGGTATCTTTACCTTCTCTAGGTTGCATGCAACTCCTGGAATGTATAGATGGTAAGTATACTTAACAGCATCAGCCATATGTGGAATGGTTCACAGAATTAGCCTATATACAAAGATAGATCATATAATGAAGATTCCCACTGCAGGTTCCTACCAAACACAGGTTCCCTGTGCAGGTTGCCCACTAAAAAATCCATAATTTGTCAAAGTAGCAAACATGCACTTCTTTCATGGTTTCCAAGAAAATCTATGTCATGTATGGAGTTTTCTGTATCCTGAAGCTTCATTTTTGTGTTCCCACAACCATTTCAGCAAGTGATTGATACATTCAATGAGATATATTGAAGTGGCTTCAGCAAGGACCACGCGAGACAGCTGGCTCGAGTTGAGAACCTGTATTGGTGAGGAACCGGGCAGCTGACAGACTCGAAGCGCCTACTTTTATACCCCAGCTGGCGGGCTGGTAGCCAATCCGTACAGCGCCTGTTTCCCGCTGCCGAGCAAGGACCAATCGGCGGCAGCTGGTTTTGACAGCCAGGAGTTGTCAACTGTATGCCACGCCTGCGCAGTTCGTTGGTGCCTCGACAGCTGAGAGCTGTCAAGCCGTCGTGCCTGTTCTTGTAACACTAAATACATAACAGTATAACATTTAATACATAACATATATTTTCCTGATAAGATATATATATGTGACAACAGTTTCTAGTGTCCGCACTGCCCAAGATATTGGGGGAGACATACTAATTAGCAAGACAGTGTAACACCAAAGTCTATTTCTGTGGATGCAATCCACTATCTATTGAAGAAATGGGACAATAGTTACTTACTCATTATTCAACTCAGTGCATCCATCTTATAAAATCTGCTGGGTGATCATTCATGATTTTAGCCATTGTCTATCCACTGCAGGATGAAGGCCTCTTCTGCATGTTTCCAACTAATATGTCCTCAGCTTTCTTTTGCCAACTGGGCCTGCAGTACTTGCTGTTGTCGTCTGGCCCACCCAGAGGACTCTAATGTAGGTCAGTTAAAAGCATGGAGTGAGTTTTCTTTCTATTTTATGTTCTTATGGGGATTATCAGGTGACCATACAACTTTCATGGTCACCTCTGTTTCCCAGAGAAGAAGAAGAGGATCCTTGTATGCAATGAGTAAGTGTAGGACTGCCCCCGACCTTCGCTCATTTCGCCGGGACCTGAAAACTTGGCTCTTCGATCTGTTTGGTCCAGACTGTGGGGTTGTTAATTTAACTGGGTTTTAGATTTACTCTTGGGGCTTGAATTTAATTGTTTTAATTGTTTTAAATTTTTTGTATTCATGGTTTTAACTGCCCTGTAAACCGCCTTGAGTCCTACGGGAATAGGGCGGTATACAAATCCAATAAAATAAATAAATAAATGTCACCTATTCTAAAAGTAAAAGTAAGAAGGAAATGGAATTGGCTGCCTTCTCTTGCAGAAGGCAAGTGCTATTGTTTCTTTCTTATTTAGAAAAGAACCAGAGAAAATAACTGAAATCTAAAAAACAAAAAACTTTTAAAAAGAGACAGACACCCCTCCTTCAACATAAAACACTGCTCCCAGCAGAATCACTCTCCCGCACAATCTTTGTACTTGTATAAAACATGGTGGTTTGCAAAAAATTAGTCACACCATAATGGTCTCTTAAATGACGAGATTGGGAGTCAGAGGTTTCAGTCAAGTCTGGAAATCAATTGACAACTCAGTGAAATGAGAGCACATTAATATCTGAGTGCCAGACAATAGCCAAGGAACTTAATTTTTCACCAATAGAAAAGTCAGGCCAATGTAGAATTGCCATAGCAATAATCCAGACTGATGCCAGGGTCATGTATGTGCAGTGCCAATAATTATTAGCCAAGAGTTTGAAAATAAAGCAGCAGATATCAACAATCTGTTATATAAAAAGAGTAATTTAAGCCAAGACACACAAAGGCTCATTTCCAGTTATGGAAAGGATCAAGTTTGGAAGTGATGGATCTATTAATAAAGAAAAAAAGTGCACTATGCATGATCAGAATACATTTTCTTCAGCAAGTACAACGTAATTGATTATCTGGGTGTAGATTGTACTAAACAAAACTGATTGGCACATATGGAAAGAATTAATGCACCAAAGGGTTAATCAGTGCAATTGATAGACAGCAAAGTGCCAAAACTACAATATTTTCTATCTATTTTTTTAAAAATGTAATACGGTTGATGAAAATGTATAGAAATAGAGAGGTTTACTTTTCAGGTTCAGGAAATTCCTCTGTAGATTAGAAAAATGCAGGTCAGAAATAGGTTCTGTGGCAAAGAGGGCTATCTCTTGGTATAGTTCCTAAGGCTGGGAACAGTCTTAGGAACCAACAACTTTTTGCTTAGGGCATCAGCTCAATAAAATTAAGCATACAAAAGAAATATATACCACTTGTATGATGAAATGGTTTTAAAATTTTCTGATCTTAATCCATCTTCACCCATGGAGACTCACTAGGTCAGAAGTCCCCAACCTTTTGGGCACCAGGGACCATGGAGAAAGGTTTTTCCACAGACTGGAAGAATGTAGTTGTGCGTACTGCCTGCATCCTGCACATGGGCTTTGCTTGTTTGTGTGGCCTGGTGCCGGTCACGAACCGGGGGTTGTGGAGCCCTGCACTCGGTGACTTTGGGTTACTCATTCTTCAAGAGCCAAAACTAACCATAGAAATATTGTTAAAGCTCAAATTGGAAGGAGATCTACCACTTTGAGCTTCTGAGAGGGAGGGAGAAAAGTATAAATCTAACAAGCAAATGGTTGCTGCCAAGACAAATGCTGGGGAGATAGAGTTACATTCTTCAGCTGTCCAATATCCTTGATGGTTCCAATTGGCAACACTCAAACACTGCATGACAAGTTGCATCCAACTATGTTTCCTGCCCAGAAAGCCAACTGATATGTTGTTTGGTGGTCTCCACTGGAGTAATCACTAATAATTTACTTATTGGCAAACTTTCAAAACGGTGATATTCCACACCATACAAAAATAGCCCTAGTGAACGTTAACTATTTCAGATTAACAAGATACTTTCATTCTGTCGTAATGTTAATTGGATGGATAATTATGTATCTGGTTTATTTAAAAAAAAAAACAGAATTGAAAGCAAGGAAATTTTGGGAACTGAACATGTGCCTCAGAGGTTTTATCTAAACTCAGCACAGGTTGTTTTTCATTTTATTAACCATCTTTCTTCTCTCACCCCACATAATAAGACTGCTGGGTCAAAAGTAATATTCAGCATCTGAATGCCAAAAGCGGAATATCTTAGCATGAGCTTTCATCCATTTTGGGTTGTAAATGATCCTTATTGCAACTTACAAGCAGATGACTTTTATACATATGTCAACAAACTGTTATAATAAAATTTTCTCTGATTAATTAATCATGCACTTTTTCCAACTTCAAATGAACTTTCTAATAAAAAATACCAATTATTTCTTCTGTTGTTTGTTATCATCTGCGTGCTATGTAGCTTGAGTATATTAACCATACAGTAGTGTATTTAAAAAAACCAAAAAGGAGTACATTTTCTTTTATTCAGACTAAAACCAGTTAATTTTTGTAACTTCTCCCCAGGTTTTTTTCATTTCTATATGAATATTTCACACTGTATATATTTTATGTAAATTTGGAAACTATAGCTTGGGATAACATGTACTTGGTACCTGCAGAGCAGCAGTCCCCAACCTTTGTGGCTTGGTAGCCAGCGGAGGTGGGGAGAGGGGAACAGGGCCATGGGAGTTGCGGGTCAGCATGCACGCTTACGTGCAACTAAGCAGGCTAGCAGGTATCTGCACACAGCTTGACTTGCACAACTTGAGCTATGAGTGCATGTGCACAGATGCTGGCCCACCCCTTACGTGGCCCGGTTATAAATAGGCCATGGCCCAATAGTAGGCTACTGCCCAGGGGTTGGGGACCCCTACTGTAGAACATTCCTTTCATGTAGAAATATTGCATAGAACTTAGTTTGTAAATATTTTAATTGTATAATAATGGGTGTTAGTCTGCCAAATATTAAAATATGAAATTCTTTTACACTGGCCAGCTCCAACTTAATTCTTCAAATGTGATACCACAACAGTTCGTGGGATTTTTCTGTCATGGTAGTTTTGAAAATGTTCATTCACTCAAAATAATGTGCTCCTGACATTTTGTGAATCTGTCTATATATCTTACATTGGTAATCCTCACTTAACAAACCTAATTGGCACGGACAACTCTGTCGCTAAGTGAATTGGTCATCAAGCAAATCACAGGACTGTTGTGCTTAGCAAGGGCAATTTTGACAGTCCTGGTTACAGTTATTAAGCAAATCTCCCATGATAATTAAATGAAATATCATGTGACCACAACTTACGACCTCCTGCTAGCTTCCGCCTTAACTTTGTCAGAAGCTGGCTGGAAAGGACACTAATGGTGATCACATGACTGCAGGATACAGTTACAGTTGGTTGGCCAGGCGCCTAAATCATGGTAAGTGTAACAGTGTAAGGATCAGTCATCTTTTTTCCAGTGGCACTGTGACTTTGAACAGTCAGTAAATGGTCATTAAGTGAGAACTACCTGTATATGCAGGAGTATGTGTATAATATACACACAAAATCACACACACACACAAATATAATACATATATGAGTATATGTATACATATACATATATTATGCATATATATGTATACATATATATACATATTAGAAATGCATTCCCCATAAAATATGTATTTTGCAATCAGTCCATTTGTTTGTGTGTGCATGCTTATGTATCTGTGTTTACTACTATAACTTAAAGTATGCATTTTAGGTGTATTATGGTATGATGTAACTGTAAAAAATATATAGGAAAATGAAATATTTTTTCTCCAATCCAAATATTTATAAACTGATTTAGATTTTTCATTTTTTCTTTATTATATTTATAAATAACTCAAGGCAGAGAACATATCTAATACTACTTTCTCCTCCTATTTTCTCCAAAACAAAAACTCTTTGAGCTGAGTTGTGCTGATTGTGTTTGACCACTAGCCCAAAGTCACTCTGTCAGCATTCATGCCTAAGGCATGACTCAAATTCAATCACTAGAGCTAGACCAATCTAGCTTTCTTGATTTATCAACCAAATCTTCAGGACTATGTATTGTTCACATAGCACTGTCTACATAATGATCAATGTAACATTGTCTTTTACTATCAGAATGGTAGCAGGAGCATATCGGAAAAATTAATGAAAAGAAAGCTTTTTTATTCCTGACAGGGATGTTTTTTTAACTCGGGATAGAAAAAATTGAATCCTTGACTGTTTGCATCCAAATATGAATGTAACTACTGAAATCTGGATGATCTGTGGATCTAAAATGACATTATCACTCTTTAGATTCCAAACAAGTGAATATTGCTAATGATAATGAGGATTTATCATAGATTGCAAAGAATATTGAATGAACCATGATTAAGTTCTTTGAGTCATCTAGAGCTCCTGGTTCAGCAATGACAATGCATAAAATCTATCATATTTGATCTGCTTCAGTATCCAGTTGTCTGCTAACTCAGATGTTGAATTTGCAGACTCAGTAAGCCCAGTATTGGTGATTGGAGCAATACTGTACCCAATTGCATGTGATCCTGGATTTGAGGACTATGCTCATCATCCCTCATAGCTTCCTATTTCCTGACTAAACCTGTTGTGATTCAGGGTCAGCTTGTGGGTTCGGCAGCTGAATCAGACAGTTCTGAGGAGGAGGAGGAGGAGGAGGAGGAGGGGATTGGAGAGCCTGCAGAGGAAAGTTCTGAGGCATCGCAGAGCTCTCAGCCAGGCCCCTCCCGTCTGGTTCCTCCTCAGACCCAGCTGTGTGAGCCTGACAGCTTGGACGAAGACGATTCACAGCTGGCTTTGTTCAAGGACACCTGAAGCAGGAGGCAGACAAGCAGGAGTAAACAAAGGAAGGCAATGAGGCACCTCGGGAGGAGGCAAAGAGAAGCCACGCCTTGAAACTGTGTTTAAAAGAGGAATGTGTGGGAGGTGCTGGTTGCTGAAGGCAACCGTCTGAAGAGCTTCTGATTTAATTGTGGTTAGTATTTGTTTTGCTCTGTTTTGGATCTGTTTCATTTCATTTGTGTAAATAATTTGGTTGGCTTACTTTCAGCCTATTGACTTTTGAAAAGGGGTTGTCCCTGACATTTCTGCAGGGCCGGTAGTAGGCTGGAACAGAACAAAACCACTAAAATGCACTCTAGATTGGACCACCCTTGAAGACCATCCAAAAGCTTCAATTGGCCCAAGGTGCAGCAACAAAATAGATATGGGTATCTCTTGTGAGCTGCATACATTCCCAATAGGTTTGTGGTGCAATTCAAGGTGCTAGTTATTACCTCTAACAGGCTAAATGACACTGGGTTGTTTGTGAGACTGCTGTTCCCAAAGCTTTCTGTCCCAAATTCTCCAAAAGAAATAACACATTCTAGATCCCTTCACTGAAACAATATCATCATATAGGACCCAGGATGTATGTCTGCTTAAGGTCAGCTCCTATCCTTTGGAATACACACACAAACACACACACACACACACAGAGAGAGAGAGAGAGAGACAGAGACAGAGACAGAGACAGAGACAGAGAGACACAGAGAGAGACAGAGAGAGAGAGAGCAGCAAAAAGGCCTGGTTGGCCCTGGCATTATAGACCTTTAGAAGATTAAGATCTAGCTTTTTCTCACAATGTCCAGATTGGGTGGCCATATAAATGCAAGTGAGAAAGCAAGAAAGAAGTCAAGCAAATAAGGAAAATAGGTGTGTGCTATAATTAAATATTTCACTAACATTTTTTCTTAATAGCATCTTACATCAGACAATATACATTACTTCCAGGCCTATTTTATATCACATTGTTTACCTTCCTTTTGGATACTGATTGCATAAACCAGGTAGACCTTTTCCTCTCTTCTTTGTACCCTTCTCTTTAGAAAGGACTATTGCTACTTCTTCTGCGGAACATTAGGCAGTTGTTTCATTTATTGCTATCTAAGAATGCATTATTACATTTCTCCATCTGAAATGTGATCTTAAATAACAGCTTGTACCATAATTAAATGTAACTGTGAGAACATTGTTAAAGTCAATGACCCAACAGATTAGCAGTTTAAACACATTTTAAGTTAAGTGGATTATGGGGAAAGTAATTGAGGAGATGTTAAATAAGCAAAAGCAATTTATATGAGTGTCCAGAAGCATTGGAGTCATATAGTCTGCAGTACCTACAACTTTCACACCCATTGTGGTGAAAGGAATCCAGTGCTGGACTAAAAGGACAATTTCTCAAGTTCAAATCAGTAGCCATAGGACTGCTGTGAGACTAAGATAAGTCCCCCTGAAGGTCACTGGGCTACAGATTGGACATCTTAATAGGTTCAGAGAGAATAATTATGTTCCTGGAATATTCATAGCTGTGAATTTTCATGAATTGGCTTTAAATTTCTCCATCCACTCAACTCAAGAAAGTTTTGTTAAGAATAGGGATGTGCACAAGCCAAGGTTGTTTGTATCATATATTTTGGATGTGAAATATGATTGAAAATCGGTTCTCTGGGGTGTTCAGTATATTGGCAGCTAAAAAGCAAATAGCATATTCACATTTCAGTACTGGCTTAATAGTATTCCATTCAAAACAAGTATATAAAAATGTGCTGAAAAGTACATGCAAAAGTACTTATTTATATATAATATAAATAAGCATGTATGAACTTAAATATAGTCAATAAAATGTTTTTGAAAATGCATAAATATTTGGGTCAAAGATTTTTTTTAAAAAGAAAATATGGAAGCTAATGTAAACATGGGATTGCAATCAGACTGAGATAGATAGAAAATCCAAATCCATCCTGTATATTGATCTAAGCTATTTTAACTTTATAAGACCAAAAAGGTAGAGAAAGCATTGCATAGTTGATTATAACATCTGCCTGCAAAAAAAATCATTATTGAACTAATTTTAATATTTGAAGCTCAAATAAACAACATTTAAACCCTTTTCCTTTCCTGTTAAACAAAATTATTATTTATCAGATTGTAATAAAGAAATTGAAATAAATTTGACCCCATCACTACATTAGGAGTACTAGCAACTTAAAAGTGTAATTTATAGACAATTGTTTGTTGTCTGTCAATAAATAAGTATGGCTCATTTTGTTGGATAATTTTAAAACAAAAACAGTATATGCAGAAGGAGGTGGTTTTAATGCAAACCCAAAAGATTTCAGATTGTTAATATATGCAGATGAGCATCCCACTGGACAAGAATGGAGAAAACCAAGTTACCAAAATTCCAACTGATTTATGCAAGAAAGGTTCAGCTTAAGCAGAGAATTAAGGGTAGAAAATAGTATGATATTATTGAATCCTTGGGGCAACTCATGTCAAGATCAAGAAAAACGTTTATGTGTTGCATTGCTTAAAGTAAGCTCTGTCCTTAAGCAAAGTCACATTTTTGTTAACATAAGGCAATTTATCCCTGGAAGAACAGTTATTTTGAAAAATTGTAAGACCTTTGCACAAGGAAGAAAACAGACACAGGAAGAGCTGCACTTGTAAAGGGAGCAAAAATCATAAACCTAAGATTGTGTGCAAGAAACAATGCACTGCCACACTGTCTGTTGTGATGAGTTTATAAATCCAGTACATAGCAGGGGGTAAAAATGTGGTCCACACTTGGAAAGTGTCACCCCAGATTTTGTTACCTTTCATATTTGCCTATACATAGAATATTTATATAGGCCTATAGATTTTAGAGTTGTGGGTGATAAAAGTATTGATAGGCTAGTGAAATGGGATATTAACGAGAGCCTGTTAAATAGATACAATAGATCATCTTCATTGGGAAAAAAGGGGGGGCAGAAATCCTGGCTGGGTGAAGGCATGTAGGTCATCCTTTCAGAAATATGCCTTCTTTGATTTCAGGTCCTCTATCAGCCATGATGACAAGGTAGGAATGGAGATGGCAGGAAATGTCCCAATAGCCATTTTCAGATTTAACTTTGAAGAGGCATGCTTCAAGGAGTGAGTTTTGCTGATAAAATTGTTCACATTTTTACAGATTTGAATTCCATATGGAAGGTGTCATTAGAGGTAAGTGGACTACTGTGGCTCTTTCCAGCTTTCTGATTTGGGGTGATTTACAGAAAGAAAACCCTATGGACAGTACCAAAAGGCAAAACGATATGACGCTGGAAGATGAGCCCCTCAGGGCGGAAGGCGTCCAATATGCTACTGGGGAAGAGCAGAGGGCTAGTACTAGTAGCGCCAGAAAGAATGAAGCGACTGGGCCAAAGCCGAAAGGACGCTCAGCTGTGGATATGTCTGGTAGTGAAAGGAAAGTCCGATGCTGTAAAGATTTTTTCTCCATAGGAACCTGGAATGTAAGATCCATGAATCAAGGAAAGCTGGACGTGGTCAAACAAGAGATGACAAGACTGAACATCGACATCTTAGGTATCAGCGAACTAAAATGGACAGGAATGGGTGAATTTAATTCAGATGACCATCAGGTATACTACTGCGGGCAAGAATCCCTCAGAAGAAATGGAGTAGCCTTCATAGTCAATAAAAGAGTAGGAAAAGAAATACTGGGATACAATCCTCAAAATGACAGAATGATCTCAGTTCGAATCCAAGGCAAACCATTCAATATCACAGTAGTCCAAGTCTATGCCCCAACCACCGGTGCTGAAGAGGATGAAATTGACCGGTTCTATGAAGCCCTACAGCACCTTATAGAACTAACACCAAAAAATGATGTCCTTATCATCATGGGGGATTGGAATGCTAAAGTAGGAAGCCAAAAGATAACCGGAATAACAGGCAAGTTTGGCCTTGGAGTACAAAATGAAACAGGGCACAGGCTGATAGAATTTTGTCAAGAGAATACGATGGTCATAGCAAACACCCTTTTCCAACAACCCAAGAGACGGCATGGACACATGGACATCACCAGACGGTCAACACAGAAATCAGATTGACTATGTACTCTGCAGCCAAAGATGGAGAAGCTCTATACAGTCAATAAAAACAAGACCAGGAGCTGACTGTGGCTCAGACCATGAGCTTCTCATTGCAAAGTTTAGGCTTAAACTGAAGAAAGTAGGGAAAAGCACTAGGCCAGTCAGGTATGAATTAAATCATATCCCTGTTGAATATACAGTAGAGGTGACAAATAGATTTAAGGAATTAGATCTGATAGACAGGGTGCCTGAAGAACTATGGACAGAGGTTCGCAACATTGTACAAGAGGTAGCAACCAAAACCATCCCAAAGAAAAAGAAATGCAAGAAAGCAAAATGGCTGTCTGAGGAAGCTTTGCAAATAGCTGAGGAAAGGAGGGAAGCAAAAGGCAAGGGAGAAAAAGAAAGATACGCCCAATTGAATGCAGAATTCCAGAGAATAGCTAGAAGAGATAAGAATGACTTCTTAAATGAACAGTGCAAAGAAATAGAAGAAAACAATAGAATAGGGAGGACCAGAGATCTTTTCAAGAAAATTGGAGAGATGAAGGGAACGTTCAATGCAAAAATGGGCATGATAAAGGACCAAAATGGCAGGGACCTAACAGAGGCAGAAGAGATTAAGAAGAGGTGGCAAAATTACACAGAAGAACTATACAAGAATGAGCTTAACGTCCCTGATAATCACAATGAGGTGGTCACTGACCTCGAGCCAGACATCCTAGAATGTGAAGTGAAGTGGGCCTTAGAAAAGCTGACCAACAACAAAGCTAGTGGAGGTGACAGTATTCCAGCTGAGCTATTCAAAATCTTAAAAGACGATGCAGTAAAAGTGCTACACTCAATTTGCCAGCAAATTTGGAAAACTCAACAGTGGCCACAGGATTGGAAAAGATCAGTTTACATTCCAATTCCAAAGAAAGGCAGTGCCAAAGAATGTTCAAACTATCGCACCATTGCACTCATTTCTCATGCTAGTAAAGTTATGCTTAAAATCCTACAAGCTAGACTCCAGCAGTATGTGGATCGAGAACTACCAGAAGTACAGGCAGGATTTCGAAGAGGCAGAGGAACTAGAGATCAAATTGCCAACATACGCTGGATCATGGAAAAAGCTAGAGAGTTCCAGAAAAACATCTACTTCTGCTTCATTGACTATGCTAAAGCCTTTGATTGTGTGGATCATAACAAACTGTGGCAAGTTCTTAAAGAGATGGGAGTACCAGAACATCTTATTTGTCTCTTGAGAAACCTATATGCGGGCCAAGAAGCAACAGTGAGAACTGGACACGGAACCACTGATTGGTTCAAAATGGGAAAGGAGTCCGGCAAGGCTGTATACTGTCGCCTTGCCTATTTAACTTATATGCAGAGCACATCATGAGAAAGGCAGGGCTAGATGAATCAAAAGTTGGAATTAAGATTGCTGGAAGAAATATCAACAACCTAAGATATGCAGATGATACCACTCTAATGGCAGAAAGTGAAGAGGAACTGAAGAGTCTCTTGTTGCGAGTGAAGAAGGAGAGTGCAAAAGTTGGGTTGAAACTAAACATTAAGAAAACTAAGATCATGGCATCCGGCCCTCTTAATTCCTGGCAAATAGATGGGGAAGAAATGGAGGTAGTGACAGATTTTATTTTTCTGGGCTCCAAGATCACTGCAGATGGGGACTGTAGTCAAGAAATTAAAAGACGCTTGCTCCTAGGGAGGAAAGCCATGGCAAATCTAGACAGCACATTAAAAAGCAGAGACATCACCCTGTCAACAAAAGTGCGTATAGTCAAGGCTATGGTCTTCCCAGTTGCAATGTATGGCAGTGAAAGTTGGACCATAAGAAAGGCTGAGCGCAAAAGAATTGAGGCCTTTGAACTCTGGTGCTGGAGAAGACTCCTGCGAGTCCCTTGGACTGCAAGGCGATCAAACCGGTCAGTCCTAGAGGAGATCAACCCTGACTGCTCTTTAGAAGGCCAGATCCTGAAGCTAAAACTCAAATACTTTGGCCACCTAATGAGAAGGAAGGACTCACTGGAGAAGAGCCTAATGCTGGGAAAGATTGAGGGCAACAGAAGAAGGGGACGACAGAGAATGAGGTGGCTGGATGGAGTCACTGAAGCAGTAGGCGTGAGCTTAACTGGACTCCAGAAGATGGTAGAGGACAGGAAGGCCTGGAGGAACATTGTCCATAGGGTCGCGATGGGTCGGACACGACTTCGCAACTAACAACAACAACAACAACAGAAAGAGTCCTGCTGTCTGTGGGTTAGATTGATACCCAACTTGGTTTCCACATGAGACTGGATTTGGTAGAATGTTTGCATCAGGAAGCCGCCAACCTGTCACTGAAAGGTGGAAGAAAGCTAGCCACTGTTAAAGAGGTGGTAGTATGTGGCCTCCTGAAAATACTTTCCATAGTTCCACTCAATTTGCTTGATTATTAACTGGTCCCAACTTTTCCTTTTTAAGGGAAGTCATTGCAAAGTTGGCGGGGTTCAACTGCAGACCATCTTAGGGAAAGTAGATTAAATGAATCCTTTCCTGATCCAGATATGGGAAAAATGCTAATATTACTCATCCTAGCTAGTGACTTTTATCAGGAACTAGATGGAGAATATGCCTCTCCTCCACACACTCTTTCTAGGTCTTTCAACAGCTTTCAGTACCATTAATAATGGTATCATTCTGGAGTTGACCAAATACAGATCCCTAACAAGTGGCAGCATGCTTCAAGCAGCTGAGATTGCAACATCAAAGGCTGTAGCACAAGCCTTAATCCTAATTAACCCAAAAAGCTAACCTGTGACTGTTACAGTAAAAGAAAATGCATCTTTCCTATGTAGATTGGCAAACACATTTAAAACATTTTAAATACCCTGCATAGTCTACATGCTTATGTGTAAAAGGGCACAAATGGGGCATATCATATCAAGCAAATTGAATGTATCTATAGCCACTTGTAATCAAACAGCAAGAAAACAAAGGAAATATTTCTATGGCTAAAATCTTGGGGATTTAGGATTCATGAATCCTGGCACGGATACACAATATTTTAAAATTTAGTAGGGGTTGCTGCCATCCTGAAAGAAAAAAAATGGGGAAATCAGCCAAGAGGATTCAGAATATTACCAATGTAGATAAATTTGGGCAAGTGATGGCCTGCTACAACCTTAGCTTTTACTCTTAGTAGCTTAGTGAGCACTCTGTCTGGCATGACTAAGATAGAGTTGTAGCACAAGCAGCTTCTACAGCTGGCAGAACAAATAATGATGATATTTGGCATATTCATAAGCTTCTTATTCATTTAATCAATTTCCCTTTAAAATGAAGTTTGATTCTGAACACATTCCATGTTCATTTTCTCGCACTGATTGGTGATCATATTTGTTCACTTGGCAGGCACAGCTGTGCCTGTGTGGGAAATATGCAAGTATGTTTATACAGTGCTATTTAAAACCCTTAGAATCTCAACTACCTGGACTCCATGCCAAAATGGACTTTTGCTCAATCGTCCCAACTGTTAAGTAATAAAAAATCCTGAAAACTTAGCCATTTCGATACTAACGGCATTCAATGATCCAAGCAATCCAATCAACCAACAAAACCCCTAGCATTTTGATTGGAAATCAAATTGCAGCAGCATTTAGTTCAGCTCTCATATGCCCCATGCTGAGTTAGTCCAAGGGATGACATTAAATCCCCCTCCCTAATTTTCTTATCTTTTGCCCGGTAGGTAGGCATAGTTTGACCCACAGATGTTAGGATGTTTCAGAACTAAGCCATTTACCTTGCCCTTATTTTAGCATTCCTACCACAGTCTCTAGAGCCAGCTGTAATAAATGATGGTGGCTAGGTGGGTGGAAGAGAATCTTGTAATTGATTATTGAGTGTTAAAGAGGAAAAAAATTATCACAGGTGGTGATGGCAGATGTGACAGCCCAGGATACTTGGCAAAATAGAGTGCCTATTGGATTACAAAGATACCAAGTCTAATGTGAAGCTGACCGCTGTGCTTTTTTTTTCATTTTACCTCCCCTCCTTTATTTGTCCTTTGCATAATCAAAAGTTATAAAGTTTTTTTTTTAAGTCCCAACTTTGCTTTCTTTTGCTGTTATATCACTGGCATTGGTAACATCTGCTGTGTGAAATTAGCTGACTGTAAAAGCCTTCCAATGCAACAGCACCGGCAATTAAATGTTTTAAAATTTAGCAGCATGTTCAGACCTAAGAAAAATGTAAGAGCTACATGAAGGGTAACCACCATAGAAATACTGTTTGGCAAGAAGCCAAAGAAGCTGAAATACCAGGCAGTGATTCAAAATGTTGTTATTATTGTTAATTAGCACTACTAATTATTTCTATGAATTGGGTCTCTCTCTCTCTCTCTTTCTTTCTTTCTTTCTTTCTTTCTTTCTTTCTTTCTTTCTTTCTTTCTTTCTTTCTCTTTTTTGCCTTGCTGGATATTATAAACCATCCATCATTTTTAAAATTGTTAGGATGATCAAGAACAGTTGCCTGTCAAGTGCCTGTTAATGGTCCTCAAACCATCATTCACTCACCATTTTTATTTATTTCTTTTTGTTGTTCAGTTGCTAGGTCTTGCCCAACTTTTTGTGACCCCATGGGCCACAGCATGCCAAACCTATGTCCACTGCGTTGACGACACTTTCTAACCGTCTAATTCTCTGCCGTTCCCTTCACCTTTTGCCTTCGATCTTTCCCAACACCCAAGTCCTTAGGCACTGCACCAAGGGTTTTGTTCTGAAGGGCCACAAAAACCTCATATGGCAGGGACGATGCTGGCTGCCTCACACTGTTGGCTCTGGGAGGACTCAGCTCCTGGAAGGTCTCTAGCAGCCAATATAAGGACTGTAAGAGGAAGAGTAGCTTATTTATTCTTTTTTTTCAATTTATACAGCCATACAACTCACAAAAAAGCAACTCTGACTGATTAATAAACCAGTAAAGAAAACAAACAAAAATCCATTGGGAACAAGCGGAAAAAGAATATTATAGCTATGGTCAAATTTACAATCTGAATAATGTCAAGATGGTCTTACTAAGTCCTCTGGGCAAATGCCTGAGAAAAGAGCCAGATGTTTAAGGCCTGACAGAAGGTCAATAGGTTGGCGCCATCCTAATGTCAAGGATTATTGTGCCATGACAGTAAAAGTACCTTTTCTGGGTCCCACATTTGACATTATTTCATAGAAGGGAGCTTGTGCCTTGACCCAATGGCTCTGCCAGCAACAGCAGGGCCTGGCTGATGAATCTGTGCTATTGGGACACAGAGGCTTCCCAAATGGTATCACCATCCAGAAATATCCACCTGTTCTCCCTTTCTCTGAATAGACTCTGCTTCCAGGAAGCGCTGGCCAGTTGAGGTAGGGCCAGGAGGGAGATGACGTTTGTCTACGGAAGACAGGAATGTTAACTTGCTAACGCATGTAGATAATGTGCAAAGTTATCAATAACACGAAAGAGCGTTATTAAAATAGCAGCTATAAGGCTATGTTATGCTAGTAATTTAGTACTTTTATGCAGAAGAGTGTTACAGAACAATCTTCCAATTAACCAGTGGCTGCTGTAATGAGTTTTTCTGGTAGTAATTTATGAAGCATTAACATAAACTACACTATTACACAAGAGTCCATGTTTTGCTTCCTGGACTTCTACAGTACCTATGTATCTAGCCATATTCTCATTTATTAAGTTTAGAGCTACCTGTTATGGGCTAGAAAATTCGAACCAACCATTAGATCAGAGGTCTTCAAATTTGGCCCTTTTATGACTTGTGGACTTCAACTCCCTGAATTCCTCAGCCAGCATTGCTGGCTAAGGAATTCTGAGAGTTGAAGTCCACAAGTCATAAAAGGGCCAAGTTTGAAGACCCCTGCATTACATAATAGGAATCAGCTTCCTGGAATGTTTGCCGCCATTTGGTGGCATTGGGGTTCTCGGTTAGTTACTTCACTACCATTGCTTCTGTTGAGATGGCATTGGACATACATGGAAGATTCCAGCAGCATTGGTATGCTGCAAAAATATTCACAAGAAAGGCAAAAGTGCTATCTAGAAATAGTCTACACATCCCTGAGACTTCTACGAAATACACATAAGCTTATGCAAAAATAAATTTGATGGGCTTGCAGGTATCATGAGACTTACTGCAGCAGAAGAATTATTATTTTTTACTTGCAACTAAAATCATTTTTCTTTGACTGAAAATTTGGGGCATGAAAATGCTACTTGGATATAATATTTGTAGGTTTTTCAGATACTCAAGATAGTTGGCAAATTAAGGAATAAACTATAGTTTCCCCGGTCCCATTTTGGGCAGCTTCTGGAAAGCTCAGCTTCCAAGAACAAGTAAATGGAAAGCCACTGAAATGTACTAATTATTAAAATAATATTCTGAATTATCTTTATCTTTATCAAGAGAAGAGGGATAAAAATAGGATATTAACATAATTAATGTGTCCAAAAAATGAAAAAAGAGAAAAAAGTGGAATAAAAATTCCAGCTCTATCCTTACATATACTGTATGCCTTTTGATAGGTTAATAAAATGCACACGCACATATCAGCCAGCCAATCAGGGAAGGGTTGAGCCTTAAGTATACATTTAACAGAATTAAGGATTAAGAGATCCTTGAGACAAATGCAAGTGCCGTGGAAAAAATGGTTGTTGTTTTTTTATAAATACATAGATTTCTTTTTCCTCCTCTTCTTGTCATTTAAAAAATATGAGCAGTGGGTTTTGTTTTGTTTCCTATGTCAGTCTGACTTAACAGCTAGCTTTTCTGCCTTAGGCTGCAATTCTCAGCACACTTGTTTTGAAATCAATGGAATTAGTTTCAGATAAAAATGGTTAAAATTGGCTTCTTCCAGGAGCCCTGGCCAGCCAGCACAAGGGAGAAGTTCCTCCTTTGGCATTGGCTGCAGTGGCTTCAGTCAGCAACACATGCCGAATTTTACACGTTTATGAAATTCCTTAAGAATTCAATTCTCTATGCATTCACGAATGAGGTCAAAGCTCAGATAAATTATTTTTTAACCAAGTCCATTGTTAAAAATAACTTAGTGTAAGGCAGTGATTGCTTATAATATAGCAGAATTAGGATCTACTAGCTCATCAGTACAAAGAACTTTGTTTGCGCTCCTGGTTCAACTCCCTATGTTAGAACAGGGGTCCTCAACCTTGGCAACTTTAAGACTTGTGGACTTCAACTCCCAGAATTCCTCAGCCAGCTTAGCTATTTTTTGAATGCAGCAAGTGTTCTAACCCAGGGGTCCTCCTCTGGCTGAGGAATTCTGGGAGTTGAAGTCCACAAGTCTTAAAGTTGCCAAGGTTGAGGACCCCTGGATTAGAACACTTGCTGCATTCAAAAAATGGGCCATTTGTTTGCTAAGTCAACTCATTTTTTTATTTTTTTTTATTACATTTATATCCCGCCCTTCTCCGAAGACTCAGGGCGGCTTACAAGCTTAGCAGTAGCCTTCATTCTATGTATATGCCTGCTTGTTAGGGCTTTCACACAAACCCCAAGCGGCATTATTACAAAGTCAGCTTAATTGCCCCCAACAATCTGGGTCCTCATTTTACCTACCTGGGAAGGATGGAAGGCTGAGTCAACCTTGAGCCTGGTGGGATTTTTGAGTTTATAGTACACCCTGTATAAGATGCCTAGAATTCTTGTTTGTTTATGGATATATATCCTGTGGTTCTGCATCAATAGTGCCCAAGACACTTAACAATAAAGATAATACTTCCCCAAAGTATTTTTAAAAAATAACTGATTATATCACAAATTAGTACAGAATAAAAATACACAATAGAATAGAGATTTCCAACCAAACAAAATCCAACTCACTGACCAATTCCAGCTCAGGTACCTGAGGTTGAAATATGCTTTTCTTTGAATTTCCTTGGCCCTCCCTTTCTTCTGTATATTTTAAAGTCTATATTAGTTTCATAAGCAAATGAACTCTTTCAAACAACCTAATCTAAGTCAAGTGAGACATGGATTAGCTTCTGCACTTTGACATAGACATAGAGTAGATTCCAGAGAAGCTGTTTTAACAATCTGTAATTGGTGCAGAATATGCCAGTTTATTTGATTGGTAGATGAAACCTACCACACCGTGTCACACTGGTTTTGCCAGCATTCCACCGTTACCAATATGCTTCCAGGTACAATTGAAAGTTTTAACCCTAGAACAACCCCGTAAGGCTCATCTTGCAGGTATTTCCCAAACTATCACCTTCAAGCAGAATCACCTGAATAGAGGTGGAAATGCTCAAGGTCCTTGCTGTCTAAGACAGGGGTCCCCAACCCCTGTCCGTGGACCAGTACCAGGCTGTGGCATGCCAGCAACTGGTCTGCACAAACAAGCAAAGCCCCATCTGCAGGTTGCAGGCAACACACAAAACCATGCCCCCTCTGATCCACGGAAAAATCTCTCTCTACAGAACCGGTCCCTGGTGCCCAAAAGGTTGGGGACCTCTAGTCTACGTAATTAATGACAGAAGGTCCACAAGTGAATAAAAACAGCATTGTTCCACATAATTTTGGAGTAGTATTCATGGGCATCTCCTGGGTGGACAAACAGGACTCACAACCCAACAGCAAGAGGGGGATCAATTTATTTTCCAAAGCACCTGAAGGCAGAAAGAAAAGCAATGAATGGAAACTAATCAAAAAAAGAACCAACCTAGAACTGAGGAGAAATTTCCTGACCATGAGACCAATTAACCAGTGGAACAACTTGCCTTCAGAGGTTGTGTGTGCTCCATCACTGGACACTTTTAAGAAGAGATTGGACAGCCATTTGTCTGAAATGGTATAGGCTCTCCGTGTTGTGATTCAGGGTCAGCCTGTGGGTTCGGCAGTTGGGTCGGACGACTCAGAGGAGGAGGAGGAGGGGGGTGTTGAAGAGCTTGCTGAGGGGATTGGACAGCTTGATGAGAGCCCTCAGCCAGGCCCCTCTCATCTGGTCACGACGCAGACCCAGCTGTGTGAGCCTGACAGCGTGGATGAAGATGACCCACAGCTGGCCCTGTTCAAGGACGCCCGATGCAGGAGGCAGTCAATCAGGAGTAAACAGAGGAAGGCAATGGGGCTCCTCGGAAGGAGGCAGAAAGAAGCCACGCCCTGAACTGTATTTAAGGGGGAATGCGTGGGAGGGCTGGTTTGCTGAAGGCATCCGCTTGAAAAGCTCCTGTTTCTTGGTTCGTGTCTTGTTCTATTTGTTTTTGTAGCAATAAATTTGGCAGGCGTAATTCCAGCCTCTTGCTTTCTTGTAAAAGGGGTTGTCCCTGCCTTTTCTGCAGGGCCGGTAGCAGGCTGGTAGAGAACACTCCTGCCTGAACAGGGAGTTGGACTAGAAGACCTCCAAGGTCCCTTCCAACTCTGTTATTCTATTAGCTAACAGAATAAGAGAGTTGGAAGGGACCTTGGAGGTGTTCTAGTCCAACTCCTTGTTCAAGCAGGAGACCTTATAGAAGTTTTGTGCCTGCATCAGGCACTAGGAGATAAATCAGAACTCCAGCTTTTATTTGATGTTAGCAATTTGCTGAGGACACTGTTGGCTGCAATTTGTTATAGGAGGCGGACATTTTTTATGAAAGACTGATGCTTTTATCATTATATGCTGATTGCTATGAGAAGCATTTTCTGCAATTTCACTGCTGTTTGGATGTGACTATGCTGCAAAGTCATTTTGATATACAGCATCTGAAATAAATAAAGGAGTTATGATCCATATGACTGACTTATATATTTCCCATTGAACTCAAAGTGACTATAATGTGGTTAAATTTAGATGGTTATTTATGAAAGCAAATTGGACATGATGGAATTTGGGACTACATGATCTAATGATACGATATAACTTTCTTTAGCATCATTATGTGTGGTCCCCTCCTTTCAACATCTATTTTATTCTTCTCCACACTGAAAATAAATCAGAGAGTATTTTAAAAAAAGGAAAAAAAAGAATTCCTTGGCAAATTTGTCATGTTTTGCACACAGGCATTCTGGCAGACTTGTTGAAAATCAGCTTTAATAGCTTAGCCCAGAGTACTACAACTATTATTGTAGGTAAAAATGCCAAAACAATTCACATGCTACAACATTTACTGAATGATTGCTGCAGGCAGCATTAAAGAATATTCCACTGTTCTTAGGATCTCTTTACATCAAAGTATTGCTTTTTTTTCTTTATATCAAGTAAAATTGGCTAAATCCATGCTTTCAGTGACCGCAACTGCTTGTTGACAAGTTGTCTCTTGTATCCACCAAGAGTGGCAAAGGCTGAGGAGATAGATACCAGGGGAACCTAGGCAGGAAATGTCTAGAAATCATTGTCTTGTACCTTCTATTCAATAACCAACTACTAAAGTTCACACTAGAAATACAGACGCATTGTGAAAATGTAAAGAAAACATGAGAAATATTACATCTGTTGAAAAGGAATTTCATAAATGTTTAAGGGAACTACTGCTGTTGGGAACCAATTTTTCTCCATAATAACTGTGAGCGAGACTTGTTCAGTCTGTGTTTGTTTTCAAATAGGAATTGTCTCTGTGTATTTGTGTGCCCATTTGTGGTTTTGCTTTCCTTAGATACAAATGCACTGACACTACTTTTGCAACACAGTTTGTCTTGGAATTCTTCTGAAACTTTATTGTTGCTACTCGAAACAGAGATAGCATTTTCAGTTAAAAAAAAATAAACCTTGAACCCAACTAGTTAGTCCTAGTCAGAATTAAAATGCAAAACTGGAAACTGTAAAGTAGCCTCTTTAGATGGTTAAACATGACGGTTTCGGTTTCATGTCTTTGGATTGCAATAGCAAAATATTTGGAATCATGTTAGCAATGTGTCAACTAATAGCTTTGCTATTAATTTTAAACAGTAGATTTTTCATTTATAGCAATTCTTCAATAGGACCACTAGAACTTAAATTGTTTTTTTATAAAAAAAATGTTTTTGTATATGTAATGTGTATGTGTGTATATGTCATGTACTGTATATATATGCATATGTATACAGAGACTGAAATAAAAATATCAGCCCCATACTAAAAAAGTATATATTTTCATATCTTGTTATACCATTATGACATTTAAGTCATAACAACTGAACATTTTAATAAATAAATATATTTGCTTTATAAATATCTAAATAGTTCTCCAACTATTGGCTTTCAAATTTTGTTGAAATAATAAAGAGAAGTGGAGTACTTCAAGCTATTATACCGTATAATTAATATTATACTTCCCATTTTGGATTTTTTTTAAAAAATATTGTTTTTCCTCTTAAGTCCCCAATTTTAAGTTAAAAATTATAATATACCGTACTTTCAAAATGTGTGTAAGGGAAAAATGAATGAAGAGACCCAATTTATAGTCCATCCTTAGACATGAAGGCTTATTGGGTAACTTTTATCACACTATTAGCCCTGTCTGACTGTCTGTTCATCCATTTGTCCATCAATCCATCCATCCATCCATCCTCTCCCATCTATCATCTATCTATCATCTATCATTTATCTATTCATTTATTAAATGATTATGCTCCCTAAGTCCCTTATAAGGTGACAATAACCTATCTCACAGAATTGTTGTAAAAATGTGAAGGAATATTCATGAAAGTTGCTGTGAGCTCCTCAAGAAAAGGCAGATAAAAATCACATCAAATCATATCAAGAGATAAGAAAGTAAATGAGTTAATTGCACTGAGCACAGAGTCTACTTATTATTATTATTTTTATTTTTTTATTGACAAAGTTTGTAAGGATCATTCACCTCCAGTACTAAGCAGCCTACATTCCTATTTTACTACAAAATAATTAAAATACTGAACATATTAAAAAACAAAAATTATCTCATAACATATTGTGCTAAGGGTGCATACTTAAGGGTGGGGGCTGGGGGGGAATTCCTCAAAGTCAAATAAGCCAGTACCTCAATGTAGCAGTAAATCAGATTATATCAGACTCCAAAGGCCCTAAAACAGCCAAATCTTGAATGCTTTCCTAAACCCAAAGAAGAACTAATGTCTATCTAGACCTTTTTTATTGCAAAACTTGAATATGTTGGCAAGTAGTCAACACAACCATTTACAATTGGATCATGCATACGGTATCATTTCTTGTAGCAGATTGATGGATGCCCTCAAACTTTTGATCAAAACAAATTCTGCCCAAGAATGAAAAATTCAGGTTTGGAGGTTGGTAGGCCTACATCATGATGACAAGTTAGTAGCAATTGAATAAAGAATAAACATATTCTGAGAAGCTGTATAATTGGTTCAGAAAAACTCCTGCATCCCTGACAACTAGATAACTGATGTCTCAGGGCTTGAAATAACAACAATACCCATTCTTCTCAGTTCAGCTAAAGGTGGCCTATAAACAGAATCAGGCTTTTATATGATAATTAGAACCATCATAGCAATCTGAGGTAGTTTGTTCTAAAAAAGAAATACAACAATATATTGCTACATTATAGTTAGTGAAGGGCGGATTTTGTGTAATTTCATGTAGCATGCCTAGTAATCTTTCAAATAAGTTGTTCTAGCTGTGGGAAGCTTCACAAGTGTTGTACAGTCTGATGAAATGGCACTCAAAGTACCTGTAATGGTACATGTAAATGACCTTGGGAGACAAGAAGAATCACAATCTAGACAATGATGTTTTGATAAGCAAAGTTGAGTCTGAAAGAGGACGAGTGGCGAAAGCATCCCATCAGAAGGGACCCTCCCTCCCTAATTTTTTGGGAGAGTCAAAGTGAGGGATGCCCAAGTCTGAAAGCACCCCTTTCATCCTCTCACTTTGACTGTCCCCAAAACTTCCACCTATCTTCCAAGGTCATCCCACATACCATTACCTCCCCATATATCATTTCAGTACCCCATCAAAGCAGTTCTTCAACTTGAAGTAAAATTTCTATTCCAGGCATCAAACTGAAGCGACCATTGCTGGTTTGGTCCAGATGGTTAAAGGGGGGAGGGGGGAGGCTTGTGAATGCATCATCTACTGTATGCAAAAGCCTTCTTTCTTCCCCCCACCTCTCCAGAGTCAAATTATTGGCCAAATCAAATAGTTGCACATTGATGCTTTGATATAGGCACTGAGGATGAGCAACTTAATTTTCAGAGCTGAGTAACTACCTCAGATCACATTGCTACAACAGTCTAAATCAGGGGTCTTCAAACTTGGCCTTTTTATGACTCATGGACTTCAACTCCCAGAATTCCTCAGCCAGCATGCCTGGCTGAGAAATTCTGGGAGTTGAAGTCCATGAGTCATAAAAGGGCCGAGTTTGAAGACCTCTGGTCTAGATCAAGATGATGATTCACTGTCCTATGTTCCAGAGAAAACAACAAGGAAGCTGCTCAATCATCATTCCTTATTCTTTGCCGTTGGCATCTCACAATACATTGATAACATTATTTTTTAAAAATAATAATAATAATAAGGCAGGCTGCATTTTTAAGCATTTCTTCTTCTATTGTATAGGTACATGGGAGGTCAGGATGACTAATGAGAAAATAGAATGAATGAAATCTGCTAATGAGCCTGGAGTTGCATGAAAGACAAAGAATGGTAAAAGTGGCCAAAACATATATCATCTAGTGTTACTATGTAACTTTTGTGGAGTGCACAAGATGGTTTCAGACCACTTCTCGCTAACCCACATCGCAAAAGCCATTATGGCAACTGACATTAATTGGACCCTGTGTTGGCAGTCTCAGCAGAGAGGTTGAGAATGGGGAATTCCCATTTGATCTCTAACATGTGTCCTTTTGTTAAAGACTTATCACATCCAACTGAATCGATTCCACTGTTCAAAGAAGTGGGTAAGACAACCCAAGGCACAGCGTAATAAAAGAGAGAGAGGGAAAGAGAGAAAATGGAAGCTTCTTCTTTCGACAAGAACAGAATCCAGCAAAAGTAATTTTAATTTAAAGAAATAACAAAAGCTTTATCAACTTCAATGCTGACTTCAAATAGGAAGACTTTAAAGATTCACATATACTGTAATAGGAACATTTTGAGAGCAGCTTTACATATATATCTACTTAAAATTGTATATGGTTTAAGAGCAAACATTACACATATAAATGCTTTGATTTTTTCCCCCGTCTCATCATGGTGGAAATGGCTCTCTAGTATGTAGAGAAGCATTTATACAAAGAAAAATCAAAAGGGGGCTTACAATCATCTTAGTAGCAAGCAATTAAAAAGAAGTCACACAGTCATTCCCAAATATATTTGTTTTGAATGATAGGAAGTCCTAGTGACTGATAAGATTTTTCTAAGTAAAAGAAATCCAGTTCCAATTCAGGCAGTTACTCAGCTAGTAGCCTATTCTTGCTGTCCCAGAAATATTTTAAAACTATAGTTCCTTGGGAGGTTTTGATTTTCATCATGAGGATCTGGCTTTTCACAATACATTTTATTGTACAACATTGTACAACAATTACACCAAATACAGATTTACAAGCCTCTCTCACAAATTATTCTAACCCTTTTCAAGATGGCTGAGATTACATTTTCCATCATTCCCTGCCAATATGAATAGAGGAAGATGAAATGGGCAAGATGGAAATCTATGCAAACCTTGTATTTATTTCTCCTTTACAGAAGCAGCATGGTTGCTGTAAAGGGGAACCAACAATGAACGCAAAACGAAGGGCTTTCACCACCATCTTAATGGCCCCTCAGTGAATTTCAAAATAAATAAGCAAGACCATGGGCCTTTAGGCCTTTTCCTTTTGATTATTCTGGTAAGCATACCACTACTTCTACTTTTCACCACTAAGGACACTAAACGCAAAAGCAGTGGGCTAATTAATAAAAACTAGGTACTTAAAGTATTATAAAATTAAATTTCATTGCATTAATATTTACTGTAATTACATCATTCCAGATATATTAATTAATACTACTTACATTCTGGCTTGCATCAATTTCCTTTCACCTGCCAAATCACCTGGACACTTTTCAGCTTCCTTATCTCCAGATGCCTGTCTGGCTACAGGCCTACGTTAGCTTTTGGAATGTGAGTAGGAATACTAGTTCTCCAGTCTCTATGGAAGGACTGGGACAGATTTTCAGAAATTCTGAAGGGAGGGCAGAAAAAAAGGCTTACTATCTGAATTTTTCTGATATTTCTTCTCTCCATCAAATCCATATTCTGGAGGAAAAGGCCAAGAGAGTCATGAGTCCTACTCTACTCGTGATACATTTTTGCACCTGTCAGTTCCACATAGAAAATGATGTTTAATTTCCAGCAGTTCTACCACATTAGACAAATACAACCATCCCATAAAAGAGACGTTGCTCATAACTTCATTCCTTCCTCCATTATCACACACGCTGATTAAATAAGTAATTTTCAGATTAATGAGGATTTCCCATTTTAAACAAAACAAACTGTATTGATTATTCAGTTAATGAATAGCCTAGGTTTAAAATTTTGGTATATTCAGAAAGTAACCGGACAAAAGGGTGGAACAATAATTAGCTAGAGGCTTCCTAATTTAATCACAGACAGTCACAAACTTTATTTCATCATTAACCAATAAAATAAATCAGAATTATCCCCTAACATCAATAACTGGGCGAAGTTATGGGCAAAGACGCCATACGATGTAGTAAAAATTAGCTACTTTTAAAGAAATAAATTGATTTTGGTTGTTTAACAGATTATGCAAATAGAAATTACCAAAGTGCCCCAGAAATTTAAATAAAAAGGGGGTAACCAAATGGTGGCAAATGTCCCTGTATAATTTATTTATTAATTTAATTATTAATTAACTTTTAATTAACTTAATCACAGTTGGAAGAATGAAAGGGATCAGTACTTGTGTAGAATTTGTCTGTTAACTTTTCAAACCAGCAGTCACCTAATACATATTTGCATATGTAGTGTGAGTTTATGAGTGGTACAACAAGAGCCAGTTTGGAGTACAGGTAGTTCTCAACTTACGATCACAATTGAGCCCAAAATTTCTGTTACTAAATGAGACATTTGCATTTTGCCCCATTTTACAACTTTTTCTTGCTACAGTGGTTAAGTGAATCAATGCGGCTGTTAAGTTAGTCACATGGTTGTTATGTGAATCTGGCTTCCCCAGAAGATCGCAAAAGAGGAGCACATGACTCCAGAACACAGCAACCTGTTATAAATATGAATCAGTTGCCAAGCACCCAAGTTTTGACCACGTGACATGGAGGTGCTAAAATAGTCATAAGAGTGAAAAACAAAAAAACAAGTCATTTTTTTCAGTGCTGTTCAAATATTCACTAAGCAAACTATTGTAAGTCAAGGACTACCTGTAATTGTTAGGAATCAGGCTATAAACTGGGAGACTGTGAGTTCTACTCCTGCCTTAGGCATAAAGCCAGCCAGGTGATTTTGGGCAAGTGCAGGGGTAGGCAACTTTGGCTCTTTTATGACTCGTGGACTTCAACTCCCAGAATTCCTGAGCCAGTCTGCAGTCCACGAGTCATAAAAGAGCCAAGGTTGCCTACCCGTGGGCTAGTCACTTTATTTTACCCTTAAGAAGGAAGCAGTGGCAAATGACTTTTCAAAAATCTTGCCAAAATACTACAGCTACTTGTCCAGGCTGTCATCAGGAGACAAGACTGACTCAAAGGCATACCCCCCATGCCTTTGAGTCCTACACGCACAGAAAATACCCTTTTCATATCTGTGTCCTACAGAAAATTCATCGTTTCTTAAATAGGTCCAAGGACTTTCTCTACTACTAAATTAAAGCACTCTGTTCCTTCATGACTTAACAGATAATGATGACATTGCAAACATTGCAGGCCCTGCCTCTGTTTCCCTGTTCTACATCCCTATCAAGTAGGAATAAACTGATTTGGAGTGTGCTAACATGATAAGCAAATAATTCCTTTAGATTTCTATACTCCCTGTTCAGCAGATCATCAGCCAACAGGACAAATTTGGAGACCTACTTTTTTTTCCCCACAAAAAAAGCATGGCGTGACAATATATTTAATTAAAATATCTTTGGTATTTAGATATCAACCAGTAACCATAAATGCTTCAAAATTTATAGGCAATTTAGCATAACTTTACAAAGTAATAAGGCTGCAGCTATTATTTATAAGTGGTTGTTAGATTATATTGTTTAAATATTCACGGGCATAGGGAGGCATAGGATAAGGAATTGGAATATACACAGCAAAAATATGAAATTATTTTGGCATCCATACGGTCATTTCTCTGTAAAGATAAAATACCTATTAATTAAAAAGAGGTACTTTGCATGTATCAAATGTCTGTGCATCTAAGATAAAATTCAGAGTTTTAATCAATAATACTCAAAATATCACAGTGATTCATATGATGTGGACATGTGCCAGAATGGCTCCATTTGGGCAAAACATTATATACTAAATTTGTTACAAAAGATCCATTGTTTTTTCTAGATGCTTATACTGTTTGAATTATATGGTGCATGACACCATATAACAGGACAGAAGAAACGGATATTATGCATCCATATGATGGGTCTCCAAAGGAGTGGCAGGGAAATGCTGATACATGGGTGATGATGTCATCACACAATTATCTCAGCTTATGTTTTTGAACAAATGTCACAAGAAAAAAACTTTAAAATGACACAAATACATATGGTAACATTGGTATGACAACATTACCACATAAATGTCATCAGTTTGTTTTAGCATCTGGGCAACTAGCTCTAGATTTTTGAAAGAAAAAAAGATGCTACAAAGATAGAAAATAGTTGCTCTTGACAGTTATATATAATTTGAAGAATTGACTTTTCATACCTGACCAAGTGAGTCCTGATTGATGGACATTTTCGGTCTGTTTATATTACTTTTAGAGTTTAGTGTAATTTCCCTTTTTTTTAATCTTTTCTACAGAAAAGGTAGATATAATCAATTGTATAGTAAGAGATGAACATATATGTATGTAAGTTCAATTGAATCATGTTCAGCTGAGGAATATGTAATTCTTCCTTTTGTTTTTCCTTACGTATTTCTTTTTCTTCTCCCAAATAATAAAAAAATAAAATAAAAAGTACAGCAAAACAGATGAAAAGGTATCATGAGCACAAAAGAATAGAACCAAATCAGTGTGCAGAGATAATACAAGTAGCAAAATATCATTTCAATTTATAAGATCAATTTAAAATAATTGTATCAATAGACTTCTTCATAAAGTTGCAAGCGTACACAACTCCATACACATACTTCTAGAAGTTCACTTGACTTCCTGTTCCCACAGCTCACTTTGGCAGAACAGGCAAGCCAATTTTAAACTGAAAAATAGCTGTGGTGGAAGACGATGCCTCTAGGAGCAAGGAGGCCTCTTCAAATTGGTTCTGTAGAACATACCTAGATTATCTGCCAGACTCTCTTCCCATATGGCTTCCCCCGTCAATCCTTGCATGGGATCTGTCTTCATTTCTTCCCTCATTTGAACAAAAAACAAAGCAAAGTAATGCCGCAGCAGCATCATGGATAACAAAGAGGATATATTTCGGTCTATGAAATAAATACAAATAAGAGGCACAACGAAGAAGGAAGAATATGACTGTTAGCGGGAAGCATTATAATCATGGTTTGTCATGATGGGAACATGCTTGGCTTTCACCAGCTTGTATGTTTTCCTATTTTTTGGCATACTTGCATGGCCACAAGGAGACAGTTAACCACAGTTAAATGTTATGCTTTCAATTAGCTACAGTTTATTATATAACAAAAGCTAAACTGTTGCTGGCATCTGTGTAAAACAATACATTTTCTAACTCATTTTCTAAAATTGGCTTATTTCAAATTGTTGTTGGAGCAATAGTTTTCCCAAATCATTTTCTAAAATTATTTCAAATTACTGTATCTTAGGTTAGCCACAGTTGTTTAATTTCAGATAGAAATTAAAATTGTTTCTGAATACCACATAGTCATGTTAAAGGGAAACGGAGTACAAACACTTTGGAAAAAAGCTAGATTGATCCCTATCATGACAAACCATAGTAACAGCAACTTAATTCTTCAGAATGAGACTGTCCTGTTTTGGGACACATGGATTATAATAGAAATGTCTGTACATGCTCAGTTTCAAATTTAGTGGGAATGCTCGAAAGGATGCAGAACTTTTATTTAACATAGAAAGACCTCAGAAACAGAGTCAAGTATTAATTTCCAGACAAAATATTCTGTTTTTAAGCAACATCAGTGTTTATCTGAATTTTCACATTAACAATTCCAGAATTTGCTTCCGATTTAACCTGATTTATAAGTGAAATTGGGAAAAGGACTACAGATTATATTGAAAATAATATAAACCTCAATTCATATAACATTCATTTCAAAATAATAAATATTTAAATAAACAATACTTATTAGGAAGTTATTACTTCTGACCTTCATATAAAGAGTTTACAAACAGCAAACCAAAAAATCCAATTTTAGGACTTCTTTCTTATTGGCAGGTAGAGTGCACAAACACAGTGGTATGTTCCTTTTCGAGAAAAAGTTGCTATAAATAGAAAAATTATTATCAATCTCATGCCTAAATTTCTCCTTAGTTTTCTATGTAATCATTTTTTCCCCAGAATTGTATTAAAATGCTAACTTTCAGTCTGGAGTTCTTCAGGAAATCCTGAGTGGCATGGCTACTGGTCAACATTCAACAGTGAATGGATTTTACAGTACAGCAGCACCTCACAAAGCAAACTGCTAATTTTTACTATGCCAGATTGAAGGTTTACCAGAAAGATAGCAAGTTAAGGAGTAATTAGGGTTTGGGGCAATTGGCATAGATATACAAGGAGGTAAAGATGGAGTTGTATAAGGGAGACTAAGAAAAAGGGAGGGAGGGAGGGAGGATTTTAAATCCTTTTTTTTCTAGAAACTGATAACAGAATGATTATCAGAGTTTCCAATTAGCCAACATTACAAATCAGCACGGTAAAATATTTGGAAAAGAATGGAATATCTAGGAAAGATGATCCCCATGAAAACAACATAACAGGTTGCTTGCTTATTTTTTAAATTTTTCACATTTCAGAAAGAAAGCAATCAAATGAAAGTTGCCAGCATATTGTATAGTTCCTGCCTTTTCTATGTTAAATAGGGAAATCTGAAGAGAATATTCACTTAGGCTCTTTTGAACAGAATTCAAGTAGTGAGTTGGGAATCTACTAAAACAGTGTTCCTGCTTGCATTAGACTTCTGATCACATAACAATGACAATGAACAAAAGCCTCTTAAGTAGTTTTCCCTCACTGTGGACAGACTGGGAACTGAGGATGGCAGAGCAGAAAAGTTGGAAAGAGGGATGGGACCCTCATGTGAGCAGGATGAATGGCTGCTGGAAGCTAAAGTAGACTGAGAAATGGATACAACTTTTGGCATATGAATGTTAGCACTGGCAACTGATGAATCACATGGAGATAAAATAGCTTCAGAATGCCTTATGTTTTGAATTATGTCTTTGAACGGATGGAGCTGGCTGATGAATGTTAAGAAATTGGAACCATTAAGCTGCCCACATCTCTGCCTATGACTGGCTATTTGCCAGAGGTACTGGGGTTGTCAATTCTGCCATCAGCACAAGGTACAAGCATTTGCTATCCCCATTGCCAAGATCAGAAAGGGAAATGTTTCATTGCATACTCTTATAAAATGAAAATCAAAAGGAGTCTGCTAACATATTTTCAATTTAACGTATTTTATTAAAAGGCATGGGTTTTCCTGAACTGTAGCTCATTTCATCAAATGCATTGGTGTGGCTAAACTGATGTAGGATCTGTAGGTATTAGAAAGAAGCTGTGCAGGGGATGGAGGTGGAAGAATATGCAGATGCAGTTGCACACGACACAAATTACAAGTACAATTGGGTACTGGTTATGTGCTAAAAATCCCCATGACTGGCTGAGGAATTCTGAGAGTTGAAATTGAAGTTCACCCATTTTGAAGACCCAAGTTTGATAAACGCTGATTTAGACCTTTAGAAATAACTGAAATGCTATTTCCGTTTATATCATAAGGCTAAGATGCCTTTAAGAATATTCATTAGTCTGCAAAGGTGCTATTCAATTTCTAATTTGGGGATACCATGGGCTGGTGTTTTTCAAACTTGGCAACTTTAAGAACTTGGGTGAACTTCTTAAGACGTGGGGAATCCTGGAAGATAAAGTCCACACATCTTAAAATTGTCCATGTTCGAAAAACACTGTTACAGACAAACACTCTGCCTACAGCATCTTATAAACTGAAGGTGCTTGAACCTTGGTTCGCTATTTAGTAAAATTATATGGAAAACATTCAGATACAGTATTTGCTTACAGATCATCCAATCTCAAAATAAAATGTATGTTGTGAAACAACTGAGCAGGAGGAAGGAACTGGAAGAGCATTTTAGCACTTTATCAATGTGCTTTGTTCCGTATTTCTGTTGCAATGTGTAGTAACTCATTTGGCCTCAAGCTTACCTCACTTTGCACTATGTGGAGAAAATAGTTTGGTACAGCTCTAGTTGTAATAAATCCTTCAAAGGAGAGCCTTATAATGGGAACTTTGACAGGCTCTTACCTACAGCAGTGTTAGCAATCTCAGCTAAATACTGGATCACACAAGAGGAAGGAATCTCTTGTATTGGAAGCTCCTATGCTTATGACAGGCTTGAAAAATCACAGTAATCATACAAGTCATTTGGGGGCTGCCCATTCATGAGGGGGGAGCCATCGTCTTTCAAATAAACATTGCAAGATTGCTTATTTCCTCTTAGATTTAATTGAAAGAAAAATGGCTGTAGCCTTGATACTCCATTGGTATGACCTATCATATTTCTCTATCAAGTACTAGCAAGGAGAAAATATACATCAGCTATCAGTCATTTTCCTTGAAAACTGCACTAGCTCCTGGGAAGGTTTATCTATCATATAAAAGAAAAGTTTGAGGAAAAACTTTGCAGTCAGTAATCATTATCTTCCCATAAACACTGCTACAGATTTAACTGAGATTGTCCCATTGGTTTAAAGGGAGGGGATGCCTCAACAAAGAAAGCTTAAAATGATCTAGAATAAAATCAGATTTAGAAGCACAAACTGTGCTTTGATGTGTCCTTCTTCTTTGGGTTATAACCAAGTTCACGGGAGATAAATCTAGGCAAGTTTCCATCATATAATTACAAAAACATTCTTGTATTCCCATGAAATTAATTCTGATTTGATGAAAAACAGACTTCCTGGAAATGGGCTTCATACAGTCCAAAGGATAAGGACTCACTTTCTTTTTGATTTTAATTTTAATTTACTGAAGATACTTTCAAATTCTGCATTAATAAAAATTACAGTATGTTCTTCACATTCATCTCCATTTTTTATGTTTTCCTTTCTCCTTTCCCCTTTTCCTATATTAATTGATGCTCCCAAGAAGGAAGGAGCAAAATAAGATCAACACAGAAAGCAGTATTTTCAGGTATTCAGCATATTATCAATACAACCAAGTCCATTTCAGCAAAAAGAGAACAGTATTTTATTTCAGAAAAGACCATCTAAGCAAGCTCAAACCCTTTATAGCTAAGCAGAACATATTTTGCTTAGTTTGTCCTTAGCCAGGCTTCTTGAATCATTGACTGACATGGGGAGAAGGGTAAGCATGAACATATAACTTAAAATTTCACCTAGACCAGACATGTCAAACACAAGGCCCGGGGGCCAGATCCGGCCCACGAAGTGGTTTCATGTGGCCCGTGAAGGCATCCTGGAAACAGTGAGGGAACGGCCCCCACTGCCTTGGCCCTGGCCCAGAGACCCTCCTTCTGCCAGAGACCCTCAGATCTGTCCCACTCATGCCCAGGCCCCCATAGGAACCCTTGATGAGAATGATGTAGAGCTGGCCACACCCACCCAGTAGCCATACACACTCTAGTCACGCCCACCCAGTAGGCCACGCCCACCCTGGCCATACCCACCCGGTCCCCAGAGGGCAACCGCAATGCTGATGCGGCCCTCAATGAAATTGAGTTTGACACCCCTGACCTAGACTATCCTTAATCTGTCAGTTTAGTTTTAAAATTAAGAATGCCTACAAAATAGATTGAAATAGTTTCAAGAGATAAATCCAATGTGGAAATTTTATCTAGGATAAGATTTTCAGGGAACATAGCCAAAAAGACTGCCATACTGTATTTTTATCAGCGTTTTCTCAGCATTTGATATATCTGTATAGAGAGTCTGCCCTATCTGTTTTCTTCTGATGTGAAAACATGGATAAATATATTTTAAATCAAGGAATTTATTCTCATAGAGGAAGCTCGCTCTACAAATGTGCCTTTTCAACATATGGTTAGCAGAAAAAAGGAGTATAAAAGCAGAGAGGGAAGATTGTGTGTTCACTGTCCTGTTGTCCTTGTGTGAGTGTTAACAAATGCCATGATCTTTCCAAAACAGTGAACTGAATTCATGGTTGTCCTACCCAGCTCTAGAAGAATTGGTTTGCTACCTGAAATGGCCAAAGTTATGTTTGATCAGGGATAACATCTAAGCTTATTGCTGATTGGAATTCTTTCATGAACCATTTGCGTAAAAAAGGAAAAAATTAACTTATGATCTATGGTTTGGACAATTAGATAGGATAAATTATGCAAAGAACAGAGTCACAATGTAACCTTAGAGAAAGATTTTATAAATTTATAATTGTACTTATAACATGTAAAGAAGATTGAAAGTCATGTTTGCATATCTTTTCTCTTTCATTTCTGTTCTTCTTCTACTTTTTTCTTTCTTTCTTTTTCTTTTTCTTTATTTTAGTTTGTATTAATTTTTACTCTTGCTTTTAAAACTCAAGAAAATCAATGGTGGGATTGAAATATGTGAACAACCGGTTCTCTGTGTGGATGCCGCTTCCGGAAGTCCATTCTGGACCTGGGCAACAAAAAATTAGCTACCGGTTCTGCCGAAGAGGTGCAAACCACCTGAATCCCACCACTGAAGAAAATTCATTTGAGGTCTAGTCAACAGTGTAACTACCCCCTTGCAACCATTAAATTTAGTGAACTATAGCACTATGAACAAACTAATTCTGCATTGCTTTTAACTCAGGCAGAATAGAGCTGGACCTTGGCAGTCTTCTGGTCCAACCCCCTGCTCAGGCAAGAGACCCTATACCATTTCAGATGGGTGGCTGTCCAGTCTTTCCTTAAAAACTTCCAATGATGAAGCCCCTACAACTTCTGATGGCAAGCTGTTCCACTGGTTAATTCTCCTCACTGTTAGGAAGTTTCTCCTTAATTCTAGGTTGCTTCTCAGTGGAACCTGGAATTAACCCAGTACAATTTACGGCATTGCAAAATTATGTACGAATTTAAATATATTTAGTTCTATAGAAAATGGACTGCACAGAAGTCTATTTTGTTACATCAATTGAACCAAGTATAAAATAATCGATTTTACGTTAGAGAGTGTAGCTATCACATTATCAGCAGCATCTAATGTATTTATTACACATTCACTTAAAAGTCAAGAAACCTTGCAAATCTCTGAAGGAACTAGACAATATCAAACTCTCTGCATTTTCTCAGATCTGTGTATATCACCCTGGTCTTAATGTTGTGAGAAAGCAATGTGAAAATAAGGCTTGATCTGGGAAAGATGCATTTTTAATTTCCCTTTAATTGCCTGATTTTTAATTTTGATATTGGCATTTGTTTGCCTGGGAAAATCAAGGTCTTCTGGATCAAATATTGTGGAAGCAGCTGTACTACAAGCTTTGCAAGACAGCCTGCCAATGGCTTTAACCTCTAACCTGTGACATTAAGCATAAGGGATCTTTATGCTACCACTGTGCTGAACTAGTCCTGGGCAGTTAAATATGCCAAATGGAAGTGTGTTCTAGATTGGTGTACACAAAAGTCTTAACAGAAGCATGACTACACTGTTTCCAGGAAGTAGGCCAAATCACTGCAGCACTGAAGTATTATTACTAAAACTGTAGGTCCAACAGACATCTTGATTTTGCAACTGCCTGTTCGCTCATGATGAAAATTACTTGTGATAAATAAAAGGCCAAAAAACATAAAATACTGTATTCTATAGGTACACGTAGACATCGAGTTGCAACAGCTTATTTAGTGACCATTCAAAGTTACAATGGCGCTGAAAAAAGTTAATTATGACCGTTTTTCATAGTTATGACCTTTGCAGTATCCCCATGTTCATGTGATCAGAATTCAGATGCTTGGCAACTTGTTCATATTTATGACCGTTGCTGTGTCCCAAGGTCATGTGATCATCTTTTGCGACCTTTTGCACAGACAATGGGGAAGCCAGATTCACTTAACAACTGGGTTATTATCCTATCAACTGCAGTGATTCACTTAACAACTGTGGCAAGAAAGGTCATAAGATGGGGCAAAACACATTTAACAAATGTCTCACTTAACAACAGAAATTTTGGGCTCAGTTATGGTCACACGACAAGGACTACCTGTATATAAAATAAAATGCACAGAGAACTTTAAATAAAGAATAGTTAATAATTTATTATGATAACACCTCCAAACTACAATTAATTTGACATTACAATAGTGACCTTAAAACCACTCTCTTACAGAAATGTCAGTGAACAAAACTTAGCAACCACCTTAGGCGTTTCAAGGGAACTGTCTACTAATACAAATAGTACCTTTTTCCCCTCTGTCCAATTGAGTTGGCCTGCTATCCAGAGGACTATATATTTTACTAGTGTATTGGTATATGGAACAATGAAACAAACATGTAAAAATGGCTGTATAGAGCCTTACAAACAATAACAGGGAAGACCTTGTAGAGGAATGTTGTTGTATCTGCCCTATAAATCCACAGAAGGCATAGCATTGGGTCTATCCTGTGAGGATCAGACAAAATATCATTAAAATAATTGGCTGGCATAAATGGCCTTCCACATAGACTATCTATCTAATGTAGGGGGCTAAAGTTTGATTTCTCTGTATGCCAGAGTGAAACACAAGCTGTGTTATTTCCAGAGAGACTCTCTCATAACCTTATTGAAGCAGAAAGTGGGCTGAAAAACCACTGTAATTTAAATCTGTATCCATGCTTTGCTTCCAATTGAACTTGTCTGAGAGAATTCAGAGTGTGTGAGGGAGATTTACCTTTAGCCAATATCATAGCCAGCAAGTTATTGCACCTTCCTCTATGGAAGGTAGAGAATGCATCAGTGCCTTTGCAATGCGACGGAGTGTCGTCTTTATAAACCTGGACTAATTCTTAAGCCTTTGAGTCTTTATCCAGGCAGAACTGTGAACCATCAAGAATTAGGCTTAATACCTTTGCCTTAAAGAATCTTACTGTTGCCAGGACAAAATTACTGTAGCTGAAAGAACACATTTTACACTGGATTTTTCTTTGTGTGGTGGCTGATAGTTTTTTACTAGGTTGTTTCAAGTTAGGGAGGTATAAAAGATAACTCTTTTATTTGAAAGCCTTCACTGGCTCAGTGAAAGATATTGTTTCACAATTATTTCACTTTTTATATAACTGATATAATTAATTTGTTATTGTTACAGTTGGTGGCTGACACTTGCCAACCCTTCCTTAAGTTCAGGGATGAAGATAGGAAAATAATATCAACATTTATCAATCCGAGAGGACTTTTTTATACTAAAATTAACAAGAAAAGTAAATGTAATAACAGAGGAGCTAGATTCCTTTGTGTGTAAGTGTATAGAGTCAAGTTGAGCCATTAGAAGATGTACACCTGACTTGCATGTAAGAATTGTCATGTAGCAGAATAATGGGATAGTAATGATCCACAATCTACTGCAGACGTTGCTAAGTTGGCCTATAATATCTCCCTTGGTACAGAATCAAATATTGTCTTGAAATCAAGGTGGCATTAAGAGTACATTGAGGGCAGTTAGGATATTTCTCTTCCAGGTGCTGTAAAACTAGGCATTTATCCAGTGTTGACTGGTTCTAAATCTGATCTCTTCTACAGTGAGCATATTCTCATATCTTGTGTTGTCTGGTCCACAAATTTCCCATGTAGATATTTAACATGAAGGTTACTAATGATATGCAACAGTCTAATTGGGTGGTAATTGGCCAGGTCAGTCTTGGTACCTTTCTTTATATTTTGAATAGTTAATTACCCATCACTATTCTTCTGGCATCTCAGATGAGTGTTCTTTGTAAGTTAATGGGATTTTTAGTACAGACACCCACCAATCATAGTTCAGATAGGATACACCCACCCCACTAGTCCTGCAGTTTTATTATGACTTTAAATATTAGAGGCCAATCAGATAAATATTCTGTATTTGAGGTGAAGTAGCTCAGGTAGTAACACTAAGGAGAGCTTGAAAGTGCTTCATCCATACCTCTCATGTAATTAGTCTTACTCTCAAGTTGACAGACATTCTTTTCTGATTTCTTATCTTTTGTAATGTGGCCTACTTTATTTCAATACCATATACAAATTGTTTTTATTTTTCAGGAGGAATTAATGGTGTTTTTAATTAGTATTTTAACTCAAGATAATCTTCATAGATTTAAAAATATCAATTACAGTTTAAACACACTTATTATTTAAAGATTTATAACCTTGTCCCACACAAGGCTGAAAGTAGTGCTTAATACATTGGCTACAAATGCATTATTCTCAGGATTTTCAGTCATGCTAGCAACACTGATACAAAATATTGAGCACACAATTAATACATAAGGTTAAAATTTAGTACCATCGAGGAAAATGCCTTATCTTTAAACTGTAGCTGGCTTCTTTAAAGCTAACTATAGTTAACATTAACCTGTTTATTGGTACAAATTACAGGATGCTATTGATGAACAAAAATACCAGCTTGAGTGGGGGGCTGGACTAGAAGACCTCCAAGGTTCCTTCCGGATTCTATTCTATTCTATTCTATTCTATTCTATTCTATTCTATTCTATTCTATTCTATTCTATTCTATTCTATTCTATTCTATTCTATTCTATTCTATTCTATTCTATTCTATTCCATTCTATTCTATTCTATTTCTTCTGAGCAAGAAAGGAGACCTCAAAATTGGAAGACATTCTGCAGCTCATTCTGTCAGACTAAAGTGTGTTTTAATGTGACATCCAAATTGAATCAGAAAACTGCCAAGCTGTAAAAGTGTGAATGATGTTACTGAATATAAAAAAGGAATAAAATAAATGCAGGGTGATTTGGAAGTGATTATTAAAGCAACCTTTTACTCAATTCAAGTTTCTGATGAAGCATCCAGTTTTCTTTGCAATAAATTGAAATTGTTTGCCTTTTCCTTCTTTCAAAATATTATTGAAACTCCTAGAGCTCAGAATGCTCTGTAGTCACCTATCCAAAACTAACAAGGGCCAATCCTGCTTAGTATCTATGAAGTTTGGATTCATGTTTGCTCTTGAATCCAAGAGCAGGATTTCCAATCATTAGAAGTAGTGCCAGATTCAAAATATTCTGGGAACCCACACTCTCCATCTTCCACAAGGTTTCTACCCATTTTCCATCTGTCCCTAGAAGCATCCTGAGTCTTCATTCTTATACTACTTTTTTCCTCTCCTGACAACCAGATTCCTCCTCTTTGATTCACTCATGTATGTATCTAAGTATACTGTATATGTATTTTAATTTAGAGGCTACCTAACTTCAGACAACTTTGCATGATTTACAGTATAAAAATACCTTGATTTGTACCTGGAAGCAAAGTGACACCAGTACAACTCATGAAGCAGCAACAACAGCAACCATATGGTGGGCCAGTTGTATCTGTTCTGTACCAGCCTGCTACCAGCCCTGCAGAAAAGGCAGGGACAACCCCTTTACAAACGGCAAGAGGCTGGAATTAAGCCTGCCAAATTTATTAACATAAAACAGAGCAAAACAAGACACCAACCATGAAACAGGAGCTATGAAACAGGAACTATTCAAGCGGTTGCCTTCAGCAAACCAGCCCTCCCACGCATTCCCCTTTTATACAGTTCAGGGCGTGGCTTCTCTCTGCCTCCTTCCAAGGTGCCCCATTGCCTTCCTCTGTTTACTCCTGATTGACTGCCTCCTGCGTCGGGCGTCCTTGAACAGGGCCTGCTGTGGGTCATCTTCATCCACGCTGTCAGGCTCACACAGCTGGGTCTCCATCATGACCAGGTGGGAGGGGCCTGGCTGAGGGCTCTCATCAGCAAGCTCTTCAACACCCCCCTCCTCCTCTGAGTCGTCCGACCCAACTGCCGAACCCACAGGCTGACCCTGAATCACAACAGTATCTTCCAAGTAGTCTTCAAGAGCAGCCTCGTACAGAACAAATACAGAGGTTCCTAGGGATGAGTGACCATATAGAGGGTGTCCTAATCTAGAAATGTGTGTAGCTGGCACACCTGATGAATTTATATAAATGTACTCTTGAGTAGGAGCTGAGTCAAGAACAACTTCCAGAATGCACACCAATCTTGAATGTAGCAGACCAACAGATCCTAACAAACAATTTAGGAAATACTCTGTGTATCCTCTTAATCAATCACTCCCCCAGCCTTTTTTGTATGGGTTGCTTATCTTAGACACTTTTTTCTTTTTTTTTTTTCCTTTCCAGGTACACACACAAAGAACACTTACCTTCTAAGTCTCTCCTGGTAAGATGTAATTAGCTAGATGCTAAATTTTGCCTCTCTCTATAATTTGCTCAAATCTCCTTTCTGTTACAGTTAGAGCACCTGATTCACCAGTCCTTGCTTAGGTAGGATTAACACTTCATAAACACTCACATTAAATTCCCCAAATGCCTTTATTTCCAATGTAATGCCTATGGGTCAAGATGGTGGGTGTAGCTGAAGCTTTGTCTGAGGCTTTTGCAACTGCCTCCTAAACATTTTAATAGAAAAATATTATTGCAATGGCATAATTGATATTTTACCAGTTTCCTATCATGTTGTTGCCTTGTAGGATATACTACTGCCTCTGTGGTTGGTGACCTCCCTCCCAGTTCTTTGCAATGGTTGTGATCCCTATTCACGCATCAATGATGCTTCATTTACAAGATAAAAAGAGCTGAAATTCTACTTTCAAACCATGCAAACAGCGAAGGGTCTAGTATTAAAATGATGTTTCTTTCACTACTGAGTTTGCAGTAATAAATAACAGAAAATGTTACCTGCTACTAATAATTTGGAAATAGCCATTAGCAAAGCTGCAGGGATTAAAAAGATGAAGTAGCACTGTTCTAGATGTTGTTCTACCTTCTTTTTCAGGCAGAAATATACCTATACTATTCCACATGGACTTTTCCATAGACACATCTGTCCATTCATACCTCTATTTCATGTAACTGGACTCAAACTCTTGACATGGATCAGTTGCGGATTGATAAAATATAGTTTGTTTTCAGAGGAACTGGCTTAACTATTAATAATTCCTTTTCTTGTAGAACAGTACCCTAATTAAGGTCCACTGCCATCAATCTGTGGTCCTTCAGAAAAGTTCTGAAGCCTTGGCTTTTTCAATAAGTCTGGGACAGAATAATCACACTTGAGGTGGGTTCTTTTCTACTTTCATTTCCAGGACATGGATTGATGATATTTTCACCTTGCATGGAATATGAGGTCTCTGTTTTTAATATTGTGGCCTTTTGTTTTGTTCTTTTATGTTTATACACAGCTTGGATTTACTTCAGTGACCAACATAGCCAATTTTTAATTTATTTTTATTTTTTTTAATTTTAATTTATTGCACAGATGATTTTAATTTTATTTTTTATCTTAATTTCTGTACTTATTATATGTTTTGTTGTTAGCCGCCCTGAGTCCTTCGGGAGATAGGGCGGGCTATAAATCCCATAAATAAATAAATAAATAAATAAATAAATAAATAAATAAATAAATAAATAAATAAATAAATAAATAAATGAATAAATGAATGAAAGGATTAAATACATAGAAATGCTTCAGTTGCCCTGGTGACGAATCACGAGATATACAAATTTCCTTTTCAGAATTGTTGATGTTGCTTGCAATTCCTTTGAATACAAAAGTGTGATTTTATTTTGTGTCTATGCAGCTGTTCTAAAATAGTTGTGAAGACGCCATCATAAACTGACATTTTTATTATGCCACTTCCTGACACATGACATAAACCATATTATATTTCAATCTGTTAGGGAGCAGCCACTTAGAAGAGGATGTGCTATTACCAGGAGAAATGCTATTGAGGTCTATTGCTTACTGAGGTTAGGGATCCCTTTCTTCACCTTCGTATGTTGTGCCACTAGCATTCTTCTTTTCTTCTCCTGCCATCATTCTCTTGCTTTTGATGCCCCTAATTCTGACACTTTTATACGTACTGCTTATCCTGGAATTATGGGTTATTTATAGCACAGAATTCAACTTTTCTCAGCAAAACCAGGTCAAATGAACTTTTAAAAAATCAGACTTTCTATTTTATTATCTCTCCTCCTTGTCGTCGTCCTCCTCCTCCTCTTCCTCCTTCTCCTCCATTTAAGGGCGAACTTTCAATCCTACTGCAAGCTGATTTTATTGTGTGTTTTTTGGTCTACATAATAATAGTACTATGATTTAGTTATCCTCTTAGTATAACAAGACCAAGAGGAAATCCCTTGTGATTTCTGTCACTAAGCAGCTGTTATGTCTTCTGCGTGCTTTGTCAGTTGCTTTGTCTGAACCATTTTAAAAGTGACCAAGTATTTCATTTTTACACCCATCACATTGAGCAAAGTAGCACCTACTTTTCTTCTGCAACACCCTTGCCCTCTCCCACAGATCATTTCCCCCTAAATACATACATCTTTACTCCTGTCAGCAGTGCCAAAAACAATCATTTTCAGTCTTTTTAGTTTGGCTCTGACTCCAGTGAAAGATACAGCTGTTTAGTTTTAAATTTTACTATTCTAGAAAACAAATGCCTGGCTGTTCTGTGGGAAGGAGCAAAAGAATTCTATGAAGCTTCTAAATAAAGAGTAAATATGTACAGGTTTGCTGTTTAATATTTCAATAAGGTTCTCCCATAATAAACTGCTCCAGTGTCTTCTCACTCATTTATTTTGTACAAGTTGAGATTCCCATACTGTAAAAATATACCTTTAAAAATATATAAAACTTTCTGTGAAATAAAAATGAACAGAAAAAATTAACAAAACATATAGAAACTCTAACTCATGAAACCGATCAAAATAAAAGTATTATATTTCTATATTACTTGTTTGTCCCCTTTATACTGGCTCACTGAGTTTGGGGTTGAATATGTATGAGGGGAAAGTAGGCAGTTGGATAACATAGGATTAGAAATATAAATACATAATTGTAAAAAGAACATTTTGTAAGCATTTTCTCACATTCTGTATTTCTGATGAGCTAAAATTACCTGCTGAGTTCTTGTTGTTGTTAGCTGTGAAGTCGTGTCCAACCCATCGCGACCCCATGGATAACGTTCCTCCAGGCCTTCCTGACCTCTACCATCTTCTGGAGTCCATTTAAGCTCACGCCTACTGCTTCAGTGACTCCATCCAGCCACCTCATTCTCTGTCGTCCCCTTCTTCTCTTGCCCTCAATCTTTCCCAGCATTAGGCTCTTCTCCAGTGAGTCCTTCCTTCTCATTAGGTGGCCAAAGTATTTGAGTTTTAGCTTTAGGATCTGGCCTTCTAAAGAGCAGTCAGGGTTGATCTCATCTAGGACTGACTGGTTTGATCGCCTTGCAGTCAAAGTGACTCGCAGGAGTCTTCTCCAGCACCATAGTTCAAAGTCCTCAATTCTTTGGCACTCAGCCTTTCTTATAGTCAAACTTTCACTGCCATACATTGCAACTGGGAAGACCATAGCCTTGACTATACACGTTTTTGTTGGCAGAGTGATGCCTCTGCTTTTTAGTGTGCTATCTAGATTTGCCATGGCTTTCCTCCCCAGGAGCAAGCGTCTTTTAATTTCTTGGCTGCAGTCCCCATCTGTGGTGATCTTGGAGCCCAGGAAAATAAAATCTGTCACTACCTCCATTTCTTCCCCATCTATTTGCCAGGAATTGAGAGGGGCGGATGCCATGATCTTGATTTTCTTAATGTTAAGTTTCAACCCAATTTTTGCACTCTCCTTCTTCACCCGCAACAAGAGGATCTTTAGTTCTTCTTCACTTTCTGCCATTAGAGTGGTATCATCAGCATATCTTAGGTTGTTGATATTTCTCCTGGCAATCTTAATTCCAACTTTTGATTCATGTAGCCCTGCCTTTCTCATGATGTGCTCTCCATATAAGTTAAATAGGCAGGACGACAGTATACAGCCTTGCCGGACTCCTTTCCCAATTTTGAACCAATCAGTGGTGCCGTGTCCAGTTCTCACTGTTGCTTCTTGACCTGCATGTAGGTTTCTCAAGAGACCAATAAGATGGTCTGGTACTCCCATCTCTTTAAGAACTTGCCACAGTTTGTTGTGATCCACAAAATCAAAGGCTTTAGCATAGTCAGTGAAGCAGAAGTAGATGTTTTTCTGGAATTCCCTAGCTTTCTCTATGATACAGTGTATGTTGGCAATTTGATCTCTAGTTCCTCTGCCTCTTCGAAATCCTGCCTGTACTTCTGTAATTCTCGATCCACATACTGCTGGAGTCTAGCCTGTACATATTAAGCATAACTTTACTAGCATGTGAAATGAGTGCAATGGTGCGATAGTTTGAACATTCTTTGGCACTGCCTTTCTTTGAAATTGGAATGTAAACTGATCTTTTCCAATCCTGTGGCCACTGTTGAGTTTTCCAAAATTTGCTGGCAAATTGAGTGTAGCACTTTTACTGCATCATCTTTTAAGATTTTGAATAGCTCAGCTGGAATACTGTCACCTCCACTAGCTTTGTTGTTGCTCAGCTTTTCTAAGGCCCACTTCACTTCACATTCTAGGATTTCTGGCTCGAGGTCAGTGACCACCTCATTGTGATTATCAGGGACGTTAAGCTTGTACTTGTATAGTTCTTCTGTGTAATTTTGCCACCTCTTCTTAATCTCTTCTGCCTCTGTTAGGTCCCTGCCATTTTGGTCCTTTATCATGCCCATTTTTGCATGAAACGTTCCCTTCATCTCTCCAATTTTCTTGAAAAGATCTCTGGTCCTCCCTATTCTATTGTTTTCTTCTATTTCTTTGCACTGTTCATTTAAGAAGGCATTCTTATCTCTTCTAGCTATTCTCTGGAATTCTGCATTCAATTGGGTGTATCTTTCTTTTTCTCCTTTGCCTTTTGCTTCCCTCCTTTCCTCAGCTATTTGCAAAGCTTCCTCAGACAGCCATTTTGCTTTCTTGCATTTCTTTTCCTTTGGGATGGTGCAAAATTGCGAACCTGTTGTACAATGTTGAGAACCTCCATTCATAGTTCTTCAGGCACTCTGTCTATCAGAACTAATTCCTTAAATCTATTTGTCACCTCTACTATATATTCATCAGGGATATGATTTAATTCATACCTGAGTAGCCTAGTGCTTTTCCCTACTTTCTTCAGTTTAAGCCTAAACTTTGCAACGAGAAGCTCATGGTCTGAGCCACAGTCAGCTCCTGGTCTTGTTTTTACTGACTGTATAAAGCTTCTCCATCTTTGGCTGCAGAGCACATAGTCAATCTGATTTCTGTGTTGACCGTCTGGTGATGTCCATGTGTAAAGCCGTCTCTTGGGTTGTTGGAAAAGAGTGTTTGCTATCACCATTGTATTCTCTTGACAAAATTCTGTCAGCCTGTGCCCTGCTTCATTTTGTACTCCAAGGCCAAACTTGCCTGTTATTCCGGTTATCTTTTGGCTTCCTACTTTAGCATTCCCCCATGATGATAAGGACATCATGTTTGGTGTTAGTTCTATAAGGTGCTGTAGGGCTTCATAGAACTGGTTGATTTCATCCTCTTCAGCACCGGTGGTTGGCGCATAGACTTGGTCTACTGTGATATTAAATGATTAGCCTTGGATTCGAACTGAGATCATTCTGTTATTTGGGGTATTTTATCCCAGTATTGCTTTTCATATTCTTTTATTGACTATGAAGGCTACTCCATTTCTTCTGAGGGATTCTTGCCCACAGTAGTATACCTGATGGTCATCTGAATTAAATTCACCCATTCCTGTCCATTTTAGTTCACTGCACTAAGATGTCGATGTTCAGTCTTATCATCTCTTGTTTGACCATGTCCAGCTTTCCTTGATTCATGGATCTTACATTCCAGGTTCCTATGGAGAAAAAAATCTTTACAGCATCAGACTTTCCTTTCACCACCAGATACATCCACAGCTGAGCGTCCTTTTGGCTTTGGCCCAGTCACTTCATTCTTTCTGGCACTACTAGTACTAGCCCTCTGCTCTTCCCCAGTAGCATATGGAACACCTTCCGACCTGAGGGGCTCATCTTCCAGCGTCATATCTTTTTGCCTTTTGGTACTGTCCATGGGGTTTTCATGGCAAAGATACTGGAGTGGGTTGCCATTTCTTTCTCCAGTGGATCACATTTTGTCAGAACTCTCTGCTGTGACCTATCCATCTTGGGTGGCCCTGCACGGCATAACTCATAGCTTCATTGAATAATGCAAGCCCCTTCGCCACAATAAGGCAGTAATTCATGAAGGGGACCTGCTGAGAGGAGAGTCTAACAAGTTTCTGGCTCAGTCTGACCCTATAATATTTAGAGTCTATAATATGGAAAAATGGCACTAAACTTTTATTTTTCTCCTTTCTTCAAAACCAAAACCTACTTACATCAAATGATATCTCAAATTAACTATCCATATCATATCATATCATATCATATCATATCATATCATATCATATCATATCAATCTATCTATTTATCTATCTATCTATCTATCTATCTATCTATCTATCTATCTATCTATCTATCATCTATCTGTCTGTCTGTCTGTCTGTCTATCCCTATCTTCATCATCATCGTCATATCCATCCCTAGGTTATTGCTGATTGAACTCTTGCATTTTTCCACTCTTATCCTTATGTACCTGTTTTAAAGTCACTATGAAGCTACTACTCAACCATATCTCAAAGGTGGTTCTTTTTTTGGAAAAGGCAACTGTACTGGGTTTTTGTTTTGTTTTTTTAGGAATGAGAAGGGAAAAAAATCTTCTTCCTCAAAAATCTGTTCAGTTGCCAAAGCACCTGGCAAATTATCCACATGTGAAAAAATAAAAAAATTGGATAAAAAATAATATAAACACCCCAAGGCTTAATCATACTTCACTACGTTGTGTTCGCTGATCTCAGTTTTACAAGAATATAACAGTACTACTATAAGGGGGTCAGCAATTCAAGGAATTTCATTTATGATAGTAGGTCTTATCCAAGCAAAATAAAGGTTACCAGGGTAGAGCAATAACAAGTTTCCAGATTCTGTGGCAAAAGTTGTAGGTGTCGAGCCCCACGGGGCCGACATTCAACAGGGGCCCTCCCCTCACCTACGGCCCTTCCTGAACTGGCTGCCGGAGGCCCTGATGGCTCAACAGACTCCTGTGAACTGCCCCGCTCCTCCCTGGCCCAGGAGGGTCACCGGACAGCCATTCCAAGCTCCCATTGGTCGCCACGTAGGCGCAGGACACGCCGGCTGGCGGTGGGACTGGCAAGGAGGCTGGGACGGCTGCCGCAGCTTCACATTTATCACTGGACAGTGGCTGCTGCCTCAGGAGCCCCTTTTTTGCTGCCGGACCGCTGTCTCGAGCGGTCGAAGGGCCCACAGACCCGACAGTCAGCGGGGCCTCGGCTACAGACTCTCCTCATGGCAGGTCTCTCCGGAACAGCTGTGCAGCACGCGCAGGCGCAGGACAGCCCTGCCCTGGTGCCGGCAGGCTCTGCAGCCTTTTCATCGGGGGATGGGCTCGTTCCCACCACGGTACCTATGTCAGAGCCGGCACCCGGACGGCCAGAGGGACTGGACGCTGGCAGACATGCAGGGACCCAGGGCCGGGTGGAACCCGCTTTTGGGTGGAGGGTGGGGGTGGTGCATGGTGGTGGTTGGTCTTGGGAGAGGACTTACCTGACGGAAAGGGAGTGCTGGGTGTTGGGGCAAGAAGCAAAAGGCTCTGCCGGGGAGGGGAGGGGTGTATGTAGGGGTTGGGAGGGTGTGGGCGTGTTTGGGTGGGGTATGGGCGTGTGCTGTAGGCATGTATTTAACAGCGTTGGTTGTGGGTAGCGGCCAACACTGACTTTGTTTTCCTGCTTCGGGTTGCTGTGAAGAAGAATAAAGCACATACAATCCTTTGTGGGTCGTCTCTCGTTCCTGCCTGGCCATTGTTCTGCTCGCCTCAGGACGAGTTTTGACAGTAGGACTATCAGCCCTTTGTGGTAGTTCAGACAAGAAGCACAAACCAGAGTACTACCTTTATTGTAAGGTTACAGTAACAGAATCTTGCAAGTCTGAAAACCCTTCTCCCCTCCTTCACTTTGACTTTCCAGAAAAGTAGGGAGGGTTCCTTCTGAGTTGCTTCCCACACTCTTTTAATTTCTGTAGGCTGAGATACCTTTGCATGACGATTGACTAGTTTGCAGCTCTTCCTCCTGATTCTGCAGAAATAGTCATGGTGTTCTATACATAAAATTAGTATTATTCATATCAGTTTAGATGGACAATTGTGCAGTTGCGAAGGTTTCATTAGAAGTGTATATGACCACAAAAGACAGAAGAAATACTTTTGTATGGGGAAAAAATGCATTGTATTACAGTAGTGAATCGTGCCTGCCATTTCTTTTTATATAGAAGCCAACATAAGGCCACTATATTTACTTAGGCCCCATGTACTAAAAAGCAGAGACATCACCCTGTCAACAAAAGTGCGTATAGTCAAGGCTATGGTCTTCCCAGTTGCAATGTATGGCAGTGAAAGCTGGACCATACGAAAGGCTGAGCGCCAAAGAATTGATGCCTTTGAACTATGGTGCTGGAGAAGACTCCTGCGAGTCCCTTGGACTGCAAGGCAATCAAACTGGTCAGTCCTAGAGGAGATCAACCCTGACTGCTCTTTAGAAGGCCAGATCCTGAAGCTAAAACTCAAATACTTTGGCCACCTAATGAGAAGGAAGGACTCACTGGAGAAGAGCCTAATGCTGGGAAAGATTGAGGGCAATAGAAGAAGGGGATGACAGAGAATGAGGTGGCTGGATGGAGTCACTGAAGCAGTAGGCGTGAGCTTAAATGGACTCCAGAAGATGGTAGAGGACAGGAAGGCCTGGAGGAACATTGTCCATAGGGTCGCGATGGGTCAGACACGACTTCGCAACTAACAACACCAACATGTACATTACATTCAAAATACTATTATTTTACTTAACTGGTCCACATACCTCTTCATGGCTTCTGCATTGGGCATAACATTCTTGATTGTTTATATTCCATAATTCATCAAGTTCTGTATTTATAAATTGAATATATTTCCAGATATGGACACATGCAGATGAGCTCCATAAATAGAAGCTACGAGTCATTAAATGTAAAATTCAGTTTCTCATGCAGCTGCAAACACTTTCTTCTAAGTAATTTTGGAAGATCTACATTCAGCTAAAATCAACTCACAAAATCCAAGTGCAAATCATTAAAAACATGCCAAAATATTATAGCTGTATCTAAACTGAAGGGAAAGCACCACAGGCAACTGAAATAATATATTTCACCATCATTTCACATATGTTTAAACCATGCAGTGCTTAAAATAATTCAGATATCAGACACCAAAAATAATATTGCTACTAGTGTGGGCTAAACCTAACCATTTGCACTTTAGTTGTATAATTTAGGAATCCATGCTTCATTTCAAATTTAATTTTAGTGCAAGAATGTCAACCTAAGCAACTATTAAGCTGGTGAAAAGTCCTGTTGTTAAAAATGGAGGGGAAAATGCTGGCTTGAAGTTGAGTCATGAGGATTGATGGCATAATCCAAGCACAGAGAATGGTGTGCTAAGTTCCATTTGAATTACAAGAACCTAATGTTTCACATGCATTCCGTTAATTTCAGCAGGCATGCTTTCTTTCCTCCAGTGTATATCTATTATCAGTGAGGCTTAATTGAGCATATATAGTCCTCAATTGGCAAGGAAATTCTTCCTTTTGAAACTGAGGCTAAACATGCAGTGCTGCCTCTCCATTTTAGGGATTTATCACCTTTAAAGGTAAGAACTCTCTTTCACAATGAAAGTTGGAAGTACTGTATATGTGGGGCTCCTGTCCAAAAATACACATACAGATATTGTTCAAATATAGAACTGAGTTGTAAACTTCTACCTTACACCACTGTGTGAGCAGAAAGCAGATTAGTATCTATTGTCAATACGTACTACTTGTTATGCATGGATGTAATTGGCAGTAACCTTTAATCATTATGCTGAATAATATAGTACCATTGTGATAGCCAAAACTGGAAAACATAGTTATCCATAGAATATCAAATACTAATATCAATAAATATTCCATTTTTATGCTGATGGTTTGCCATATAATTGTAATTCAGAGACTTACAAAGACTGGTGGGGGGAGGGGGGAGCCTGGGGTGAACATCTGGTTGTGTGAATGTGAATGATGATGATTATGGTGATTTTAGTACTAGGCAGATATGAACAGATTATGCAAGTTCAGGGTCTAACTGAAAAATGAATGGGAATTGAGAGAAATAAGCACTAAGGAAAATGCATTTTCATTCATTAATGGATAAGGGAACATTGGCTTTTCATTGAAATGATGTCATTTTTGCAAGGCAAAACAGGCAGCCTTCCAGATCCCTTTGGTTCAATGGTGTAGGCCTCACTGTGCATTTCTTTTTTGATTGCAGCCATTGACCAATTGGGTTGGGTCTTGGTTTTTGTTTTTGCTTTACATTTTTGGCCATTGCTCCATATAATGCATTGGACTCTCTAGTCGTTAAACAATAAAACACCTTAAACTAGTTTTATGTCTATGTTTTTCATCTAGAAACTTCAGGAAAAGGAATGTGAGGATTATCATTAGGTATTCTTTTCCATCTGGATGTCTGTAACAGGGGGTTTTTTTACCCTAAATTTATCTTCATGTTTTCTAAATTTTTGTTTATGTACCAGAATCTACCATTTAATATCTATCATGATATGATCCTCAAATATGACTTTTATTGACACAAATAAAAATGTGTTATATAACCATCAACTTATTTTTTCTGTTTTTTATTGATATGAAATTCATCACAATTTTTATTTTATTTATTTGCTTCCATATCCCATGGAAAGTGACTCTGGGCAACAGACAACAATCCATTCCATTTATAATCCTTTGCATAACAATATATTTCTCACTTCTCTAAGGATACATTATGTAAAGTATATGTTATTTCAAAACAATTATATCAAGATATAGAATGAAGTTTTAAAAAGATACGGTAAGATGGGACAAAGTACAATTGTCTTTGTTAGGAAGTATTTCGGTGATTAAGATGAATATTTTACCTGTAATATTATTTTTATTTGGGAGGTTTGCTGTCTTGCCAAGTTCTGCACCATTTAAACAATGGCAGAAGAACATATCTAAATTTTTTATGGCAGAGGGGGAAAAATATTTGTTAAATACACAGCTATTAATGTTAGAAGGACACAGATGAGATTGGTTGGCATGGATATTTGTGATATAATAAAGCTAAGATCATTATGTCAGACATTCCATTTTGAGACTATAGAATGAATAAAAATCCAGGATGGACTAGAAAAGATGTAGCTCCCAGCATTAGAAACATTTTATAGATGAGAAATACTAAGTAAACATAAAAAGTTAATTTATCTTGATATATTAGATCATGATATTCAAGAGAAGATATGGGAGCAGAGAGATATAGCTCTTGATAATTTTCTTATGTACAATTATCAGAAAGGTTTCAAGTAGACAAAAAAAATTGTGAATGATATAAGATTGAGTTTGAAACAGAACTGTGTACAAATGATGAACATGTTATTGACAAAATGTATAAACTATTATTAAAAGTTGAAACAAAAGAAGAATGAGTAAAAGAAAATATAATAAAATGGACTGGAAATTTTGGTTGCAATATACAAATGGAACAATGGGAAAATGTGTGATTGAAAGGACTGACATTTACATTATGTTCCAATCTTAAAAAGATTTTTTTTAAAAAAAATAAAAATAATGTGCTGCTTATATTTGTTGCCAGAGAAATTGTCTAGAATGTAGAAAAAATGAACAGAATGAATTTATGTTAGAAATGTGAATAAGAGGGAAGGGATATTTTACCCTGTTTGGTGGATGTGTAAAAAAAAAAGTTAACGAAGTTTTGGATGCAAATACACACACTAATTTAGAAGATCTTAAAAACTAATATACAATTGAAATTAGAGGTTCTCCTTTTGGAATTGATGAACGGATAGATGTGAAAAGGCCATGAAACTTGTGTTTTCATATAACTGCAACAGGATTATGATATGGTCAAAAGTGGAAAGACTGACACACAATGGAATAATGGTTGACAAAGATGAAATTTGCAGAGATGACTAAACTGCCTTCCTTGATTAGACCAGGGCTTTTCACCATTTTCGCCCATTGTACCACTTTTAGGATATGGCAACATCCGAGTACCACCAGTCACTTAGCAAGGTGTCAAAAAAAGGAAAAAAAGTGATGAAGTACAGGTAGTCCTCGACTTAAAACAGTTCGCTTAGTGACTGTTCAAAGTTACAATGGCACTGAAAAAAGTGCCCCCCAAGCCACAACCAAGCAAGATACCTGCCTGCCTGCCCAGCGGCGCTCTTCCTCCTGTCCGAGATTTTCATTGTTGTGAGCACTTCTGTTGAGGATTGGCAGCGGGGGGGGGGGGTTGTTTGGTTTTTATTCTCCCTGTCTTCTGGGTGGTTGCAGCAGGTTTTGGTCACTTCACATGACTCTGGGACACTGTGACCATCATAAATATGAATCAGTTGCCAAGCATCTGAATGTAAATCAAAAGACCATGGAGATGCTGCAACATTCCAGCTGATCGGCGCTTCTTCTTGGCTCAGAAGCACCAGGATCAGCGCCAAGCTCCAACTGGAGCCTGTAGAATGTAGAATGTAGTTTATGGCGCTTCCACTGAGCCCTGACAGCGCCAAAGAAGTGCTGATCCTGGCGCTTCCACTGAACCCTGACAGCCCTGCAGCTCCAGCCATCTCTCACTCAGGCTTGTGCGGTACTGCCACTGGTTCAGCTCATTCCCCTCCTCCTCTACCACTTTTCTAGGATGGTTGCGTACCACCTCACAGGTGCCAATGTACCATAGGTGGTACCCGTACCACTGGTTGAAAAGACCTGGATTAGACAATATCTATGTTTATTGCTGACTGGAACCCCTTTGCAGATTTTTTGCATCAAACAAAAAAAATACTTTATCATTTCTGGCTTTGATGATTAGAAAAAATAGATAATATAAAAAAGAGGGTCTTTCCTTTTGTATAGACTGGAAAGTAATTTTGTAATTTTACTTATATTTGCTGCGAAGAAAATTGGAAGCTACTTCTTCTATTTCTTTTCTTTCTATTTGCACTTTTTGTCTTTTTCATTTCTCTTCTTTCTTTTCTCCACTTTATATTAGTTCTTATTAGTTTTTATCTTCTAATGAATTTTTTAATAAAACATTATACAAAAAAACCCAAGCTGTTATTCAAGCTGTTAAGCCCCACACACAATGAAAAGGGATTATTTTCTTAAGTACTATACATGAGCTTATATCCAAATAATTTGAACATATTGGGTTGTGATAATCTGTATTTATATCACAGCCATTTTTACATCATCCTGACATTAAGTAATACTTTTAACTATCCTAAGATCATGTCAAATGTTCTAAAAAGCATTGTAAGCTTCTGATTTAGTATCATTGTATATAAAACTGCTAAATTCATGTATGTATGGAACAGCTGGTAATTAACATGCAGCCTGGCCTTCTACATCCTGAATAGGAATATCTCTAAGTACATTCCAGACCCATACTATTATATTATTTTGGCTTGTAAATAGTAATACAATGGTATATTTCTATCTGACTCTAAAATATTTATCTAAAAAGACGTTGAACGCATAACACTGGATTAAAGCAAAGTCATAAAAAGACTCATCAGTAAAAAAAAAAACCTTCCTTCCTCCCTCCCTAACCTCCCTCCCTCAACCAATTCTGAAATATCCTGTGTTTTACAATTTAAGGTTCATAAATAAGTTGTATCTTGGCTCCCTGTTTCCCATTGTATTCTATTCTGTCATTTGGCTACAATAAAAGCTCTCAAGATCTTGCTGTAAATTGGTAAATTACATGAAGAAATGTTTTCTTTTTACTCATGCCAGAGATTGTTAAATGTGGTAACCTCCAACAAAAACACATAAGCATATGTGTTTATCCATATGATCCAGTCAACCCTGAGAAATGAATCTTCAAGCTTACTGTTTGTGTGCAGGAGAGGGAAAGAATGCTGGGAAAGGAGGTTTTCTGGAGGAAAAAAAAACAAATAATGATATGTGTTAAAATGAGCTTTTGTCATTGCAAGTAACTCAAATGCTTGGGCACTGTGAAATTGCTTCCCAGATCTTTTATTTAGAAGGAACACAATTTTACTGCATGAATTAGCACTACGGAGGCGAGAGAACAGATAGTAAATTCTGTGAGAACCCTCTTTTTGTTTCGATAGTCTCCCTTTTAATCGCTTTGGAGCCTAGCTGTTTAAGAATGAATGTTTTACTTATTCCATATTGATTACTTCATCCATGGACTAGTTTATCCCTGAAAATATTTTATTTTATTCCTTAACTCTTATCGTGCTCTACCTCACATTTGATCATTGTAGGCAATGCAATCATGGAAATGCTTGGAGTTTATCTCCATGTATGCTCACTATTTTTCGAGCAATCCCCTAAAGAGAAGAAGCTGTATGGGGGAAATATGGTTCATTTCATTGAATAAGCCAGACACTTGCTTTAAAGAAAAGTGAAATAACATCAGAACAGTTGTAACCAGTGGTGGAATTCAGCCAGTTCTCACCAGTTCGGCAGATCCGGTAGCTAATTTTTGGTTGCCCAGGCCCAGAATGGACTTCCAGAAGCGGCATCCAAACAGAGAACCGGTTGTTCACATATTGGAATCCCACCACTGGTTGTAAGATCTTATAGTTGGACCATTGCTTACCAAATAAGAAATAATTCTTGCAAGATAGTTTCCATTCTTAGCTGTGAAGCCCTTTGGAATTGGCAAACTCAAGAAGCAAGGATTCCTTGGATTTCTGAAGTGATCTTTATTGCAAGTAAATAAATAAATAAATAATAAAGTAGGCTAAGGCAAAAGAATCTTGAAAGCAATTCTCCAGTTTAACCTATATTTAGTGTAATTAAGGCAGAGTTACTTTTTCTCACATTTTCTCCATCCCTTGAAGTAAGGAATCGGGTCTATGATAGTCCTGCTCCCTCCTGAAGTGGTCCTGCTTTCTTGTCCATGTTCCCAAGGTTTGGTAGACATTCTTTCACACTAATATTAGAAAACAATGGGACCTAGCCAATAAAATGAGTTTTAATGTGGAGAAAAGTAAAAATTTACATTTAGGCAGGAAAAACAAATACAGATTGGGCGAGACCTGGCTTAAAAACAGTAACCGTGAAAGGGACCTTGGAGTCCTAGTGGACGATCACTTGACTATGAATCAGCAGTGTGTAGCAGTAGCCAAAAAAGCTAATACAACCCTGGGTTGTATAAACAGAGGCACAGAATCAAGATCACACAAAGTATTAGTACCGCTTTATAAAACCCTAGTAAGACCACGTGTGGAATACTGCAGCCAATTTTGGTCAACATATCACAAAAAGATGTTGAGAGTTTGGAAAAAATTCAAAGAGCAGCTAAGATGATCAAAGGCCTGGAGACTTAAACATACAAAGAACAGCTACGGGACTTGGGTCTGGCTAGTCTAAAGAAAAGAAGAAATAAGGGAGACATGATAGCAGTGTTCCAGTATCTGAGGAGCTGCCACAAGGCAGAGGGGGCCAGGTTGTTCATCAACGCACTAGAAGGAAGGATGAGAAACAATCATTGGAAACTGATCAAAGAGAGAAGCAACCTGGAATTAAGGAGAAAGTTCCCGACAGTGAGGACAATCAACCAGTGGAACAGCTTACCCCAAAAATTGTGGGTGCTCCATCACTGAAGATTTTTAAGAAGAGACTAGACACTAGACTTTCACCTGTCTGAGACAGTATAGGTTCTCCTGCTTAAGCAGGGAGCTGGACTGGAAGACCTCAAAGGTCCCTTCCAGTTCTATTCTATTCTATTCTATTCTATTCTATTCTATTCTATTCTATTCTATTCTATTCTATTCTATTCTATTCTATTCTATTCTATTCTATTCTATTCTATTCTATTCTATTCTATTCTATTCTATTCTATTCTAAATATAAAAGAGATTTACCATTTCAATGCTGAAAGAAAACTAAATGTAATCTCTGGTGTCACCTACTGGTAGAAAAAAGGAATACATTATCCATAATCCTTTTATCCCTGGATTCAAATTTTTATTCTTCTCCTACTTTTCCCCAGGAATAGCTCAAATTTATTCTGAAACTAAATTTCAACCAAAAGCTACAAATCAGTTTAAGTGAAAAAATACCACTTAATTTCATCCAAACTCTTCCAAGGGTTAAACTTGAGATAGGTGCCTTTAACTCTAATTGTGTTAGACATTAAAATAAAATAATACTCAGCAAGAACATTTGGATAGATGATAGATAGATAGATAGATAGACAGAGAGAGAGAGAGAGAGAGAGAGCAAAGAGAGAAGAGAGTTCTATAGCTATCCAAACCTGTCTAACACATCACTCATATTGTAGAAGAAAGTCTGTAAATCTGCAGTAAATCTGAGAAATAACAGAAGGTGCAGTAGCATCCTTTATGTTAGTCTATATTGATCGGCTCTAATGAGCACCAGTGGAGCTGTAGCTAATGGTGGTATGTCTGGTGTTAAGGGCAAATGTGGGAGAAGATTATCAACCCAAGGGGTTTAACAGTAGCTGGACTGCCCTCAGCCCTCGGGGCAATGATGCACTTGAGAGGTCACTGTATCAAATGAGGAGAAAGATTTGGAATTGTGCTGCTAGAAGCAATGCAGCAGGAGCATATTTTAGCTGAGACTCAAAGCATCGGTATATACAGTGTACTGTATACATACATATATGTTGTTCTCCCCCTGTATCTAGGCACAAAGAAGGCTGTTGCCTATCCAGCATTATACTGCTAATTAAGAATTGTATTCACAGCTAAACAAGCTGCGATGATTTGTTTTTCATTTACAGTTAGTTTGCCTCTGTTGCCCAGGCGGGGAGAATAATGTATCAAGCTTTATACAATCAGTGAAAGAGCCTCTCTCTATATATAAAAAAAAAGTACAAAGAGAGTAATGCACGGTTGCTTCAAATAGTTTTATACATGAGCTGTTTATTATAGGACATGCTGCTATTTGATCTGTTTACTTGACAGCGCACTCACTGTGGTCCTGGCTACCCCCATCAGAGATCTGAAAGGGCCAATGTGCCTGACCCACTAGAGACCAGAAGGCCATAGGCATTCAAGGGAGACTTAACTGACAGAGTATAACATGCTTGCAGTGAAATGTTAGCATAGAAAAGGAGCTACAGGTATTAGAGAAGATGAAAATGTACTGAGAGATGCCTTGAGGTGTAAGACATGTTGCACATTTTCTTCTTTAATAGAATAATGGAATAAATTTCAGCATATAAAGCTTACAAAGATTGCAAAAAAAAAAAAAACAACCAGCCACTTCTCTCTTCTTTCTCTTTGGAGAATGGAACAGGGAAATCTCTGCCATTTGCCACTACAGAAACCAGTCTGAAGGTGGAAACAAAAGGTATTTGATATCGTACACTGGATAAATATGATCTACACCTTTCAAATACGTTAATTGCCACAAGCTAAGGGGTGGGGTTTTTTGGTCCTTAAGATATTTTTAAGGGATGGGGTTCCAGCTTAAGCCATACATATTTATTGAAATTAATAGCATAACAGTAAGCTAATGATTAAGTCATATTGGATTAATTATAACATGGGCATTTCCAAAATGGCTGCAGGCTTTGCTTTAAACCACCATTTAAACTACTTTGCAAGAGTCTTCATTTTTCTATGGAGCAGAAGCTGAGTAGACTACAGCTTCCCCCAGTCAGGGGAGTTAGGAACAACAAAAATGCTCTTTTGACCAATGTTATTTTTCCCCTGCCCCTTGACCTTTCCTCAGGATGCTTACATGTGGCAAGAAAATCAAAATAAATCAAGCCGCATGCAAAGGAGTGGAAAAGACAACAGAACCAATAAAAAGAGCTTATTGACTTCAGGAGGCTGGAAGAACTCTGAGGATCCAGAAGGCATGACGAGCAAGAATTTGCACACATAGGAGAGAAAGCATTTCTTCACGGTTCCAGAGATTTACCATAGTGGTGCTTCTTCTGAACCTGAATTCAACTTATCCTAGATCTCCTTTTTTAATGGAATACAGAACACATGTTAAAAGATAAAAATGATATATTTATAGTTAATCAAGAGGAAGTAAGTGAAAAAAAATGGGGCAGTTTCATTCCCACTAGATCGTGTTACTATCTGCAAAATCTCTAGCAACCTTCCTGTTGCTCTTCGAAGCACACTAAATCTTAATAAGGGCATTCAATAGCTGACATGGTTCTTTTGTAATTGTGGAAATGGTCCATCAAGGGCCATGCGTTCATTGGATTCACTTCCTAGTTGGAAGTGACCTATTGTATATGTCATCTAGGATCTATATGGTCTGCTCAATGTAACAATTCACTAAGTCATCCGTGAAAGATGTCCAGGAATCCCTAATCTGAAAGTCTCCAAAGAGGGAGAATCCATCTCTATTCTAACAAAAATGTGTACTGTTTCCATTCTTACCATCAGGAAATTCTTCCCACTATTTGGCCCAAATCTCCTTTCTATTATTCATCTTGGTCCTTGTTCTACTCTCAGTATTAAAGAGAGATCAAGTCCACTCTCTTGCATGTGACAGTCTTTTAGATATTTGCAGATACTCATCATATCTCCCCTTAGTTTTCTTTGTTACAAGCTAAAGATGCCAGTTCTTTTAATCATTGGTTGTAGACCATTCATCTTTGTAGCTATCCCCTAAATCTATCCCTGATTCTCCATGTTTTTCATGGAGCTCTCACCAAACCTATCTTTATATGTCTAGAAGGCACAGCTGATCTGCAACAAAAGTTCCTTATACTGGTGATCATCATCACCATCATCATTTCAGCTATTGTCTATCCACTGCAGGATGAAGGCCTCTTCTGCATGTTTCCAACCAATACAGTCCTGGTATACTGATGATATAGACTATGACACTGTCTTCATAGCCAGTTGTTTACTTCCAGAGTTTTGCTTTCTTTATTTTATCAACAACAGGATGGACAAAAACACTACTTTCACTCCCCCCATGTTTTTCTCATACCTGTTTACACTCTCACCTCTTTAACCCTCATACTCAACCTGTTAAAGTCGCTTATAATCTGAAGTGTTTGACCTCTTCTAGCAGTATTGTTTGTTCCCCATATGAATAAACAGAAGTGATTATAAATCAATAAGTTTGAGAAGCCTTGGCAATCCTCTACCACATCCTGGATGTATTCAGTAGAAAGACAATCCACTTCTTGGTTAGTCCCCATACAGCTGCTTCCATCCAACGCAATCATCAGTCTCCTGCTACCATCATTCTTTTTTCTTCTTCACTTGTATTGATCTCTGTGAAGCTATGAAGTCTTCCCTTTGTTCTGGGGAGATCAGAATGATAAAATTATCTCAGATGATCGAAGCTCATTTTTTATGTTGATATCTTCAAATCAGTCACCTTTAGTGGCGTGGGCCACTTCCCAGTCCATTCAATATTTCTTGTCATAAGCCTCAAAGTGCCTCTTATGAATGAGTGATAATCTCCTCTGTAAATGTCATGGACAAGCCCTTAACATTTAAAGAATGATATAATTCGTTTTCATTTAATACAAAGGAATAGTGATAGTATCATATAAAATTCGTATATTGAGCAAAACAAGTTGTCATGAATGTTAGAAAAAACTTGGGAGGATAATTTGGGGTTGAACTTGAATTTTTGTGGAACTTTTTGTGGCACTGAAAATCTATTTCAGATAATTCCCACATGGATCTAATAAAATTATGCTATGTAAATTCAAACTTTTCTGAATTATATTGATTGTAAACAAATTAGCACACATTGCCATCTTAAGTGGCAATATCCAATATAACTACCTTTTGGATCAAATGTATTTAAAGATATTGGGGAAATTATCCACCAGTCTTTACAATATCTTACTGTTGATTTATGGTAGATATTTCCTACGACTTGTAAACTGATACAATATAAAAATCTGATTAGATTCTATTTATTAGCTGCCAGGATTATCTCAAAATACTAGAAAATTAAAACACATCCTTGATTTTATCAGTGATATTTAAAAGTGTAGAAAATTATTGAGGTTTGAAAATTAACATAATAACTAAGAGCTTTAAAAATATATTCAGTGAATATACTCAGCTCTCTTCATTTTTTATAATGTTTCTCCCAATAAAGTACCATTGTCTATACTCATGTTCTAGAAATAAACATAGAATATGGAAGTTTAAATTCAAAAATTCAAAAAGCCATTAAGGGTGTAGGCAGCAGGACAGCAGGACTGCTTCTCAATCTATTCAGAGTTCGTTTGTTTTTTATTTCTACTTAAGATCCTCTGCACATGCATGTATGTACTCCAGTTTTTTTTTCTTCTTCAATCCAAACCATTTTTGCATTAGACTACAGTTTTAGATACAGCTTTTCATATTGTAACCGGATCAATATAGGTTTGAATAACAGCTATCTTTTTCTTCTTTTGTGCTCTTTTCCACTTGATTTTTAACACTTTGTCTGTTGAACTTTTCTAGGAGATTTGAGAGTTTATACTGTATACTGTTTTGAAGAATGCTGAGGGATATGCAGAAATTGCTACTGATGGTAAAATACATTTAAGAAATATGCTAAAAGCTCATCAAGGAAGCATACAAAATCTACTGGTTCCTGACATATTTGGTGAACCAGATTTACTTTCCCCACTATAATTTGGCTGTGTAAGCCTAAATAGTTTATCCCTCCATTTCACCCAGACATTTCTTGACATTTTACAAACCTGCAGACCCGTTTCTCTGATCTCATGGAAAGTTAACTCAACAATACACCCCTTGAAGGAAGAGGAAAAGAATGCTCTTCATTTCCATTACACAATCTGTCTGCTGATAAAGGCTAAATGGTGTTTGGCATTCCCCTTGAAATGTCCGGGTGCAGACCCTTGCAAGGGTAGAGAAACCCTCCTAGCCTAATTCAAAAATCGTTGAGCAGCAAAGACTGATCTCAACAGAAGACAGTCAGGGGAATCTAAGGCAGGTACAAAGATACATGTTGAAAGATGAAGACTGAACAAATAGCAAAACCAGGTACTGATGCTGCCATAGAATGCTATTCCACTGGTCTTCCTATCCCACTGGTTCCTACCATTGAAGCTCAGTTTTCCAGACATTATGAACTTGAATGATAGAATTATTTAGAAGACAGAAAATGCTTTTGGTGTGGTCTACTGTAAAATGGGAACGTTTACAGCCATATTCAGTTTAGCTGCAAGAAAACCTGAGATTTCCTTACTTTTTCTTCCCCTGCTACATACTGTATAACTTCTCTAAAGCTGAAAAAGTGAACCACTCTGTTACGCTCTACTATACATGTCTATTCCACTAGGACCCAAAGCAGAAATCAAATATACCAACTGACTATTCTTCTTACCGTGATCTCTCCAATGCAGGAGACACCAACAAAATTACTCTTCAACATAAGGGTTTTTCCTGCTGGAACCCAAGGCCTAGTGCTATAGTGAGGAGCAATTTGTAAAAGCCTACAACATACCGTCTCATAAATCTATTTTAGATTGTGGAGGACACTTTGAATCTAATAAATAATGAAGAACCAATTAACTAAAGCTACAACACTGTAATTATTACAGTTTATAGCTCATCTCTTAAAAGAGATCCAAACAATGCAGAGGACAACAAAATTGCATAATCACTGGACTACATTTAAAGTATTAACAAAACTATAAGAAATAGATATTTCATACACTAAGACAACAAATATGAGTTCAGTCACCATTGCTGGCTCAGGAATAGCTGTATTTAGATATTATCTCACTTCATACTTTTAGTTTTGTATTTGAATTCAGGCAGGAATTCAATGTATCTTTGAAGAGATACCAGCTTAGATTTTAATTCTGCTTTCTTTACTAGTGAACATAAGGAGAAACATTTTTTCACAGTTTCATTTAAAAAGGCTACACAATCAGTAATAATCTAATATTTTAATTAAAGTATTTGCAGATCTATCCTATTGAGCAGATGTTTCAAGCAGATGTTCAAATGAAATTTCTTGTTCTGATCAAGGCAAATATTAATGCAAGCTTCAATAATATATTTTATATAGAAATAACTTAAATAACTTACATAATACTTAATATTTGCATATTTGTTTATCAAAAAGTTATTTAAAATCTAACATAACAGAATTTCACTTTGAAGCTTTATTGAAACAAGTTATTTTAATGGATCATTGGTGCATATATGAAACTGTATACTGACTAGGAAAGGTTTCATAAGATTAAAAGTAATTTGTGTGGTCTTATTCTCAATTGTGAATTCGCCAAGGAGGGAAATCTGAAGGTATATTGTGCTTCATTCATTTTTAAAGAGTTAATTAGGAGTTAATCTGTTTGACAAGAGGCACTTAAAATAATGCTCAGCTTTTCAGTAGAACTGGAACTTTAAAAAAAGGAAATTATTCATTCAGAGTGTGTGTTTATAGGTATTGAACATAGATACATCAGAGCAGAGATGTCAAACTTGCGACGTCATCTGATGTCGCGCAATGTATCGGAGCTTTTTCTCTGTTGCCGGCAATGGGGTGGGCGCAGTTTTGGGATGACGCATCCAGTCCGTGGGCCGGCAGTTTGACACCCCTGCATCAGAGCATTTCCACTACTGCTACATTGCATTTAGAAAAGGTTATCAAAACGATTGATGTTTACTTCTGGCTTCCTACCCTACAACATTCCAAAGCATAAAAGCTGAGTAGTGAGCACCAGTTGAATGCCATTCAGTTCGAGCAGGTGAAAATGCCATTGCAAATATTTCCTGAGGGACTCCAGATCTGTTGCAGCCTACAGCTCCTGCACTCTCATCAGTTGCCTTGGGGCATCATTCTCAGTCTCTCTTCAGTAAAACTATCATATAACCACCAAGTTGTATTCCCTTTTCAGCTAGCAGTATAGAAAGTTAGCCTAGGGCAGAATGGAATCTAGGCCCTCAAGTACAATGTTCCTTCTTGATGGGGTTCCCTAGGATTACTGATCCCATTTTATTACATTGGTTAATCCTTTGTTAAACTTTCAAGTTGGAAGATGTAGCACAGCCTAAATTTATTGGGGGGAGGGGACATGTAATAATTGGGGGGTTGGAGTTGTTGGCTAGCTGGATGAGGCAGTATCTCATAGTTAAGAATGAAATCTGTGCTCATTTGACATTCAAGGCATGGCACAAGAGGGTTCAGTGTCTGATGGTGCATCTCTTATATCATACCTGGACGCCAGCTGGACCTGGGTTGACTTCTCATTCAATATTGGCAGTGCAATAGAGAATTCCACTGAATCTGAGAAAGCAGGCTAGTTGCAGGATGTAACACATATTCTGTCTAGAAGAAAAGAAATGACCAGCACCTTAGACTGCTAGTAGTTGATTGCTAGTAGTTGACTGTTGCAATTACTGTCTTCAGCATTTGTCTCCTAGAATGGGAATGGTGAGGAATGGTAAGGTTGTTCTTGAGTAATGCCTGTTATGTTCAGTAATGGCTGAATCCCAATAACAACACTCGGAACTACAAATTTTTACCATGCCCATTTTGGATAGAAAGAAAAATGTATTTATCTTTTAGTAACTACAAGTAAAAGTACAGAATTTCAAAGGTTCTTCGGCGATTAATTCTCTTGTTTTCTTTGCATCATTTTAACATGTATTTAGAGCAATTACTGAAATATACTCAATCCACACAAGGCAAAAAAAAAGGTTTGTTGAATGGAAAAAAGCAGCTTAGGTTGGGTCATCTCATTAAAAATCTTTAGCACAATAATAAAGAAAGGAGAATGTACGCTATGTTCCCGAATTATGAGAGCAGGCAGCCAATCAAAGTTTTCCTGTTAATTTCAAAAGAAAGGTTTAATTCTGGTATTCTTTCCAATTATTTCTCAAATAGCCACTACTGCAGAGAAAGAGAGAGAAAGAGTTGGTGCTGCAAGAGTTTGTAGCTGGAAGGAAAGTCCTTCCTTATATTGAAGTAAAGTTCTGAAAATAAGCAAAGAACAGATTTATTGATTTTTTGGTGAAGTCTGGGTGTAAAAAAGAGAAAGAATAAAGAAGTGCTCTTTGCCCGCTATGTCCAAATGACATCCCAAGTGGCCTTCTTAATGGTGGGGGAGGGGAGGGGGCAGGTGTCTACCCCAGCACATGGATAGAACTGCCCTAAGGCTAGGGCTAATGGTATTGGCTGAGCCTGCTGTAAGCCTCTCTTTTCTAATAGCCAACTTTCTGTGTGCAAGAAGACAGACAGTTATTGATTGGTCCAAATGCCCTTGAGTTGACAACATCTGAAATGAAAATCCACAAGGCTAGCACAAACTTTCTGCAAGTTCATTTTCTGGAATCTGATTATGAGACAGGGTTGTGAAACCCACTCAGACATGTAAAAAGGCCTGCTCTTTATATTATTCTTTTCTTTTGCACTGTAATTATTTGATGGTAAGTAACTTCCTAAGACTTGTTAGACAAGCAGCAATGTAAAGAGGCAATCTAAGGATAATAGTGTTTTGATTAAAAGGAGAGAGGGAAAGAGAGAAGCACCATCTTCTCTGAACAGTTTAATGACAAAAAGATGTAAATCTCAAAGATTTCACATTTTCAGAGTCTAAGCTGTAATTAGGTAGAAATAAATACAATATTCTTTCTGAGGGGTTTTTTTTAAAAAAAAAGAAAGAAAAGCCATTTAGGAAAATGTTCAGATTTTAAAAAGCTATATAAATATAAATGTTCATCTTTCAGGAGTGGCTGAACTCAGAACAAGTGCATACTTTTAAAACCGAATGTTTTCTGATGACTTTCTATGAATTAAAATGCTGAAGTTACAATTCACATATGCCATGAATTGGGAATTGCAAGCGCTATGGGACTTTATTTGTATCTTATTAAACATTCTCCTGTATTCTACAAATTCCTCTCCAATCAATACATCGACTACTGTATAAACCTTAAATAAAGCATTATTAAACTGGATGCAGTGTTCATGTCTTGGTGGTTATTTAGAAGCATAAAAGATACACTCTTAAGATACAAACCCACACCATGCATTCTGCAGATGGAATGCATGTTAAATTTATTCAGGCATTGATTTGTAATGTTGATCCTCCATGGCTTCGTGTTTCTTTCCTCATTAATCTTAGTTAACCCTCTAAAAACAATGCCAGAACTGTCATTTGATGTGCTGAACATCCAGCAGGCAAAGAATGTTGCTTTTCAGAACTGCAGATCATGGCAGAATAGTCTAAACTCAAGCCACATGCCTGGACATAGCTGATTATATTCTTAACATGATTTTCTTAAGAACCTAAGATGATTTTCTTCCACAAACCACAACATTTGTCTCAAATAAGCAGATAGGTATGAAAACTCCTATATAAAAAATATTTATATCATGAGGCATACAGGTCATGTCTTGTGAAAGGCAATGCCTTTGCAACCTCCATGTTAGAAAGAAAACTTATTAAGGAAGCAAACAATATTTCATGTATAACATGAAAATGAGAAACAGAACTATTTAAGTGTCATTTCTAAAAATACAATTCTACAATCGGTACCATGTTAATTAGAAGGGTCAGGCAATAGATCTTCAAACACATGTAGAATTTGGATAAATATTATCTCAAGTAAGTCTCCAGTGTATCTACTGGATGCAACACAAGTGAAGAAATTAATGGAAAGTCAGAAGTGTCAGAAGACAAGAATGACACCAATGCCAGGAAATGTATGGCTGCACTCCCAATCTAACTATATTCAGAGGAGATATATTTTAATTTCTCCATGATTCCAGGATGATGAATTAAACTTTCTCTGGACATAAAACTGAAATCCACACTGTCTGAATGCAACAATAAGCATGATGGCCATCCTATCTGTAGTTCCAGATTCCAAGCTTTTAGATGCTTCTTTCTTTGTAGGACCATACAAAACAGATAAATCCTTTTTATAGGAAGTATTTGTTCACAGATGGATAGGAGTTCAGAAAACCATCTTTGCTTACTTAATCATAATCTAATTTCCCTATACATTCCATTCTGGGAATGGACAAATTGTGACAAATAGTGGTTTCATCCATATTGATATTATGTGCAGATATTTCCAGGGATGTTAAGATGACATAAAGACCTTAGTTCTGTACATTCAACTGATTAATGAAATAATGAATTATAAATGCTGTAGTTGTAAACTCCTTGTGTTTTGCTGATACTTTATTCATCGTCCACTAGGTTTTCCTTATTTTTCTTCTATGTAGCTATTTATTCTGTTCCATTAAAAAAAAAAATAATTTGGACTAATGGGAAAATGATACTATTTGAACTGACTGATAGCAGACACTCAACTGGAGTCCTTGAAGCATTAGTTCCAGTGCTATGCTGCAGAACATCAAATCCTCGTGGAAGGCACATCAGTGAGATGCCATGAAATCAGAGCCGAGAGAATCCTGGCAAGAATTCCAAAAGGGAGGATAGGCGTGTGCAACATTTATTTTATTTATTTAAAACAATTCTATAGCAGCACATCTTAAAATCACCCAGCTGGCTTACAACAAATAAAAAAAACTAACAGCAAGATGTTTCACCCTGTAGAGCTCCTGGCCCATGGGCCGGTTTCATCATACCGAAGCCATGCCCACCCGATTGCCAGCAATGTAAAAAGTGTCGTGATACGTCGCAACACATCACGTGATGTGGCGAGTTTGACACATGTGCTGTATAACATTTTGCTACCAGAGGTGAGATCTGCTTCCCTCTGTCAAGGTAAAAATCACCTTTGTAGAGGGCGACGGACCGTGCTTCAGAGAATGCATGTTACACTTGCAGGAAGGCAAGAAAAACACGACGCATAATCTTACTAAATACCTTTTACTTACAAAATATAAAAACTAAATATATATTATACAGAGCTAGCTAGCTTCATCCTAACGTAACAGTCAGTAACAGCAAAGTGAAAAAAGAACAATACAGATAATAACTCTGGGAACTTCTTCTAGACATGCGCACTAAACAGACTGAAACCATAACATAGCTAGTCATATGGGATTCACTATGGTTACCAGATAAGTTATCACAACAGGTGCAGAGAGCAGGGGAAATGTACAGTTAGAAATGAACTTTTCTGACGAACATAAAAAAACGTGCAGTGACATTCCCCTTCTTTCGTCAGCAAAGTGAAGACTCAAGTAAGGCACATCTTCTCACGCAGATACTCATGCTGGGCTGTAGGAAGTGGTTTGTTCAGCATGTCAGCAATTTGATCACGTGTAGGCACATACTGTAACGTCACAAAACCTTGTTTAACCAGTTGCCTTATGTTTTGATATCGGATGTCAATGTGTCTGGACCTTGAACCTGTAAAACGTGTTTCAGAAATATAAACCACAGATTCATTATCCTCCATTACTGTGATCGGTCGAATCGGATGTGTCCAGATATCTGTGACTAAAGCATCAAACCAGGTTAAAGAATTGCATGCATCAGACACACAAGCATACTCAGCTTCTGTAGAGGAACAAGAAACAAAATTCTGTTTACGCACATGCCAGTAAACAGGACATCCATTTAAAAACATCATGTAACCTGATGTACTTTTCCGTGACTTCTTATCACTCGCCCAATCTGAATCTGCAAAACAACATAACTCTGCATAGTCAGTATGTGTGGGTTCCAACAACAACTTCATGTCTTTGGTGTGTTTTAGATACCTCAATAACTTTTTAACACATGTCCAATGAAACTGTTTTGCCTTGCCTACGTGTCGTGATAAAAGATTAACACTAAGTGCAATGTCGGGTCTAGTCCAACTACTAATATACAGCAGCGACCCAATGACTGAGCGATATAGTGTTTGATCTTCGAACTCAGGACTTGGTTCATGTGCCAAAATGTGAAAGTCAGTTTGCATGGGTATACTCACAGGCTTAGCGTCCTCCATGTTACAGTGATGTAACAGTTGTTCAATCTTCTCTTCTTGTGTGAGACTAAACCCCTTCTGAGTTTTGGCAATTTGAACACCTAAATAAGTGTTAATACATCCTAAACACTTCAACGTGAAAAACTTTTGTAAAGCTTTAGCAAAAACCTCACTCATCTGCTTATTTGGACCAATATAAACAATATCATCGACATAAACAAGAATTATCTCATACCTATTACCGGATCTTTTGGTAAACACGCATTCATCTGTTTCGGACTTAATAAAGCCCATTGAATTTAGTTTGTCAGAAAGACATAAGTACCACATTAAACCAGACTGTTTCAGACCATAAAGACTTTTGTGTAGAAACCAGGTATCCCCTTCTTGCTGTCTGAAACCTGGAGGACCTTTGACGTAGATGTCTTCATCAAGATCAGCGTGAAGATAAGCCGTTTCAACATCGAACTGAAAAACTTCCAGGCCAAGGATAGTTGCAGTCGCTAATGCAATTTTCACACTTTCTGTCCGCACTGTGGGTGAGTATGTATTTGTATAGTCCTCAGGATAACGTTGAGCAAAACCCTGGGCTACGAGTCTGGCCTTGTACAATGACTCACCATTCGGCTTCTTTTTGATCCTGTAGACCCATCGAGTACCAATAACTTTCTTGTTTGCTGGAGGGCTCGCAGGCGTAAACACTTGAAGTTTCTTTAGACTGTCCATTTCAGCCTGCATTGCCTCAAACCATTTATCTTGTTCTGATTCAGGAAGATGTTTGATCTGTGTGAACTTCTCAGGTGGAAGTGTTACATTACAAATCAAAGGTACAGGTGTTTTTGTTACTTGCCACGAATACCGTTTTGGAGGGATTCCCTTTGTGGACCTCTTGGAACGTCTCGGGCCAACCGTCCATTCTTCTTCTGTGTCGTCCTCGTCTTCATCATCGTCGCCAGCAGCAACATCGGCGGCTTGCGAAGACGGAACAGTAGGTTGAGAAGAACTCGTGGAAGGAACATTCTCCTGTGCATCTTGATCAGGTTGCGTGGCATCAGCAACATCATCTCTAGGAAAATAAACTCCAGGATCGTTAGAATGAATCCTGGACCAGTCAGCATCTTCCTCAAAAGTAGCAGATTGTGAAATCACAATAACATGATGAGAGTCAATGTATTTGCTCCATTTTGAATTATCATCAATGCCCATAAATCTCATCCTTTTTGCTGCAGGACCCCCTTTCTTTCTTTGGGCTAAAGGAATATTCACCATAGCATAGGAACCAAAAATATGGAGATGTGAGAGATCAGGCTTGTGTCCATACAACATGAAATAAGGGGTCTGATTTATCACACTACTCCAAGTACGGTTGACGATATGGTTAGCATATTTGATAGCTTCACCCCAGTATGGAAGACTAAGGTTAGCATCTTCAAGGAGGCAACGCATCATGGTTTGCAGAACTCCATTTCTGCGTTCTGCCACCCCATTTTCAGCTGGAGTATAAGGAGCAGATGTCTGATGTACTATCCCATTCTCACGCATCCAGTCCTGGAAACGCTGAGACATGAATTCAGCACCGCGATCACTCTGGATTCTGACAATGTTGACCTCGAATTGGGTATAGACAAGACTAGCAAAGTCTTTAAAGATCTGAAAGGTCTCAGATTTTTCTTTCATAGGATATACATATCCATATCTAGAATAATTGTCAACGATTGTCAAGAAATATCTTTTACCACCAAGTGTTGGTGCAAAAGGACCAACTATGTCAGTGTGTACCAAATCAAAAATGCGTGTTGACAGGCGTGTAGCGCGTTTTGGAATTGCTGCTGCCTTGGATTTGGCTTTCTTGCAGACAGCACAGTCCAAAAACACCTTACACCCCTTTAGATCCAAACCTCTTGCGAACTCTGGCATCTTCTTCAAAACACGGAAACTGACATGACCCAATCTTCTGTGCCACTTATGGATACACCTGGAATGCAAAGGTTTACCTGTTAGTGAATTCTCAACTTTAGCATTTTTTATTAGGAACCCCAGGCTTGCTGTGAGCAACCTGTGTCTTTTTTGTATTTTTATTATCTTTAGGAACCTTTGGAGTAGCAACAGGATCTCTCTCTGGGACGTCTCTCTCTGGGCCTGTGCTCTTCCTTTTTGGAGCTTGTATACTTGCCTGCTCTTGCTGCTTAGGCTTTGGTTTTAAATAATAAACACCACCAATCAACATGGTTTCAGCAACAATATCTCCATCTTTGACTATATAACTTGCTTTTTCAAGATGGTGGACCTGAAAATGAGAAAACCTAGACAAATGACTCTGACTAAGCAAATTACTACTGGCAGACGGAACATAGTAAACATTTGGAATGAGAGCATCAAGCTCTTCAATGTAGACAGTTCCTTTTCCCATGACCTGAACAGGATGATTGGAAAAAGAGTAAAGTTCACGAAGTTCAGGTTCAGGCTCGTGCATCTCAGTGTAAAGCTCTTTTCTGTAGGTAACATGTAATGCTGCTCCACTGTCCAAAGTCCAAAGAAGTCGTCTGTCATACTCTGGTTGAGACTGTGGATCGTTGGTCACAACCAATGTGACAAGTGGAGCTTGTGGATCACACCTGGAACCACGACCATGACTTTGTCGTCCGCCTCTACCTCTGCCTCCTCTGGAATCTGTTCCTCTGGGCTGGTATGTGACGGGCGCTGGAACTCGTTGGGGACAATCCCGGGTGGCATGTCCCACACGATTGCAGATGTAGCATCTTGGCATCCTTGGAACGTAGGTCCTTCCACGGAAGGCACGCCTCGCTGAAGCTCTTGATGCAGGTGGTTCCCTTAAATGTGGCGCAGCTTGCATAACTGCCTCTTCTTCGGCTAAGATCCTGCATACATGATCCACTGTGCGTTGAGCAATAGGCACTTGATTGATCTTGGAAATAGCATCTTTCCACTCATGATTCAAAGAATTGATGATAATGCTGATCATTTGAAAATCATCAATAGGATAGCCTTTTTCACCCAGTTCTTTTCTAATACCTTTCATTTTAGTCAAATGTGCTCCAATATGTTCACCAGGTTTTAATCTGGAACCATGGAACTCAGACAAAAGCAAACATGTAGACTCAATTGATGTAGGCCGATAACATGCCTCTAACTGAGTCCAAATTTGTTGGGCAGTTGCATCTTGTGAAAACGTGAGCTGCAATTCAATGTCCATTGACATCAATAATGTTGTGCATGCTCTATTATCCAAGTCCCATATGTCAGGAGTCCATGGCTGGGCAGGAGGATTAAACACCATCATGTGAGTACCTTCTCTGCGTAGCAAAAGTCCAACCTCGCTGACCCATGCCCTGTAATTCTGTCCTGACTTCTTTAATTTTGAATCACCAGCCAGTGGTACAATGGAAGGTGTTTGATGAGGAAAATACAATTGAGGTACTGGCTGTGCAGGTTGTGCAATCCGACCATAACCTGCAGGGGGCACCAGTGGCGTCTGTGCCTGGACATGCGGCAGTTGCATTGAAGCTGCCGGTAGTCTTGGTGCTGGCTGTGACTGTCTTTGAGCTGCTATTCCACCCTGGCCAGCAGGAGGCGCTGGCGCTGGGGCTGGTGCATTAGCATAATCTGCAGATGACACTGGCCTTCGCATATAAGAACCCGGTGGCAATTGCATGTGGGCTACATATGGCTGTGCTCTGCCAGGTAGAAGGGCTTGCATAGAAGCAATATTAACAGAAGAAGCAATAGTAACAGGAATCCTAGCACCATCAGGGACTGGAGCCTCAGATAACGGCAGAAATCTTGTATCTCTGAGCAAAGACTCCTCCATAGACAATTGCGAGAGTAAGAGCTCCAATTCATGTCTTAATGCAGCTTCACCAGTAGATGGTGCTATAACATTTGCTTCAGGCATCACTGTGGCTCTGTATGTCCTTTGAGACAGCCCATAATCATGTGACATAGGAGCCTCCGGTTCCCATTCGTCTTGCATGACACTCAATGATGGGCGTGACTTTAGCTTTGGGGAAGAAGGAGGCAATATGGCTTCTCCTTGTGGGTGTGGCAATATGGCCGGTTCATGCTCATAATTCCTCTCATATTGCTGAACCATTGACACATATTTCTTTGCCTGCTGCAAACGCCTTTCAAAAACCCCAATTTGTTCACAGTAGCCTTGCATAGCCCTATCTCGCATAGTTTGCTTGGGGCTTGAAGGAGCAGAAGGAATTTTCTTCGGCTGAACTTTAAGTTTCACTCCAAGCCTTTGAAATTCATCTTGAGCCCCTGGAGTGTGAACATTTCCAAAAGCAGCTGCCAGGGAGCTTGGAAAAGTAGAAAAAAGAGTGACTGACCTTGCATCGTGGACAGGAGCAGGTGCGTCTTCTCCAAGGCGTGTGGCCAAAGCTATCGGAGTTCTTAAGGTCGAAGGGATCTGCCCCACAGAAAGACTCCTTGTCAGCCGTGGCTTCCTTCCTGACATGTTTCAGCAGTTAATCACCGCTGCCTCACTAGCACTAACTAACTGATAACAGCCGCAGAAACATGCTTCTCCAAAAACATAAATCAAACCATCCTCTGCTACCAAAATGTCAAGGTAAAAATCACCTTTGTAGAGGGCGACGGACCGTGCTTCAGAGAATGCATGTTACACTTGCAGGAAGGCAAGAAAAACACGACGCATAATCTTACTAAATACCTTTTACTTACAAAATATAAAAACTAAATATATATTATACAGAGCTAGCTAGCTTCATCCTAACGTAACAGTCAGTAACAGCAAAGTGAAAAAAGAACAATACAGATAATAACTCTGGGAACTTCTTCTAGACATGCGCACTAAACAGACTGAAACCATAACATAGCTAGTCATATGGGATTCACTATGGTTACCAGATAAGTTATCACAACAGGTGCAGAGAGCAGGGGAAATGTACAGTTAGAAATGAACTTTTCTGACGAACATAAAAAAACGTGCAGTGACACCCTCCTGCTAGCCTTCTGGAAGGGCCTTAATGCCTGACTCTGCTGTTTGGCTTGAGGCCCTGATGGGAACACACTGGGCTGCAAGTATTTGGTTGACTGAGAGACAGAAGCCTATTCCCATACCATACGATCTCGGTTTTTTAACATTTATTTAATAGTCCTCAGGGAGAAGGGCAGCATATAAATTTAATAAACCTTAAACCTTAAACCTTAATTGTTGTTAATTTTAATACTTTAATGTTTTTATATTTATGCTTACCCAGTGTCATTTCAGATGGTGAGATGGTTGGCATAAAATAAAATAATAAAATAAAATAAAATAATAAATAAAATAAAATAAAATAAAATAAAATAAAATAAAATAAAATAAAATAAAATAAAATAAAATAAAATAAATAAAATAAAATAAAATAAAATAAAAAATAAAATAAAATAAAAAATAAAATAAAATAAAATAAATAAATAAAATAAAATAAAATAAAATAAAATAAAAAAATAAAATAAAATAAAAAATAAAATAAAATAAAATAAAATAAAATAAAATAAAATAAAATAAAATAAAATAAAATAAAATAATAAAATAAAATAAAATAATAAAATAAAATAAAATAATAAAATAAAATAATAAAATAAAATAATAAAATAAAATAATAAAATAAAATGCAAGGCAAATGGAAAAGCCTGGTGTCACAACCATAGTTCCCTGATGCAACCTATATTTTCATTCCACCTGACCTCACCCTAAACCAACAACTGGGGGAGGAGCCAGATTTTACCCAGAAGGGTAGAAGGATAGGGACCTATGAGATCTCAGCTGTGGGGGAGTGGGATGTTCGATAGGGCAGGGGCTGCAATGGGAAAGATCTCATTCGATGACAATATTTCAGGGAAGGAACTTAAAGGTTGCCCACCCTACCCACTCAAATCTTACATGATTTTTAGATGACTGAAGATTTGCAGACCTGTTCTGATTTTGTTCATTATTTCCCTAAACAATACAGCTTCAGTTCATTTCCCTAAATAATACAGCTTCACCACGAAACATTGGGTTTGGCAGCTATACCTGGCTGCTGCAACAGTAAATGAAATGTGAACACTGTGTCTGCCTGGACCAGGAGGAATTCTTTATCACAAGCTCTAATGATTTCTATTGCTTCATTGCAGGAACCTCTGTAAGAAGACACAACAATGGATCAATGTAGTCATTGACTAACTTACTCTGTGGATAAAAAAGGGGTTCGGCATTAATACAGTTTAAACCTACATGGATGTTCCTAATAGCATAACAAACTGACCTCCAAATTTAACCTTTAGCAACAGCTGTGTTAACTTTTCATCTGAGAAATAAGGAAGAAGTATGGATCTCTCTGGCCTTGCATTCGTTCCTTGTCCCATATGAACCATCAATCACATGGAGAAAAGCTTCAACCTTGCAAGTTTAGAGATGGGCAGAAATTGATATAAGCACTCAAGCAATGCTTGTTTCAAGTATAAGGAAGGAGTTCTTAACACAGAGGGCCTTTCTAAATAATCTCACATATAATCTTATTGATATGGACAAATGATAATACAGAGCTTTGTGGTCAAAAGGACAGTATACTCTCTGGCCTCTCTTTACAAATTAGCAGATTAATTGATCATTCAAGCAAGCAAAATCCATTATTACATTATTTCAGTATGAAAGGACTAGATTTAAGTATTTCTAACTAAAATCTTAGTCTTATTTATGTGCATTATCTTTGGAATTACCCTCACTACATTTGCTAAGATTTATTAGGGAAATGTATGAGGGACAGATATTAGGGAATAAGCTTTTCAGCACCTGACTGAATTTTAACTAACTTTAGGTTTATACAGCACCTGTCTGTAAAAATGCTCAGAGAATGTCCACTAGAATCCAATAAACATTTTCCTTAACTATTATCTGGTTCACATCCAGATCATCCTGACTGACCCGGTGTTCCTTTGGTAGGTAACAAAGCAAACATAATTGTAATACATTGGGAGTGGTTGAAAATAAATCTTCCAGCTGACTGATTTTAAGCCTAGGCTTCACTACTGTGCTAAAAGTCCTTGACTTGAACAGTTTCCTTGAACCAGCTGGCCAAAGTCACAAAAGTGTGCATGCTCTGTAGCCTTAATTCCCAAATATGTTGCTGTCTGTATATATCGGTTTCCCTGTGTCGTGTTATGTAAACATTCCAGGAATTAACCCAACTTCTCCTTAAGCTCTAGTGAGCTTCAAGATCACCATTTGGCATGTAGAGAAAGAGGAATAACAAAAAAAAAAATTCCACACACCCTTTTCATACTCATTTTAAACACTTGCTTGGGACCAGTTTCAGTCTTATCCAATAATTGCTAGAAAATACCTCCAATCTGATTCCCACATAATATGTTAGGACTATAATTTCCAGGATTATTAATTAGAAATTAATAATTAATTAATTAATTACAAATCCCAATATATTAAGAAGGTGCCAGGCTGAAGATGGATCTCATATGAAATGTTTGTGGCACAGATACAGTCTGGATATGTGTTACCTGAATAAACATGATACATAGGAATGTGTATCCTACAGGTAAAGTAAAGGTTCCCCCGCACATGCCTGCTAGTCGTTTCCGACTCTAGGGGCCGGTGCTCATCTCCGTTTCAAAGCCGAAGAGCCAGCGCTTGTCCGAGGACGTCTCCGTGGTCATGTGCCCGGCATGACTAGCACGGAACGCTGTTACCTTCCCACCGTAGTGGTCCCTATTTTTCTACTTGCATTTTTACGTGCTTTCGAACTGCTAGGTGGGCAGAAGCTGGGACGAATAACAGGCGCTCACTCTGCTACGTGGCACTCGGGATTTGATCCACCAAACTGCCGACCTTCTGATCGACAAGCTCAGTGTCCTACAGAGATCTCTCTAAAGGGAGAAAGAGAGAGAGGCACTATGAAAAAGAAGACCTAAAGAAATCCATGTGTTCACATATGAAATCCCAGCCATTTTAAAAATGATGCCTTAGATTAGATTTAGATACCTTTGAACAACCTTCCTGAAACTTAAAAACTCATCCAACGTCTCCTGCGAACAAACCCAGCATGGGAGGTTATACTTCCAATTTAGAGCTTTTTAAACACATACATATATACACGTAGACACGTAGACAAAGTTAATTGTACTGTACTGTGGGGAATATTAAAGCAAAACCAAAAAAAGAAATAGGATTGAGTTTGCTAGAAAAGGTCTAACCTTTCATCAAGTAGAATTGGCAAACAAGATTGCACATTGTATTTTCATGTTATTAACTTATTTGTGTCTTTAAACAATTATTGAACTTCTTTAACTAATGAGTAGTGGGAGTAAATCACATGGATAGTATGTAACTAGAGCAGAGGTAATTGAAAAGTATTGTCATGAATGATTTTCCTCCCATGTATTAAAATATTCACCTCTGCCCTGAATTACTACATAATTTGGCAAACAGTTGATGTTGGAAAAGAAATGGCTAAAACATGCCAAATCCAGAATTTAAAAATGTACATTGAAGATTGAAGAAAAAAGATTTTGCTCTTATTTTATAACTGAAAAAAATGCAATTTCTAATTAATTATGTCAAGTAACTTCTGTCATCAGGTTTATACATATTGCCAGGGCTTTTTTTCTCATAGAACGCTCAGAACGGAGTTCCGGCACCTTTTTTGGATGGAACCTTGTAGGGTAGGCAAGGTGGGTTGTATGACATGTGTGAGTTCCGGCACCTTTTTCTTTTACAAAAAAAGCACTGCATATTGCTCACCGATAACTACAGGGACCCATTAACTCAAAATATCAGGACTTTCAGGCTTAAAGTAGAAATGCAAAATGTGACACAGATCTCCCCTGAATCTGACATTTCTGGCCTTAATTTATTGGACATGCTATCCTGGGGTTTTTGGATGGAATCACACTTTTCGTGTAGAGCCTGTTATTCAGGACTTTAATGTGCAGTTTTTACTATAAATATCAGATCTATTAATTACATCGTTGATGCTTCATAGAACAGGAGGACATTATTATAAGCTTCAAATTCTTTCATTTAAACATTACCTTTACAGCTTTAAATGTATTATACGGATAAGAAAAAGAGGGGAGGGGTTATCAGAGAGGAAACGGAATCAAAATGGTATTCCCCTTCCCGTCGGGCCTCTGAATTCCTTTTGAGAATTCTTTGATCTGAGGGGCTCCTTCTCCCCAGATCCATCTTCATGTCCCATCAAATTTGGCACGAGGGAAATATTATGGATCCCATTTGCTAAAGAGTTCCATCTGATACAACCCAGGATGCAAATCTTTCTTAAGGTGGCACCCACCCTATAGACCATGCCCTCTCCCCCCAGGTGAGATTGACTGATTTTCCAGAAATCCCTTAAAATTTGGTTTCAACAGCAACTTAATCATAATCATAATAGTAAAGCTGGAAGGGACCTTGGAGGTCATCTAGTCCAACCCCCCTGCTCAGGCAGGAAACCCTATACCGTTTCAGCCGGTCAGCCAGCTACAAATCCATCTGGTGGTGATGCTGTCTAACCCACATTTTTCTATCTTACCAAGTAGTAGGTTGTGATCTACTTTATAAAATGCCTTACTGAAGTCCAAGTAAATTATATCCACAGCATTCCTCTGGTCCACTAATTTTGTCACTTGGTCAAAGAATGCAATAAGATTTGTCTGGCATGATCTGTTTTTGACAAACCCATGTTGGCTTTTAGTAATGATTTTGTTTGTCTCTAGATGCTCACTGATTCATTGTTTGATTATCTTTTCCAGAATCTTCCCAGGTATTGAGGTCAGGCTGAAAGGTCTGTAATTTCCTGGATCCATTTTTTTCCTTTTTTTGAAGATGGGAACTATATCAGCTCTCTTCCAGTCCTCTGGTAGTTCCCCAGTGCTCCAGGATCTTTGAAAAATATAGTTCAGTGGTTCTGAGATCACGTCTGCCAGTTCCTTGAGAACCTTGGGGTGTAATCCATCTGGTCCTGGTGATTTGAACTCATCTAGGCTGGACAGGTGCTCACTTACCATTTTCTTGCCTATCTTAACTTGCGTTTCTATTCTGTTTTTTATGGCACTATTTTATGGCACTTGAGGATCCAAGCAGGAAGCCTGTAAAATAGCTACATTGTATGTAAAATCATGATGGCATTCTCTCATGGTTTTAGTTAAATTGTTAAATTTGATAAATAAATAAATTCTAGCCAGTAATCAGCCAATCTTGCCCATTTATAATATATTCAGTAATTGTCCTTGTCTCAATTTACTTTTCTATTCAATATGCTACAATCGGTCATCATTCTATAGGCAAGTAATTAAGGAACATAATTTTACAGTGACTAATTTTAGGGATCCCAGTATTTATGTATATTTTTGTTTGTTTGTTTACAACCTTTATTATTTATACTAATGGTGGTGAACATATCCAATACACCTTCTTGCTCTTATTTTCCCCACAACAACCCTGTGAGGTGAGTTAGACTAAGAGAGAATGACTGGCCCAAAGTCACCCAGTTGCCTTCATGCCTAAGGTAGAACTTGAACCCACGGTTTCCTGATTTCTAGACTGGTGCCTTAATTTCAATACCCAACTGGTTCTCTAAGACTCACTCCTACCTCCAGTATATTACTTTTATCCCCTTTTTCCCAACTTCTCTTTCATGGGTATATAAGGGCTCAATTTGGGCTATATAAGAATAATCATTTTTAAAAATGGTTATAATACTGACATAAAAAATAGAGAAGGCAAAGTGGCTGACATGGGAACTATTTAATAAATTTTATCTGTCCATTACTGTCTTTCTGTTATAATGAGATAACACAAGAGAGCCAGGTTAATATAATGGTTAAGACGTTGCCCTAAAAATCAGGAGACTATGAGTTCTAGTCCCTCCTTAGGCATGAAAAAACAGCTGGGTGATCTTGGGCCCACCTCTTTCTCTCAACCAATGCACCTCCCAATGTTGTTGTGGGGAAAATAGGAGGAGGAATGAGTAATAGGTAAGTTTGCTTCCTTGAATTGTTTATATTAAAAACATAAAGGCAGGATAAAAAGACAGTAAATAAATAAATATTTTGGATACAACTAAATAAATTTGTAATGTATGCCATAATAAGGCCACTTTGGTCCAATGTATGTATTTAAAACCAACTTTTCCCCAATATGATTGGGGGAATGGAATGAAATGTTGTTCAGATGTTTAATCTAGGATTATATTGACATAATCATTACATAAGGCCTAATTAAAAATGTTGATAGTTTGCATTTGGTTGTTTATTTGTTGGTTTAGAATGGGGACAAAAACTGAGTAAATATTTTGGATGCAACTAAATAAATTTGTAATGTATGCCATAATAAGGCCACTTTGGTCCAATTGGACCAAAGTGGCCTTATTATGGCATACATTACAAATTTTCATCTGCTTCTGTCTTTTGGAAGGTAAAATTAGATAACAAAATAATCTATTTTCTATGTTAATATCTCTGCAATGAAATCAATAAAGGTAACAGGAAAGAAATGAGAAACATTTTTCTCAATTTAATATGTCTAATTTAACTGATGCTAGAAAAAAATAGTATCTTTTGTACACTCTTGAAAACTATTTTGAATAGTTTTCTATAACCATCTATTACAATTAAGGTAAAGGTAAATGTTCCCCCGCACATGCGTGCTAGTCGTTTCTGACTCATCTCCATTTCAAAGCCAAAGACCCAGTGCTTGCCGGAGGATGTCTCCATGGTCATGTGGCTGGCATGACTAGACGCAAAAGGCGCACGGAACACTGTTACCTTCCCACCGTAGTGGTCCCTATTTTTCTACTTGCATTTTTACATGCTTTCGAACTGCTAGGTTGGCAGAAGCTGGGACGAGTAACAGGCGCTCACTCTGTTACATGGCACTCGGGATTCGACCCGCCAAACTGCCAACCTTCTGATCGACAAGCTCAGTGTCCTAACCCACTGAGCCACCGCGTCCCACTTTCAACCACTTTAAATTAAACAATTCTTAAGAATGAAATATTCTTAATTTGGACTTTACTTTTACTGTTTGGACTGTTGTGTGTTTTGAAAAATAGATTATTTAGAATCTAGTTATGTTGCACTTCAGTCTAAATAATTAACCTAGTATATATATAACAATATATGATGTTTTCCATGGTGAGCTTAACATCAATAACAACATTTATTAAAAAAGGTTAAAATAATTTCTGGTGGGGACTTCCGGTGGCTCCGCGGCGACGGAGGGAGCCTTCCCGGCCTGCCCGCGGCTCAGCTGGTGTTTTTTCGCCCGAAACAGCGCCGATCAGCTGTTCGGGCGAATCCGAAGCCCCCTCCTCGGGAGAAGAGGAGGGGGCGAGCTCCCAGGTAGGGGTAGAGTTCTCCAGGGCCGCCTGAGCTTATGGCTTGGGCGGCTGAAGGATTGAACTCCCCCGTAGCCTGGGTTGCTCCCAGCTGGCCGTCGCCTCTGCTCCTGACTTCTTGGAGCAGAGCCAGCCGTCTGCGACCACCCCTGCCTGAAGGAATGACTATGATTTAAAGGAGCAGGCAGAGCGATACAAGAGGAAATGGTAAAGAGGATTACTATGTTTTACTCTCCAGCTTGATGGACTTTTTTGGATTACAAATCTGAAGTGAAAGTGCGTCATATTTGGTAAAAGATGGCGGCTAAACCACCCCCTAAAACTCTTCGGAGTGCTGGAACTTCTCCCGTGCAACAATCATTATTGCAGGCGCTGCATCCTCCTGATGTATTGACATCAAAGGACTTACAAGATGCTCTTGAAAAACATACCCAGGTAATTTTGGAATCAATTAATATTAGATTTGCACAGATGGAGGAGAAATTGGAGAAATTGGAGGAGAGAATGGAGGAGAGGATGGAACAGAAGCTCAAAGCGATGAGGGTAGACATCTTGACTTCAGTGTTTAAAGTGGCTCGGTGTGTGGAAGAATTGGAGGAAAAGCTAGAAGACTTGTCTCAAAAGAATGCTATATTAGAAGCAAAACTATTGGAGAATGAAAATAAAATGGAAAGGGAACTGTGTCTTGCTCAATATTTTCAGATGCAGTTTGCCATTAGAATTAGAGGCTTAAAGGAGAATACTAAGGAAGATCTAAAGCAGCTGGTTTCTGAGGCTTTTGAAATAGTGTTGAAACAGCCAGCATCTGAAATAAAAGGAGGCATGGACAAAGTGTTTCGTGTGAATTCATGGATTGCCAGACAGAGAAAGTTGCCTAGAGATGTGGTGGTATATTTTGCAAAAAGGGAAACTAGAGATGAAGTTATACAAGCTGCTTATGATACTAAAGTTATGATTGCTAATCAAGAAGTTTTGGTCTTAAAAGAAATTCCTCCAAAGATTCTAAGGAGAAGGAAGGATTTTACATTTCTTGTGCAAGAGCTCAAGCAGCGAGATATAAGGTTCAGATGGGAGATCCCAGTGGGGTTGATGGTGACGCACGAAGGTAAAAAGTACCGTTTGGTTACTGTGATGCAAGCGCGTGATTTCTACAATAATGTTTTAAATGCAACGCCATTAACACTTTTGGAAGCTGGAAAGGGATCTGGAGAAGGAGTGCATCAAGAGGCCGAAGATGGTCAGATAGAAGACAACGGTGTTGGAGGAGATCAAGATACAACCTCGTCGGATGAATCTATAAAACAGAGGGTGACGCGTGCTGCTGCAAAACGATCTAAGAAGAGAAAGTAGCAGGAATTGCAGAAGTCTATGGAACTTTTACGATATAGTCAAGTAGTCAAGTAGGGGAGGGGGGAAAAGATTTGGGTGTAGACGCAATATATTTTTATATTTGGTGGTTCTGTGGAAAGGGTGAGCTTTTTTGGATTGTGGTACTGGAAGAGGAACGGCCGATTACAGAAGAGTTGACTTTAAAGTTTTTTGATTTGGGATCCTTGGTTAATTTGGAAATTTATTTGTAAGAATGTTATATCATGGAATGGATAAAATGGATGGAGTTTATTTAGGATAAGTATAGGGTTGAGAAGGGTTTTTTTTTCTTCTTTTTCTTTTTTTTTGTCTTTAATATATATTTAATACTATTAAGGTTTGTTCCATTCTATATAAGCTAGAGAGTGTTCTTTTCTTATTCTAGTTTTTTTATACATATATTTAATATTGTTAAGGTTTGTTTTACCCTATATAAGCTAGAGAGTGATGGATTTTAGAATTTATAGTTGTTAGTATATGGTTGCTTAGGTTTGCTTTTTTTTATATATATATATACCTTGTATTCAGCTCTGGGAAGTAGGGGGGGAGGGGGGAGGTAGGGGGGGGAGGAGGGAGGGGGGAGGAGGGGAGGTAGGGGGGGAGGAGGGAGGGGGAAGGGGTTTTTTTTAAAGGAAAATTGTATTTTAAAACTTTTCAATAAAAAAAATAATAATTTCTGGTGGTATTATCTGTACATTAAAATTTTGTTTAGTCACAATCTTTCACTTTTCACATTCTGGACAAGCAGTGGTCATGTATCATAGCAAAAGATGTTACATATGTGCATAAGTGTAGTCAGTAGCATATGCCTTTTTAAAAATATCAAACATGCAAAGAAACAAAAATAAGTCCAAAATATCTGTATTACATCCAGAAATGCCAACTTTGCAACCAATATTTCTCATCCATAACTATGGCACCCTAAGGATACCTGCATACATGCAAATGCTTCTCTGGGATCAGTAACGCAGCAGGGATTGCTTTTTCCTTCCAGTAACAGATTGCTGGGAAATACCAAACATGGCCTTGAGAATTCCAATGTTTGTTACAAATTTTTCTGGATGTGGTTGGAAACAGGCTGTTTGGCACCGGAGACCACTGCCACAAGGAACAAAGCTCTGGGTCGGGGTTCGGAGCAGCTCTGGGTAGGGGCTCAGCACAGGCCGCGGCGTGGCAACTGCAGGGAAGGGAATCCCCATGGCAGCCGTGGGGAGGGGAATCCCCGTGGCATGTGGCTCTGAGCTGCAGGGGCAGGCGTGCAAAGGACGGGCGGTGATGCCGTAGCAAGACATTGGCATCGCTCCCAGTGACAGCAACTCTGAGATCTGGCACCTTTTTTTTTAGAAATAAAGCACTGCTTGTCAGTAATTGTAATGGAAAAACCAGAGATATATAATGGGGAAAATTGAATGAGGACAATCCAAAGAAAATAATTATTCTGGTAGGTATTATGAATAGATGGGTGGGAATGAGTTGATAGAGTAGAGAAAAACTGATTCAGCCATTTAGAGACATAAGAAAGAATGAAAATTGTGACAATTTGATAGGTACCTGCCTTGAAAATATGTGTTCCTTTCGTATATGTGGTTTACGCATAAGTCTATTTATGTGCACAAGGCAAACGAATTACTATGAATTTAAAACTATGATTGACTTGATTGGTTACGATGAAAGATTGCAAGATCTGATAAGTGATTGTGAATATAGACAAATGATTTTTTTTTTGTATTGTTAAACATGGACCTTAGAAATAAAGTGGTTATGGCGGTTAAAAGAAAGAAACAAAACAATTGCAAAAGTATTATATTGAAGAAAGAGAAAATATGTGTTCTGGATGAGGAACTATTAAAAGACAGGTTAATTGCTTTCCCAAATAAATGCAAAGTAGTAGAAAGAACTATGATATAAAGCTACGAATCAGAGTGGAAAGAATTGTCCTTGCATGGATACCCACAGTGTTGGTGTAGAGTTACACTAATGGAAATTTTGGGAAAGGACCTTTAGTGGAATGATAAAGTGAGGTTGTAGATGAAAGGAAAATGTAAATAAGAGAATGAATGCTGCAAATATTAAGGATGAGAAAACAATACCATATAATATGCATGTTGAGAACAATATACTGGCAAAGAATGTAGTAGAACTAAATGAGGCACAAAAATGCAGTAATTTTAAGGGAAATAAAATACTTTTTTTGAAAGTGGACAAAAAGGGCTAAGTAAGAAGCCTTCAAAAAGTGAGTGGAATTAAAAAAAATGTTAAAATTATTGGGATACAACTTGTATGAGTAAAATCTGGAAGACTATTTAGGAGATTTAAATGGAAATGATATTAATATGTCAGACAGGAGAGCCAGTTTGGTCTAGCGGTTAAGGCAACAGTCTAGAAACCAAAAAACTGTAAGTTCTCCTCCTCCTTTAGGCATCAAAATCACCTGGGTGACTTTGGCCTACTCATTTTTTCTCAGCCCATGATGTGAGGGTCAGGTGACAAGCTAGTCCAGGGGTCTTCAAACTTGGCCCTTTTATGACCCATGGACTTCAACTCCCAGAATTCCTCAGCCAGAGTGCCTGGCTGAGGAATTCTGGGAGTTGAAGTCCATGAGTCATAAAAGGGCCAAGTTTGAAGACCCCTGAGCTAGTCAGTCAATTCCTGTCACAATTACTGGATCAACACTTGGTGGATCCAATCCCTGCACTTGTGGGAAAACAAAAGGAGGGGGGGAGATATGTCTGACAGTGGAATTAAAATGAATGCTTTACATCTTAGTGTTCAAGAAAAGAATGAAAAGAAAATCCATGAGACTATGTGAGAATATTGAAAATTGGTAAAGCTAAAGAATTATATGATGTAACTGGAAAATGTTAAAATGTGGATCATAAAATGATTGGGCTATTTATTTCAGTGAAAAGGGAACTTTAGAGAGAAATGGAGCGACTGATTAAAAGTGTATCACAAACCATAGAACGTACATTATGGATTTAGTCGTAAACCCAGAAATACAGAAGGGCAAAGTTTGCTTCATGATATCACCAGTTACAGCTTATCATTTTCTTTCATATGATCTTGCTGGTTCAGATGCAAATGTGTGAGGATAACATCTATGCCTGACAACTGTTTTTATTGGTTCCCTAATAAAAACTTTGGTAGCAAAAGCGAATGCAAAAGCTGCAGGGTTAGTCTTTCTTAAGTGTTTCTGGAAGAATTCTGACTGAAAAATTTGACTATAAGCAAAACCTGGAAACTACGGATTTATGTTATTTATTATTTATTTATTATTAATTTTATATGCTGCCCATCTCACCATCAGGCGACCCTAGATAGCTTACCGCAAGCTAAAACAGCAATATCAGAAGATTAAAACAATAAGTATTACCATTAAAATTAACCAAGATAACTAAGAAAGGAGCAATAGATAGCAGGATGGAGATGGAACATTCTCTTAATCCACTAACTACCTCTAGTGTGGGAGCCTCCATTGGGTCCCCAGGCCAATCAACAAGGCAGATTTTAAGGCTCCTTCTGAAGGCCAAGATGGTTATGTTTGCCAGAAGATATTTAAGCTCACTATTGTTGTTGTTTTTTGTCTTCAATAGAAATGTATGCATATAAGAAACTGTTTATGTTATGTATTGGGCTTAAGGGAACACCGTGAGCACTGGCATAACAGATACCACTAGGTGGCGCTGAACCGAAACTGTTGTGGCCGGGATCAGTTTTTGGCGGGAAACAGAGGTTCACCCTGATTGGTTGGATGTGTGCCTGGCCAGGTATATAAAGGGCGCAGGTAACCCCTATTCCCCAGTACTGTATAGTCCCTTCACCTAATAAAGAGCTGCTATGCTGTACTCATCGTCTCGGCGTCCTTCCTGCTCTCCAGAACCCACTACGCAACAGTATATTTATTGATTTTGAAAGGTCTATCAGACATACATCCTTTCTTTTTAAGGAACATTCTCCAAAGAAAGTCTATAAGATCCAATCGTCTCCTTATCTTATACCTTTCACTCCATTGGCTTTTTATTTTTTTTCTTTCCTGTGCTCTGTATGGCCTTGCCTACTTGAAAAGGAATAGCATAATGGATAGATAAGTGATTTAGATCTGGAACACTGCTTCTTCTATTAATATTGGAAGAAAAGTTTTCACACTAGTGCAATGCAAACTGGTGGGTGATGGTTGGGGTGAAGATCAGCCAAGGTGTGAATCACAGGAGGGAGAAAAATGGAAGGTCTCTATCATCCCCCATGCTTGAGGTCACTCTGCTATTACTGCTATTTATTTTTAAGAAGCTATCCATACAGTTATCAATTGTCTGAATACATTATTTAGTTAGTTTTACTCTATGTCTGGAAGTTACAGATGCTTTGCAATTTGTTAGCCTCTACATCACTGCTACATCTACAGAGATATGCTGCCGATATAATTAGGGATAGAAATGGATTGGCCTCAGCAGGTGGCAGAATCTAACTTACCTTGCTTGATCCCCGATGCTAAGGAGATTAAAGTAGATTAGTAGTTGAGTTTGGAAAGCCCACTGGGAATTCAAGCAAACTGGTGTGGGTTTGCTTGAAAAGATTTTTTTAAATCTTAATAAAACACCATTTTTTTCATAATAATATCGGGAACAGTCAACAGATGTCCACGTTAACCCACAGATAGTTTTTTTAAGAAATTAAGGAGAATAAAGTATACTTAAAACAGCTCTATCCTCATTTTTAATATCTACTTAAAATTTAGTATCACGCTGTAAAAGCCCTAGCACTTATCTTACTATTCCTCATCCTAAGCACTGGTCTATTGGCACAATTACACATCTGGATTATGTAACAAATGGATATCCATAAATGTTATCTGCATTTTGTACATTTTGCAGTTTTCTCCCAAGCTTTTCAAAGGGTTCTTTCTATGCATGAGTATACACACACACACACACACACACACACACACACACACACACAGAGAGAGAGAGAGAGAGAGAGAGAGAGAGAGAGAGAGAGAGAGAGAGATACAGTGTGTATATATATATATATATATATATATATATATATATATATATATATATATATATATATATATATATATATATATATATATATATGCAAATTATTCAAATTGCTAATAAAGAATTTGGGAGCCTCCCAAATTCTTTATTAGCAATTTGAATAATTTGCACAAATAATGAGCTGTCATAGTTGACTATATCCTGTGGATAAGCCCTGAGCCGGGCCAAAACAGGAATGAAATGAGTTAATTAGCAAGGTCCATTCAAAAAGCCTTGACAAATTCTTAAATATATATATAGGCTTTAGAAATTTACCAAAAAAAAATCAAGCATAGGACAAAGCACAAGAAATGGATGGCTTTAATAAATGAATTTAACAGACGCATCATTGCCCTCTGAGTAGTCAACTCAGTTTGGTCTAATCAAAGAGCAGCATGAATTGGTTCACCAAGGGATTGAAAAGAGTCAGGGAACAGCACTTAGCACTTTGCTGACCTTGAGTCCACCGTAACAAAACTCCTTCTGGAACCACAATTTTTCCAGCCATTTTCAAGTAATTTTTTTTTCATTTTCTCCTGAGAATAAAACACTTGATTGACCGGTAATGTTCAGTCCAAATTCTCTCACTGAGAGGAAAAAAGGAATTGTTAATAGTCCAAAGAAAAGAGAAAGGCCGTATGAGAGAGAAGATAGATAGATAAACATGTAGGTAGATAGATGATAGATAGATAGATAGATAGATAGATAGATAGATAGATAGATAGATAGATAGATAGATAGATAGATAGATAGATAGATAGATGATATAAAGGAGTACATAGCTACAAATAAACATTTTAGCACACATTTTGATGCACATTATATTATCTATGTTATTACTGTATATAGTACTTCAACTAAAATCCAGACTCTAGTGAGAAATGCCTAGAATGAGGAGAGCTTGACAAAAAATAAAAAATAAAGAAGCAATTGCTCTAACGCTTATTTAAATCTGTACCAAAAACCCATTCATTTAAAAATTATATATGGTATAATAATGGCAAATATTAAGAATTCCAAAAGAGAATTATGACCTAAAGATTGTTTTCCTTTCATATTTTAATCTGTTTATTTTATAGAGATATTATTACCTATATTGTAACTAATCTTAGATGTAGTTATGAGTATATGAACATACATATTTCAATGATACAATTTTTTTGAATGTCAGTTAATACTATTTCATATATTCTAAATTTCACTAAGAAACTCTCTAATTAATGGTTTCTTTGTATTCTTAACTGGATGACTTCCCAGCATAAAATTATCTAAACTAATAAAATCTGGGCACAAGAGAAGGAAAACCTGAGCTATAAAGAGCTTTTGTAGTAAGAGGAAACTGGTGAAATAATAAAGTTCTGCTTTTCTACACTACAGGGTGCTTTCCAAGTTTAAGCTCCCCTTTCCCCAAAAAATACTGTGTTCTTAGAATAACTGTGTTTTGATTCTCTTGTTTGAGTAGAAAGATTTATTTGTGTCAAAATCTAGGGCACCCTGTGGAAAACAGCAATCTGTGGTGAAGCATGGCATTGTAGGTGCTCTTTTAAAAGAAAAAGTGCTGCCTTAGTAACCATCATAATTAGGGTGGAAGTAGCTTGATAAGTTAATTTAATAGAGTATTCAGTCAGTGGTCTATCTTACTCTAAAAATCCCATTCCACTTGGCATTTTTGTGATATACTAACAGAAAAATTGCATGGTCTTCGAAGTGGTAAAACCAAGGTGTGACAGATTTTTAAGAAATAGTTCCCAAATTGAGAAATGTAGAAAAGCTGTGTTCATTTCCCTATCATGCATACAAATGCATTTCTATATTTTAGAGACAATGAAAAAAACCTAAGAACCTACTTAAAAGTAAACAAGGACAATCTTGCTTTTGTATTCAGTATAGGCATTATCAAAATATAGATTTAAATGATGTTTTGTCCCAGCTTCTGCTAGCCTAGCAGTTCGAAAGCACGTAAAAATGCAAGTAGAAAAATAGGGACCACTACGGTGGGAAGGTAACAGCGTTCCGTGCACCTTTGGCGTCTAGTCATGCTGGCCACATGACCACGGAGACGTCCTTGGACAAGCGTTGGCTCTTCAGCTTTGAAACAGAGATGAGCACCGGCCCCTAGAGTTGGAAATGACTAGCATGCATGGGTAGGGGAACCTTTACCTTTACTTTTTATGCTGTAATTATACCTCTTGAAGATGAAGTGTTTTGTTCAAAGTGAAAAGTTTGTGTGTACCTTCTCTTCATTTTTTTTTCTTTTTTCTCATACCTTTCAGTTGTGCTAATATCATATTTTTTTAGAAGACATTGTCCATGCAACAGTGTGCCAAAAATTGAATTATTTGTATTATTATTATTTATTAAATTTATATGCCACCCAGCTTAGATGGCTTACACTAACACACACACACACACACACACACACACAAACACACACACACACCAATCTTGGGGAGAACCTCATTTCCAGAAGTCAGGCACTGCTACAGAGAAGGATACGGGACATGTCATGAGATATGACCAATTCATAACAATCAATGCACCCTAGATCCTAAAGTAGTCATGATGCAGTTGGTAAGTATGTCAAAATCGATCAGCGAAGAAAGCAGATGAATTCTACAACTTTTCAGGTTTCCTTAAATTAACAAAACTGCTAATTTGCACTTACTCTTTCCATTGTTTCGACAAGTCTAGTTGGGAACAAAAACTGGTGGAATGAAGATTCTTTTTTTTTCTTTTTTGGCAATAAGATTTGGGACTGAGTCTTCCTCATCTCTGACCAAAACACATTGTATCCTGTGAATCTTTTGCCAGTTGATGACTTTACAACTGGAGATTCACAAAACACATACAGGGCCTCCTTAGCTAACGAAGAGGCAAAATATGTAGAAAGTCATCTCTGATTTTGTGCAGCAGTGCAGCCATGAGGTCTCCACTAATTTGGCCCATTGCTGTCACCTTCAACATCCTTTTAACTTGCATCTTGAAGATCTGGGAGTATATTTTTCCCCTTCTTTTATTTATAAAGAATGTGATTGCTTTAATTACTTCCTCTCTTCAAATGTGAATTTGAATTGTGATTGCTCAGAAAAGAGATCACAAGCCCAGGAAGGGTGACTTAAGATCTGAGCAACAGCCCTGAAGTCTCTTTTATGTGTGTAGTGGGGTGGGGGGGATTATCCTGGCATTCAGCAAGGAGCTTGGCCTTGGCACTCCTGCACCATTATTATTGCAGACAGCTGCTAGGGTGGAGTCATTTAGTTTTCATTTCACGTGAACAAGGATAGATTCCTGGTTGGTCTCTGCCACTGGATCTGATTCTGATTGCTTTGTTTCATTTTTTTCCCAATATGAAAAAATTGCCCATCAGGTTATCTCAGACTGGCAGAGAAATAGCATGAGGCCACAAAAAGCTTCTCGCATGAAGGGGCATCTCCCACTGCCTACTAAAATTTCTTCTTCCTCAGAGATAATGGAAGGAGTAGGGTGGAAAGAATAAGAAACAGAGGTTATTTGGGGCTTTTTGAGCAGTCCTATTAATGTCCCAATAGTTCTTAAAATATTTTGACTGATGGATCAGCATACTGAAAATTCATGTGTGTGTATGTATGTATGCAATGTGGAATGAGTAGTGTGTTACATTTACATTTCCAACCCTATATCCATAGAATCATTAATAGAGGTTAATTTAGTCCAATCCATTTCAACAAGAGGTCAGCCAAGAATGTTGACAGGAGGGTAAAAAAAGTGAAGTTGACAGGCATGGACATGTGATCAAAGCCCTGCCTCTTTTTCCCATGTGTTGCAGGGTTTCAATTGGGACGCGGTGGCTCAGTGGGTTAGGACGCTGAGCTTGTCGATCAGATGGTTGGCAGTTTGGCAGGTCGAATCCCAAGTGCCGCGTAACAGAGTGAGCGCCTGTTACTCGTCCCAGCTTCTGCCAACCTAGCAGTTCGAAAGCACGTAAAAATGCAAGTAGAAAAATAGGGACCACTCCGGTGGGAAGGTAACAGCATTCCGTGCGCCTTTGGCGTCTAGTCATGCCAGCCACATGACCACGGAGACGTCCTCGGACAAGCGCTGGCTCTTCGGCTTTGAAACGGAGATGAGCACCGGCCCCTAGAGTCGGAAACGACTAGCGCGCACGTGCGGGGGAACCTTTACCTTTACCTTAGGGTGGCTTTTATTGACTCATCCCACAGAGGCCCCTAGAGCTCCTCTATCATTGCCAAGAAAACTTCACAGACATGGGTATGTCAGCATCAGGAGCAAAGCATGATTCAAGGGAATGTGCAGGAGGGCCAGAGGGTGTAGTACAAAATCCAAAATGATGGCCACAGTGGTGTGAAGGAAGATAGAGAGATAGAGAGATAAAAACCATGGGAAGCGCCCAGTGCACCATAGGGGCCTCCTTCTAGACTTCTCACTAAAACCCATACATATCCTTGCTTATCTGTTTAAACATTCTTTTAGCTGGGAACAAGCACAAGCAGTCATCTAGATAAAGCCATAATGAATACAAAATTATGGGCCTTTTTCTTATAGTAATTGCTATGGAATGTTTGTATTATGCACATAATGCTTCCCAAACAGTGGGAGATCTATTGTTAGCTATGAACTAATTTAATTGGATATATTTTTTAAATTATTGCATTTTTCCTTTGATGTACCATGTCTTGGTAAAGATGAATTATATTATTCTTGCAACTACTACAGCCATACAATGGGAGCATCTCATAGATGTTAGGGTCAGTTTAATTATCCTTAAACCAGCAAATGCAAAATATAATAACTGTCATTTCCAGCTGTTCTACCTTTGTGAATTAATTATGAGCAGCAAGAATTAAAAGTAATGTGCTATTAACAAGCCATCAGAATTTCTTGTTTAAAACTTCTAGCAATGAATGGAGTTTCTCTGAAGAAAAACAAAAGCTTGATCCTCCATGCCAAATTTAAGAAAAAAGAGTAACTTAACTATTTCTTAATCCAAGATTAATTTTGTTTTTAAATTTAAGCTGATTATAAAAAAATATTGCCTTTTATACATCTGTATTGTCCTTAATGTCAAAATAAAAGGAGACTATAAAGGCAAAGCTGACTGCATAGAAATCAATCTTGGGAATCTCCAAGAGTAACATTTGGGTTCCACTGTCAAGTCATGAAAGTATGAAATAATTTTTATAATTAATAATGTTTGAACATTTAGAGATATATTTAAGCATGTGTGGCTTTTAAATACATTGAGCTATCAGGGTTTTATAAATATATGGATTCCTACTTAGATTTCAGGCTCCTGAAAACTGAAAGAAAACCTTTTCATTTTTACACATTAAATAGCGTAATTTTTAGATGACAGGGTGTATTTCTGTATCTCATTTTTCTATAGCAATTTATTTTAGTATACTGGCTTTCAGTTGTAAGATTCCTCTATTAAAATTATGGGCAAACAATGAGAGGTAAATTCATTCTAAACCACATCTCTAAAAACTAGAAGCAATGCATGCAGAATCCAGAGAAATTAAGAATCCTTTTCTATTAATAGAAGTATCTTCTGTCCACATAAGACCTTTTAAAGTCCATCGTATTGTTTGGGATAAAGCTTAAAAGCATATCACTATATTTAAGGACTGACTGATTTGTTTGTTTTTTAACAGCACAGATCCAGGTTTCTTGATCTAGGTATTTTAAAGGTTCAGAGCGACTGAAGTCATACTCTTTTCAAGTACCTAAGAAACTCTGGAAAAAGGGAGAAGGCAATGCTGGTGGTTTAGTAAATTATCTTTATTCTAACATCATTTTTTTACAAAGTTAAATATAGTGCTAGACATTTACTATCCTTTTTATTTACAAGTTACAGTAATTAATATATGTGAAAATATCCACAGATTCCATATTCCCAAATATATTACGAGGTGCAATTAACCACTGCCTAAGTATGAAGTATCATTCTGTACTGATAATTAACATCACAGAACTTTTCAGAACCAAATACTAGATTTTCCTTATCTGTTCAGTATCTGTTTGAAAGCAAAGCACAAGTACAATGCTAAAATTTGGCCCCTAACCCATCCAGTCTTACTTCATCTTAGCATGAGACAGAATACACTAAAATGTTCTCAATGTATTAAACGTTGGGAGATCTTTAAACATTACATGACAAAAGAAATTATAAGGAATTAGTTCAGTAAAGCCTCATTACTCACAACTCACAGAACTTCATTAGAAGATCACATTGTTTTGTTTCTTTATTAATTTTTATTAAAGTTTTTGATAAATACTATAAAAACTAATGCAAATTAAACTTTAAAAAAAGGGCAGGAAAAAAGGAAAAAGAAGAAAGGTAGAAAGGAAAGATCACTTGCAAAGAATTCAACTTAAGTACCCTTTCTTCTCAGCAGTGAATTATATGAGCTACTTTCTAGTTATTGAAATCTTAAAATAAAAGATGTAAAACTCTACAGTGACATCTTAAGATCATTGACAAGGCAGGTCCTGCCTGCCTGGGTAGAAAAAAAAATGCCCAGCTGGTCTGGAGATAAAACAGATTGATAATTAGTTGCAAAATGTAACATTTCATCAGGAATAGTTTGAATAATCCAATTTATCTTTGTCAGATATGCGGCACATATTCTTCCCCCTTTGGAGACTCTTTGTTTTTTAACACAATATTATAATTTCAGACTCCTAATTAACGTGCTAGTCGGCCGGAACTCCAGATCTGCCTTGATGTTGCGCTGCAGATTGGAGGCTGGTGTTACAGCACGGAGCGAAGGTACCTGCCCTAAGCCACATGCCACCACTAACTACTGTGGTGCCTGCTGCCTGCTTCCCATCCTACTGAGGCCATCCCTAGTTTGATATTGATGAGATCAAAGATGAGCAGTTTGAAGGGAGGAGGGCTTCAGTTGCTGGCTAGTTTGAGTGATTGGGCCAGTGTACAGCAGCTGGGACCACAATTTCTTTGCATGTTCGAAAGCAGAAAGCAGCTCACCAGGGTGAGCTCCTACAGGTTCAGGTTCCTAATTAACTGATAAAGATGCATGGTCTCTCCTTAATGCTTCAGCCTAATCAGGAAAGTAAGTGATACCAGACTGAATGTCTCTCAGATGAATCTCCTGCTTCCCTGGTGAACAAATGCACACGCTTTTGATATTCCTCGTTTGCTTGGCTAATACCCCTGTAAGAGGTGGAGGGCTACACGGATTTACAAGGAAGGACAAAAAAAAACCGTGAGGAAAAAATTCCATTGGTAGAGGAGGATTTGGAGACATAGTTGAGAGATGACACGGGGTTGAAGATACAGCGAATACATTTAAAACAGCTGTCAATGTTCACACATAAAGACTTACTATTTTTTTTTTTTGCTTTTTGAGGAATTTTTCCCAAGTTATAACACCTAACATTAAAAGTGTTTGAACTGGGAGGGGAGCGTCAGTCCATTCATACTGTAGGACCTTGACTGAGTTCCTTGACATTTATTGTATGATCTTGGACCTCTGCAAGACATTACCTACTTTATAAGTTTGGATGGATACAAGTTGATTATATAAGATATATCCACCAGCATGTTAACCATGGTTTTCTTCAAAGAATTCTGAATGCTGTTTAATAAAAAGATTCAAATGTTTAGAGAGCCCGGTCTCTATTTTTTTGTTAGTTTTCATGTCCTCCATTTTTCAGAAAAACTGACAGTAAATCCTCAACTGTCTTGTTCAAAATATGCTAAAACTCATATGCTAGTATGTTGGGACCTTTTAGTTAAAGGGCTAAAAAGAAAATATATTTAGAAATGCATGTGTTATGACGGAAGTGTATTTGTGGATTGCTTTAAAAAATAACATTATAGATTAATGTAGAAATATCTCTTTAAATATATGAAAAACTGATATGGAACAGAAATAAACTCAGCCATCCTTCTTTACTTTCTTCCTGAAATCATAGTTTGAATCTGATTAAACCAAAGCTGAAACTTTCTGTGTTTCTTCCCATTTATAGTATCCTGACTTTCTTATAAAATAAGTTAAAGTGGGAGCATCAAATCTGGCATGTCAGTCAGTCCTCTTTCATTTTCTGGCTCTGAAATATTTCCTTTCTTCAAATGTTCATTCAAAGGCAAATTCTTTTGAGCATAAAGGAATCTATACAATTTCTTCATTGGGAAGTTTGTTAAGCATCGTTTCCTATGACAAAATGCAAAGCTACTTATATTTCAAGTGGTTAATTCTTCTTCGAGGAAAATGTGAACAGGTTCTGCTCAGGCAGAGCCTGAACACTATTTGGTTCTTCTGTGGAAATCAAGGGACCTTTACACTTAAATTTTGCAAGATCATTCTCTTCATTTCTATCTAAATTAAAACCCTTAATCTGGTATATGAAGTCTGTAAAATCAATAGGGAGACTACTGAAAAGAAAACACAGTCATTATTGCTGGGTTAGACAGGCTTAACTTTATTAGCAATAGGTCGCTTCTGTACATATGAATCCAATTCAAATCCGACAAGGGGGAATTCTAATGCTTCCTGAACACTGTGGGAGTTTGTTTTCATAGAGGGCTTTAGGATACCTCTTTCCAGTGCTTTTTTTGTAAAAGAAAAAGGTGCCGGAACTCACACATGTCATACAACCCGCCTTGCATACCCTACAAGGATCCACCCAAGAAAGGTGCCGGAACTCCGTTCTGAGCGTTCTATGAGAAAAAAATGCCCTGCCTCTTTCTAATGCAAGAAGGCTAGGGTACATACCTATTTGAGTAATATTCTTTAGCATACTAATCCTGTGGCTGTACTTAACTTTCAGTGAACTCAAGAAACAACAAGATCACAGAGGGACCTCACAATGTTGTTAAGTGGAAAACCTATATCACCTAAAAGTGTTTGTATTAATACCTTTGAGGATGTTTGATACCTGGATTGAAATACGGGTGAAATAAGGAAACAAAATGGTGCCTTGTAGCAATACATTATGCCTGTCCTTCATTCCATTGGTGTCTTGCCAATCAACTTCAAAGAAGCTAGGCCCAAGAATGGAGTGTGCAAGCTTTTTTCCTTTGTGCTATTGTCTACGGCAGGGCTTTTCAACCTTTTCAGAGATTGTACCACTTTTAGGATATGGCAATATTCAAGTTCCACCAGTCGCCTAGCAGGTAGGCATGGCCTGCTTGATGCCACTCACTGGACACAGCTGACTCAAGACAGCTGGGTTGGAACAGAACAAGTCACACTGGCTAACTCGATGTGGGGACAACTCGGTGCCCCACAAACTCCTCGCCTCCCCAAACTGCTAGCAGCCAAGCATATTCATGCGCGCACACACATGCACACACACACACACTGTATTCCAGGTTTGTGGACTTTTATCCACAAAGGAAGAAGAGGGCCTTCTCCCCAAGCCCAGGCATGATTGGCAATTTGCTAGCTCAGATATGGATACAAGTCTCCAAGCTTGGAATGTTTGTGTATGTGTTTGTGTGTGTGTGTGGATAGCACACTAAAGAGATGTGGTCCTCAATGGAACCGCATCTACATGGAGGGAAGTGTGTAGTGGGGTGCCCCAGGGCTCTGTTCTGGGCCCAGTGCTCTTCAATATCTTCATCAACGATTTGAACAAGGGGATAGATGGGGAACTGATCAAATTTGCAGACAACACCAAGCTGGCAGGAATAGCCAATACTCCAGAAGACAGGCTTAAGATACAGGAGGATCTGGACAGACTTGAATGCTGGGCACTATCTAACAAAATAAAATTCAATGATGAAAAAAGTAAGGTTCTACATTTAGGCAAGAAAAACCAAATGTACAGGTATAGTATAGGGGGTACCTTGCTCAATAGTAGTGACTGTGAGACGGATCTCGGAGTCCTAGTGGACAATCACTTAAATATGAGCCAGCAGTGTGCTGCAGTTGCCAAAAAAAACCCAACACAGTGCTAGGCTGCATTAACAGAGGGATAGAATCAAGATCACGTGAAGTATTAATACCACTTTACAATGCCTTGGTAAGGCTACACTTGGACTACTGCATCCAGTTTCGGTCACCACAATGTAAAAAAGATGTTGACTCTGGAAAGAGTACAGAGAAGAGCAACAAAGATGATTAGGGGACTGGAGGCTAAAACATATAAAGAAAGGTTGCTGGAATTGGGTATGTCTAGTTTAATGAAGAGAAGGACGAGGGGGGACATGGTAGCAGTGTTCCAATATCTCAGGGGCTGCCACAAAGAAGAGGGAGTCAAGCTACTCTCTTGACCTTGGACACTCTTGACCAGCTTTTCAGCTTTCCAACTTTTGACTGATGGACTGCCTGACTGGACTCCCCCGGACTAATGGTTTTATCTTACTCCAGCACAGCCTTACTGGCACTCAGGGGTGCCCCCCTCTCCTGGGTGCGACCCGCCTGCCTTTCCATCGGACCTCTTGATGACAGGCCCAACTATTGGGACCCCGAGAGATGGCTGGGCAGGGACAGGAGCCTCTCTTCCAAATTTAACAAGAGGCGCCTGGTGTGTTTTTTAGCTAAATGTTTTGAGGGGTTAGGGAGGGGGGTGGGTTTATCGGCTCGGTTGGAAACTAGGGGGGTTCCGCCAACCGTTTTTCAGACCAGGTCAGGGATTGATCGCGCCGTGGTGGGAGTTGGGCTGGGGGCCTATGGGGCCCCGGGGCGGGGTGTGGGATTATCTATTCCCACGGCGGTTGGGAATGGCCGCAGGTGTAGGAACAGAGGGCCACATCAATTCCCGGGGGTGCGTCCCCGCTGTCTTCAAGCGGTGATGCGCTCCGACCCTCTGATTTCAGCACGTGGTACCGGGAGCGAGGATGTGCAGCCACCTGAGCTCAGGCTCGTGTATTTCAATGCCAGGTCCGTTATGAATAAAGCACCTCTCATCCGTGATCTGATTGAGGAGGAGCATGCGGACCTGGCTTGCATCACGGAGACCTGGTTGGGCCCAGAGGGCGGAGTCCCCCTGGTTGATCTTAGCCCATCAGGTTTCCAGGTGCTGCACCAGCCTAGGGCTCAGGGTAGGGGCGGTGGAGTGGCAGTTGTTGTGAGGGAGACCCTATGTCCGCGGGAGGCCACCACAGTCCAGATAGCCGGGTGTGAGTCCCTCCTCCTGAGATGTGGTCCCAGAGCTCAGTTGGGCTTGCTGCTGGTGTACGTTTCACCTAGACACGTGGCAGCAGCCCTGCCTGAGCTTCTCAATATCCTCTCAGGGTTGGTGGTTGAGTTCCCCAAACTTATTGTTTTGGGTGACTTCAACCTACCATCCCTGGGGGATCATCTGAGTTAGCTCGGGAGTTCATGGCTTCCATGACAGCCATGGACCTGAAGCAGGTTATTCTGGGCCCAACTCACGGGGGGGGGTCACACGCTCGATCTGGTTTTTCTATCCGGACGGTGGTTAGATGATCTTGGGGGGGGTTCCCCAATTAATTCACCCCTGTCATGGACCGATCATCATCTCCTGCGGATGGTCTTCCGTTTTGCCACTCCCTGTCGTGGGGTTGCTGAGCCAACAAGATGGTTCCGCCCTAGGCGCCTTATGGACCCTGAGCGGTTCCAAACGGCACTTGGGCCCCCACCTGTCTCCTTTGCTCACAGCTCGGTCGATGCCTTAGTGGAAGCCTGGGAAAGGGCAGCCACAGAGGCACTCGACCAAGTTGTACCCATGCGGCCCTTGACCCGACGCAGATCCCAATGGGCCCCATGGAGCTCCATGGAGCTCCGTGAGAAGAAGCGTCGGAGACGGGGCCTAGAGAGCTGTTGGAGGTCCAGCCGATCCGAATCCGACCGGTTACGACTAAGGTCGTTTACGAGAACTTATCTCGCAGCGTTGAGGGTGGCTAGGTCTAACCACTTTGCCACCCTCATCGCGTCCGCAGATAATCGCCCGGCCGCCCTGTTTAGGGTAACTCGCTCTCTTCTTAATCAGGAGGTGAGGGAGGAACCCTTGCAGAGTCGAGCCGAGGAATTTAGCCGATTTCTGTCGGACAAAATCGCTTGGATCCGGACCGGTTTGGACTCCGACTGGGCAGAGTCTGACGAAGAGGATACGGGCGGCCTTGTCGATTTAATCTGGGAAGAGTTCGATCCTGTGACTCCTGAAGAAGTGGACAAGATCATGGGGAAGCTGAGCTCCACCACGTGTTTGTTGGACCCGTGCCCATCCTGGCTGACTTATGCAGCTCGGGATGGGACACGAGGCTGGCTCCAGGCAGTGATTACTGCCTCTTTGAGTCAGGGTAGTTTTCCCTCCACCTTGAAGGAGGCGGTGGTGAGACCCCTCCTCAAGAAGCCTGCCTTGGACCCAGCAATTTTAAACAACTATCGTCCAGTCTCCAACCTTCACTTTTTGGCGAAGTTTGTTGAGAGCGTGGTGGCGCAGCAGCTCCCTTTGTTCTTGGATGAAGCTGACTACCTAGACCCGTACCAATCGGGTTTCAGGCCCGGGTACAGCACGGAGACGGCATTGGTCGCGCTGGCGAATGATCTCTGGCGGGCTCGAGACAGAGGTTGCTCCTCTGTCCTAGTCCTTTTAGACCTCTCAGCGGCTTTTGATACCATCGACCATGGTATCCTGCTGCGGCGTCTCAGAGGGTTAGGAGTGGGAGGCACAGTTCTCCAGTGGTTCTCCTCTTACCTTCTGGGACGTTCGCAGTTGGTGTTGGCAGGGGGGCAGAGATCGACCTTGAGACCTCTCATTTGTGGAGTTCCTCAGGGATCGGTTCTCTCGCCTCTCCTGTTCAACATCTATATGAAGCCGCTGGGTGAGATCATTCGTGGTTTTGGAGTTGGGTATCACCAATATGCTGATGATACCCAACTTTTTATTTCTACCCCAAACCACCCCAGCGATGCCCTCGACGTGATGTCCCGTTCCCTGGAGGCGGTCCGGGTCTGGATGGGGAGGAACAGGCTTCGACTCAACCCTGACAAGACTGAGTGGCTGTTCGTGCCGGCATCACGGGAAATTCCGATTATTCCATCATTGGCCATGGGGGGTGAGCTATTACCCCCCGTAGATAGGGCCCGCAACTTGGGGGTCCTTCTAGATTCACAGCTCTCTTTGGAAGAGCATATTGGAGCTGTGACTAGGGGGGCCTTTGCCCAGGTTCGCCTGGTGCGCCAGTTGCGGCCCTATCTAGACCGGGATGCCTTGCGCACAGTCACTCATGCGCTCGTGACCTCTCGTCTACACTACTGTAATGCTCTCTACATGGGGCTGCCCTTGAGGTCCACCCGGAGACTCCAGCTGGTGCAGAATGCAGCCGCGCAAGTTGTCTTGGGAGTTTCCCGATACTCCCATGTTACATCTTTGCTCCGCGAGCTGCATTGGCTACCGGTTGCTCTCCGGGTGAGGTTCAAGGTGTTAGTGATGACTTACAAAGCCCTTCATGGCATGGGTCTGGATTACCTACGGCAACACCTGCGGCCGGTGTCAACTTCCCTCCGTCCAGTGCGTTCCCACAGAGAGGGCCTCCTCAGGGTGCCGCCGATCAAAGAATGCCGATTGGTGACCCCCAGGGGGAGAGCGTTCTCTGTGGGCGCGCCAGACCTTTGGAACAGCTTACCGGTTGAGCTCCGGATGGCCCCCGACCTTCGCTCCTTCCGGCGCGATCTCAAAACTTTCTTTTTCGAACAAGCTGGCCTGGTCTGATGGGATGGGGTTGGGTTTTATAAATAGTTTTAATTGTAATATGTATTAATTTTAAGGGCATAATGTTTAATGGCTTTTTAATTTTTGTATAATATTTTTATTGTGTATTGCCCTGTTCACCGCCCTGAGTCCTTCGGGAGAAGGGCGGTATAGAAATCAAATTATTAAATTATTAAATTAAATTAAAAAGCCCAAAGGCAGGACAAGAAGCAACGGATGGAAACTAATCAAGGAGAGAAGCAACTTAGAACTAAGGAGAAACTTCCTGACAGTTAGAACAATTAACCAGTGGAACAACCTGCCTCCAGAAGCGGTGAATGCTCCAACACTGAAAGTTTTTAAGAAGAGACTGGCCAGCCATTTGCCTGAAACAGTATAGGGTTTCCTGCCTGAGCAGGGGGTTGGACTAGATGACCTCCAAGATCCCTTCCAACTGTACTATTATGAAATTATGAAATTATGTTCTTTTCCCAATCCCAGACATTGTTGGTTTTTTTCCCTGTTTGGTGCCCCCTCCCAGCAAAGCAGGAGGTGGAGAACATTTGCAGGAAGCAGTTTCCTTCGAGTCCAACTTCTGTCTTGACAGATCTCTGGAGAGCAAGAGAAGGCAACAAGGGAGCAGTGCTCCAGGGTCCTGCACAAGGGAGGCTGGCCCTTCTCGAAAGGGAATTCCCATTTCCAAACATGCATGGTAAGGATGCTGGCTTGTTGGGGCAGCCTTCCCTCATGCAGCTCCCCTACCACCCCCTCCTCCTCTCCAGAGATCTGCAGGGGAGACAGATCTGGAGGGCAAGGTGCAGCCTCATATTGGCCACTTCTACCTCTCCAAGCCTTTCTCGATTAAACATACATTATATATAAATTAAAACACAGCCAAAAAGAAAATCACTAATTACAGTTCTTCACATATTTTCTGGGGAAAAAACACCTTTATTGCTGTTAGGAAGGAAGAGCAAACCTTATTAAGGAACTCTTAACGGGAAGGGAATTGCTCAGGATACCTTAAAATCAGAATCCAGAAAAAAATTAGTTAATCCACAATACCGTCCTATGAAGAATTAAGATAATTTTTGGGCCCTGAGAGCATGCAGGTGTCAAGTCAGAATATTACTGTCAGCAACTGGAAGTGCATAAGTCCATGTACTTCCCTTTCCTGTCTCACAACTCAATCCATACATCCTTTAATTTTCAGACACATCTTTTTCTCATAAGCTCCTTTAAAAAAAACAAGAAAGTATACTGTAACTAGCAGGAAAAATAAATCTAGCACTTCTGAATTCTTTCCCCAAGGGGGAAAGGAAAGTTCACAGCCTGCAGGTTGCTAGCAAAGTCATCAAAGAACGTAGTTATTGCTGCTAAGGACAAGAATAAATAATGAATCAATTTTGCAGCTCTCTCCTGTTACTACATCCTCTTACCTCCAGAATGTGGCCTGGGATTGCACAAGGGGCTAGGCTAAAATATGGTTGAGTAGTTTGCAGCCAGGTGTTCAGTACAGACCTTGCCAATGTGATTTTAATAGCACAGGAAGGGATAGGAAAACCAGGGAAAAACTTTGCAATCAATAAACCATGGTGGACTACGCTTGTTTTGCCCTATTTTGATTCTCATCTCTAGCAGTTCTCATCCCAAACAATGGAGTTTGCTCCCTTTTCCCCTGCAGGGCTCTTCCAAAACCCAGAGTTAATTTCAGTCTCTCACCACGCTTGCAGCAAGAGTCCTTCAGGCAAGCTGGCTCTTTTCCAATACGCACACGCTCAGAAGGCGCTCGACTCCCAGAGCCACAGGATCTGAGAAAAACTCCTGCAAGTTTACAAACCAGGATCAGGAGTGCTAAATAGAAGTGGCTGACTGGCAGGGAGATGAATAGTTGTCTGCCACACCTATTAGTCTCTGCTCCTGCCTTTTATTCACAGCTGAGGGTGGGGCTCTGTTAGTAGTGGTGACTCTTCCACCCCTGAAAACTGGCCCATAGCCTCTCGCTGTTCCCCTTTTCTCAGCCTCTGCCATGCCTGTGCATCAATTACTGGCCCCATGTGATCCTCCTCTCCTGAATCACTTGCCTCAAGGCATGGAGGTCTCAGCCTTTCTATCTGGGAGCTGGCGGAAGGCCCAGGCTCCGCTTCTGTCCCTGCCTGTGACAGCTCCATACCTTCATCCCCGTTGGAATTTTCAGATGACCCTGACGCTGGGGTCAATGCCCACTCCTATGCTTCCTCCTCTGAGTTGGCTGCAGAGTTTTCCAGTGGCCAAGAGGCCACAACATCACCATAGCTGGTGCGGGACTTTGCAAGTACCTCCGTCCTCTTCATCCTGCAAAGCGGCACTCACCCGGCACTCTCCCCCACTGCCATGCCGACAACCCCAACTAAAGGCCACATGCTCCAGCCTCACCCAGCCAAGGAAGGGGGCAGCAGCCAAGACTACAGCAGATTTTCAGCTTGTCAGGGGCGCTCAGAGGCTGCCCAACTTTACTCTGGAAAACGGAGGGGCAACGCTGCATTTGTAGGCATGGCGGCATCTGTTGGAAAGCCTCCTGTTTGCCCCTCCCCAGGGGGGGGGGAAATCTATAAATTTATTAGCCACCCAACTCCACTTTGTCCCGCTGAGAGAAGGTGCATAATGCTTAACTGAAGACTTAGCTGAGAGATCAGTTCACAACATAAAAAGAACATTTCCCCCGTTACTGCTTTTAAAAAATGTTCCAACTGACTATTTCATGGAATCAAAATAAGACAGGAAACTGAAAGAGCTTTCATTAGCTTTTAAGACTTGTAAGGTCTTATGCTCCATTGCCTCTCACTTGAGCATCCATTTATACCTGTGAAGGCAATACTACAGCAGAATGCAGTGTACTACACCAGGCAAGGTAGTAAACAACTTCACAGAACCTAAAGGAATCAACATAGCAGAGCTATTTTATTGAGTGCAATTCTATATTTGCTTACATTGATGGCATAGGCCACTGGGAGTGTATATAATTGTGTCATTTAAAAGTTCTGAAAGTTATTATTCAATTACTATAGAAACATACTTCTCAGTAATTGATTTTCAAAAAGGCAAGCAAAATAAAAACTTAAATATGTATGTGTTGAACTCTAGATTATTGCTATTAATAATTCTTCCCTGTCCTTTTTATTTTATTAGATTTTTATCCCACCTTCCCTTATTATACCTCCTATAAGATGATATTAGCTCAGCTTATTTGCATCCAATTATTTTGAAAGTACCGTAAAATTGTGAGTCCTGGAAATTCTAAGATTAGCAAGAAACATCTTTTACATCATCTACTTTTTGGGGACGTATTTTAGTAACCTTAATCTGTAACCTTAATCATTTAAGTTGGGAGAAGAATCTAAAGAGAGAAAAATGTTCCATTGTCAATACTGGAAAGGGGAGGTACTCATAGGAAAAAAAACACATTCTGAGAATTTGAAACATTTTTTTTCTAAGCAGGGACCATATCTACCCTTACTACTACACAGTGTTATCCCAAACAGCTACAGGACCTCATTGCTGGGTTAGTGATAGATCTCTCTGACTTCTTCTTTTGGAGATTTCAACTTGCCTTCTCTGTAGGGGAGCAGTTCATGGCCCCAGTCACAACCATGCATTCACCCTGGGTCACATCAGCCTGAGCCACCCAAATCTATATCCTAAATTTACTGTGCATCTCAAAGCAATTGAGACATGATGAAGGCACTGTAGGGGCTTTCACACCAGCTGTTTGTCCTGTTCAGAGCATTCTCAGTTTTGTCACTGTCCCTTTCCCATGTGATTGATCTCTTCTGGGAGAGCATACAGTATTTGGTTGATCCATGCCAGGACCCTTATGGGTCCATCTGGTTACCAGAGGATGCCTTAGTTTCTCAAGGCATAGCAGATAGTTCTGTCAGGAGCCTTGTCCATTTCTGGAACCCAGAGGCAGTAACAATTTTTGACAGGATTAAGTTTGAATGGATCTCACTTCACAAAGCTCTTTGGTTTACCAAAGATCCCACGCATGTTAAGTGGCAAAAGAGATGCTGGGAATGGTAATAAATAAGGAGCAAATATGACCAAATACAAATATTTGCTTAGGTTCAACTATACCAATGGTTTACAAGTAATGAAGTGTCAGTACTTCTCTGAACCTGCCACAACTTCAATTGCTGTCTAGTAATTTAAAGTTTGAGCTATGCCGTGCAGGGCCACCCAAGACGGACAGGTCATAGCAGAGAGTTCTGACAAAACGTGATCCACTGGAGAAGGAAATGGCAAACCACTCCAGAATCTTTGCCATGAAAACCCTATGGACAGTACCAAAAGGCAAAACGATATGACGCTGGAAGATGAGCCCCTCAGGTCGGAAGGCGTCCAATATGCTACTGGGGAAGAGCAGAGGGCTAGTACTAGTAGCGCCAGAAAGAATGAAGCGACTGGGCCAAAGCCGAAAGGACGCTCAGCTGTGGATATGTCTGGTGGTGAAAGGAAAGTCCGATGCTGTAAAGATTTTTTCTCCATAGGAACCTGGAATGTAAGATCCATGAATCAAGGAAAGCTGGACGTGGTCAAACAAGAGATGGCAAGACTAAACATCGACATCTTAGGTATCAGCGAACTAAAATGGACAGGAATGGATGAATTTAATTCAGATGACCATCAGGTATACTACTGCGGGCAAGAATCCCTCAGAAGAAATGGAGTAGCCTTCATAGTCAATAAAAAAGTAGGAAAAGCAATACTAGGATACAATCCTCAAAATGACAGAATGATCTCAGTTCGAATCCAAGGCAAACCATTCAAAATCACAGTAGTCCAAGTCTATGCCCCAACCACCGGTGCTGAAGAGGATGAAATTGACCGGTTCTATGAAGCTCTACAGCACCTTATAGAACTAACACCCAAAAATGATGTCCTTATCATCATGGGGGATTGGAATGCTAAAGTAGGAAGCCAAAAGATAACTGGAATAACAAGCAAGTTTGGCCTTGGAGTACAAAATGAAGCAGGGCACAGGCTGATAGAATTTTGTCAAGAGAATACGATGGTCATAGCAAACACTCTTTTCCAACAACCCAAGAGACGGCTCTACACATGGACATCACCAGACGGTCAACACAGAAATCAGATTGACTATATGCTCTGCAGCCAAAGATGGAGAAGCTCTATACAGTCAGTAAAAACAAGACCAGGAGCTGACTGTGGCTCAGACCATGAGCTTCTCCTTGCAAAGTTTAGGCTTAAACTGAAGAAAGTAGGGAAAAGCACTAGGCCACTCAGGTATGAATTGAATCATATACAGTAGAGGTGACAAATAGATTTAAGGAATTAGATCTGATAGACAGAGTGCCTGAAGAACTATGGACAGAGGTTCGCGACATTGTACAACAGGTAGCAACCAAAACCATCCCAAAGAAAAAGAAATGCAAGAAAGCAAAATGGCTGTCTGAGGAAGCTTTGCAAATAGCTGAGGAAAGGAGGGAAGCGAAAGGCAAGGGAGAAAAACATAGATATGCCCAATTGAATGCAGAATTGCAGAGAATAGCTAGAAGAGATAAGAATGCCTTCTTAAATGAACAGTGCAAAGAAATAGAAGAAAACAATAGAATAGGGAGGACCAGAGATCTTTTCAAGAAAATTGGAGAGATGAAGGGAATGTTTAATGCAAAAATGGGCATGATAAGGGACCAAAATGGCAGGGACCTAACAGAGGCAGAAGAGATTAAGAAGAGGTGGCAAAATTACACAGAAAAACTATACAAGAATGAGCTTAACGTCCCAGATAATCACAATGAGGTGGTCACTGACCTCGAGCCAGACATCCTAGAATGTGAAGTGAAGTGGGCCTTAGAAAAGCTGAGCAACAACAAAGCTAGTGGAGGTGACAGTATTCCAGCTGAGCTATTCAAAATCTTAAAAGACAATGCAGTAAAAGTGCTACACTCAATTTGCCAGCAAATTTGGAAAACTCAACAGTGGCCACAGGATTGGAAAAGATCAGTTTACATTCCAATTCCAAAGAAAGGCAGTGCCAAAGAATGTTCAAACTATCGCACCATTGCACTCATTTCTCATGCTAGTAAAGTCATGCTTAAAATCCTACAAGCTAGACTTCAGCAGTATGTGGATCGAGAACTACCAGAAGTACAGGCAGGATTTCGAAGAGGCAGAGGAACTAGAGATCAAATTGCCAACATACGCTGGATCATGGAGAAAGCTAGGGAATTCCAGAAAAACATCTACTTCTGCTTCATTGACTGTGCTAAAGCCTTTGATTGTGTGGCTCATAACAAACTGTGGCAAGTTCTTAAAGAGATGGGAGTACCAGACCATCTTATTTGTCTCTTGAGAAACCTATATGCGGGTCAAGAAGCAACAGTGAGAACTGGACATGGAACCACTGATTGGTTCAAAATTGGGAAAGGAGTCCGGCAATCAGGTAAGCCTCCCCTTGTGCGTTACCATCACCGTGCTCCACCCCCTCACCAGCTCCCTGCCGTGCCCTACTCCGGACCCCCCTATGCTCTTTTACACCCAAAATACCTAGCCACCCAGGCACCACGGCGGGAAGGAGCCTGTCTCCCGACGAACCCGCCGTAGGTCCCGAACCTCCCCCGGCCGCCGTGAGTGGGCCCGAGCCTCCGCCGGTCAGCTGTGCGGAGGAGGACGACCCTGGCGGCGGCGCGGCCTCCCAAGCTTCCCGAACCCCCGCAACGCCGCCAGACGAAGTCAGCCGTTGTGCGGTGGAAAAGGAGGACAGCTGAAGCGGCGGCGCAGCCTCCCGGAGCTTCCGAGCTGCCGCCGCGCCGCCCAGCACAGTCAGCTGTTGCGCGGCGTCGGTCAAGGGGGGGTGAAGCGGCGGTGCGGCCTCCTGAGCCTTCCGGGCTGCCGACGCGCCGCCAGGCGTTGTTAGGTGCTGCGCGGCGTTGGGCGAGGGCGGCTGAGGCGGCGACGCGGCCCCTGGTGTCTCTCGGGCCGCTACAGGGACGCAGTTCCCCGAGGAGGCAGGTTGGTCCAGCGGGCGGCAGGCGGGGGTTGCCGGGGAGGCGGAGGGACCCCCCCTCGAGTGTCGGGCTCCCGAGGCCCGACAGTATACTGTCGCCCTGCCTATTTAACTTATATGCAGAGCACATCATGAGAAAGGCAGGGCTAGATGAATCAAAAGTTGGAATTAAGATTGCCGGAAGAAATATCAACAACCTAAGATATGCAGATGATACCACTCTAATGGCAGAAAGTGAAGAAGAACTAAAGAGCCTCTTGTTGCGGGTGAAGAAGGAGAGTGCAAAACTTGGGTTGAAACTTAACATTAAGAAAACCAAGATCATGGCATCTGGCCCTCTACACAAAATGGGATATCACCAAAGTACTGGTGGTGCCCAGCTCTATAGTTTCACCCTGGGTCAAGAAAAAGAAACAGTGAAAGCCCTGGGTGTGAAGATTATAAAAATCTGACTGGGGAAAAACAAGATTTAAACTCAATCCCAGCCAGATGAAGTGTCTGGTGGTTCAGAAACTGATGGGTTCCAAAAGAGTGGCACATTTATTTCTGAGGTTCCCTTGGACTCACAACTGTTTCTGGATAAATAGGTGGAAGCCCTTCTCAGGAGGCCTTTGCATAGTTTCACCAAGTGGGCCAACTGTGGTCACCCTTAATCAGTTTGGATTCCTTGTAGCTCTTGTTTAGCACCTGCCTCATGTAGCAACTATTCACAGTTACAACAATGATGAGAAACTAACTTCACAACTTATGACCTTTGCAGATCTGTAAAGCAAAGGAAAACCAAAATAAGATCATAAGCACAGTGCTGGTTTCACTTAATGACTGCTTCACTTAATGGCCAAGATGCCAGTCCCAATTTTGATTACTAAAAAAAAAGACCTACCTGTATGATGACTTTGCTTTACATGAGACTGACATTGAAGTCCATTTGGAAGCTGGAGCTGAATGAGCAACCTAAGTTATAATGGGCTTTGTGCAGTGTGTTAGTTGGCAACTAAGACTAGAGAATCTCTGAGTAAAAACTGCTCATCCAGGGAGATACAGAAGGGAGCATTGGTGACAGCATTGTTTTCTTGCTATTTCCTGGATTAGGCTGTTCACTGTTAGATTGCTGGTTTGAATTGGTAGTTCCTTGATTAAGGTATTGTTTACTGCCTGGTTGTTGTATGGTATTAATTCTGGTGTTAATGTCTGCTTATTTGGTGTTGATGGCTGGTGGGGAGATGTTTGGTCTTTTTATTTCCTTTTAGTTTTTTGATTGTCTCTTTTAAATAGTGTGTAAATATTGTTTATCTCTTTGTGCCTGTTGATGGCTGATTTGTCTCAGTGTCAGGCTTCCAGATATTCTCTAGCATTTTTAGACTTAGCTAGGTTGAGAATGTTCAGTTTCCCAGTTGAAACTATGATTAAGTCTGTGTGTTGTCCAATCAAATACTATATACAGTACATAGGAAAATATCTGAACTGTTCTACAAACCCAGTAGGCTTCATCCCTTCATAATGGTCTAGTTTTCTGACAGATTCTATTCCAGTCTGATCAAAAGATCAAAACAAAAGAGTTACAGGTGCCATTAAGTTTTTATGTTTTTATGTTAGATAATTGGATGCAGTGCTCTAGTTTTTTCTGAATAATGCTGACTAACAGAACTGAGACCAGCATAAAGTGATCCATAAACAAAGCAGTTTGGGCAATCCAGGCACAGCCCTAGTTAAAATACTGACAACTATTAGATGATTGCAGAAAGTTTTTTTTCCTTCAATTAAAAACTCAATTTTTAATGTATTTTGTAAATTAGATTAAAATCAATCTTAGAAACCTTCCATATAAGTTGTCCTCTTTATTTCCATTCTTGTATCTTTAACTTGACTGAAAGGTCTAATTGATTTTTCTCAGTTTTAAATGACTACTCAAAGGACAGAGTGCCCCCAATTACTTCTTTCTTCTTTCATCTTGACACTTCTTCCGTATTATTTAAAAAAAGAGAAACCAAAACCACTGACCTCATCTACAACGGCCAAATCTAATCTTTCTGGTGGTTTTTTTGTTGTTGTTCCCAATCATTTTTCTTGTACACCCTCCCTACGACTTCTTAAGACAGTCATCTCTAATTCTATCTTCTATTCCCCCTTGTTCATTACCTGCCTCGTTGCCCAGCCTATTTCCCTGTGCTTAAGAAAACGCCATTAGTTTGCTCTTTCCTGGTGATCACAGAGCACTTAGAATTCCCACAACTGGCCTTATGCTGAGACTTTGAGCTCAGGTACATATTGCTGACCATGTGAGGTGGCGCCTGGAGGATTCTCAAGTAGCTAACTGCAAGGTCTTAAAGTCTTTCGCAAATCCTATAAAATTCCCTGCTAGATGGCTTTGAATAAGCCACAGTGGATACTGCACAACTATCTCTCGGGTCAAACAACAGAAGTCATGGAGGCAAAAATCTTGCCTTGCCTTAATATTTATTACCTGGTCAAGTCTTCTCATGATGATATTCCAAACATAGCTTTCAAAAAGAGCACATATTGTTTACAACTTTTGGGATCCAGAGTGCTGTGAGGTTTTTCTAGGCTCCATGGCTACTGAATCCGCGATACACCTGGGTATCGGTATTCTTGCTGGAGTCTTCTACGGTCACGGTTTCACAGGATTGGTTTAAAATTTTCTCTGTTTATTTTGGGACTGATTAAGAGAGCCATTTTGTCACTGAACAGGGATCCTACCCATGACAACTGAAAAGGCCACGGAATAGTCTCAAAATTCTAAATATGACACATTTTCAGTACATAGCTTCATGTGATTCTAAAAAGTCTATGTTTTTTTAAAAGCTATCTCCAATATGGGACAAATAGAGTTAAATTGAAACATATACATAAAATGATATGTATAAGGGTGGGTTGTTCTTGTCCACAGAATTCAATGGATTTAACTTTAATCATTGTTCTTAATATTAACCTATTTTGTTCCTGAAATGTAATTAAATTTTAATCCATTTTGCAGAACCAGATTTGAGTTGCAAAAGTGAAAATCAGTTCCTAATTTCAGAAATTCAGCCTAAAGTTGAAGACTGTACACTGGCTATGTAAATACACGAAATAATAAAAGGTAAGCAGGCTTTTTGTGTAGACTTTGGTCTATTACTTAGGGCCTATTAAAATAAGTGGCAGTTTTTCTTCACTGAATTAGGTAACATGTTTGCAGAATGTTACACTTACTCCATTAAAAATAGTTTAGGCATGAAATCTTTTGATTTTTAAAGAGAGTATTAAAAAATTGACAAGTTTAATAACAATCCTAGGCACCATTTATATTTCAGGTTATTGGTGTTCACTGAATGGCATTTATACAATTCTGTCTTGTTCTCTTTTCAGCTCCCTAGAAAAGAAAATGTAAAACATGGACATCTAAACTCGTGCTTGGAATTAATGCAGTAACAGACTGGATAAAGGCTAATAAATGAACTCAAATTTGATAAGGGTGATATGTTTGATAATGGGGACTGTTCACCTCTATGGGAAGCGAGGTTTATTTAGCTTATAGGGAACTTCACTTCTGCCAGGTCAGGAACAGCTGTGCAGCCTGGGCCTCATAAACACACACACACATTCAAAAACAGAAAAACAACTGGTAAAGTACCAAAAGTTGAGAGGGCCAAAGTACAGAAGAATTGTCCAGTGGCGGCTACCATACTCAGCCATCTAGACTGAACTTAGCCACAAATTACTAAAATATTGCACACTGGATAAAAGTTTCTTAAGCCAATTTAGTTTCTAGCTGGATTGGAGCAAAGTAAGAGTGCAGTATGAATATGCAGTACATCCCTGATGTTGAAGAAATGCAATTTATATATCTATATCTCTATATATACATATATATACAATGCAATACACACACACCTATTCTGGGCAGCGAGAAAAGAGCTTTTTTGTGCTGAAAGAAATGTTCTGACTAGAGACTCCTCTTCAAAGTGTTTTGCTTATTTTTATAGCCCTTAGTAGTACTTTTCCACACAATTACATTACAAAATTTGTATTCAAATGATATACCAGCGGTCACTAACTTAACCACTTTTAAATGAAGTTGGACAAATTCAGTAGCTACTTGTTATCTCCCGGAAACCAAAACTGTAAACCTGGATCCCAGTCAGAAAACTGCTTTTGTATTCTGTGTTTTTTTAATTCTGACAATTGACTTCCCAGAAACATTTGACATTGGATCTGATCAACCTTTGGCCTCATCTAGTATAGTGTTGGGGGGACGCGGTGGCTCAGTGGTTTAGGACGCTGAGCTTGTCGATCAGATGGTCGGCAGTTTGGCGGGTCGAATCCCGAGTGCCGCGTAACAGCCTGTTACTCGTCCCAGCTTCTGCCAACCTAGCAGTTCGAAAGCATGTAAAAATGCAAGTAGAAAAATAGGGACCACTGCGGTGGGAAGGTAACAGCGTTCCGTGCGCCTTTGGCATCTAGTCATGCCAGCCACATGACCACGGAGACGTCCTCGGACAAGCGCTGGCTCTTCGGCTTTGAAACGGAGATGAGCACCGGCCCCTAGAGTCGGAAACAACTAGCACACATGTGCAGGGGAACCTTTACCTTTACCTTAGTATAGTGTTTGGTTTCTTGTTGTTTTTGGTTTGGTTTAATTCGGTTTGGTTTGGTTTGGTTTTCACATTGTTAAACTGTTTAGGATCTAAATATAAGCAAGAATGTCTCCTTCCATATCCAGCTGTCCAACTGTTATGATTACTTTTGGAAGCACTTGTCCAAATGCCTGATCTAAAAGATGTGGACATGGCATGGCGTAGGCTTCCTTTAATAGTGAACATATTTATGAAAGTGCCTCCCCAGAGAGACTCTAGATGTCCTTTTGAGGCCAGGCACATATGTTATTTTTATAGGCTTTTGTTATCTGAGGAATTTTATCATCTTATTATTTACGACCATTTTTACTATCTTGCATTATTGATTTCTTTACTGTTTTTTTTATGATGGAGATTTTATATTCCAAAGGATATTGCCCCCACCCCACCCCACTGTTGAATGACAGTATCGAAATCTAATAGACAGGTCACAGTCTGACTTCATTTATCAAACTGACTTAAATTAGGAAAATGACTAAAAGATATCACCAGATAAATCAGATCATATATTTGGAAAACTAGAAAGCCTACTCAGGGTTCTCTCTTAACATTCTGACCTCAGCAGCACATAATATCTTGTCTGTGTTGGTGTCTTCTTAGCTCCAAAAAGAATGCGGTTGAATAATAATAATAATAATAATAATAATAATAATAATAATAATAATAATAATAATAATAATAATAATAATAATAATAATAATAATAATAATAATAATAATAATAATAATAATTATTATTATTATTATTATTATTATTATTATTATTATTATTATTATTATTATTATTATTATTTAAAAAGGCAACATTCTTGAAAACCAGAATCATCCAGACAGATACTTCGCAAAATTAAAAGGGAGATATTCTCTCTCTCTCTCTCTCTCTCTCTCTCTCTCTCCGTCTCTCTCTCTCTCTCTCTCTCTCTCTCTCTCTCTCTCTCTCTCTCTCTCTCTCTCTCTCTCTCTCTCTCTCTCTCTTCCTCCAATTTGGTCAGCAGCTCTGACTGGCACCAGGGGATAAATCAATTTGTAGCAGCAGGGTTATCTATTTAAGTGCTAACCATGAACAGCTTAATTGAGGAAGTGTGTTAAAAGCTAAAGGACAATGGCCACATTAAGTGCATGAAGACTATCTTGTCACAGTGTTGTTGTTTTAAGAAAATCTTCTGCACTCTGGTATCCTCACATCCTTCTCTTCACTAATCAATCAAATATCCCATACCTCATAGTTCCTGATTTGTAAGTACATCTCTCCATTAGAAAAGGTGAAGATTAAATCATAAACAGTCTACAAATTGTGCATTAGACAACACCAAAATCAATGAGCTATAATCCCTTATATCTGTGGTTTAAGATTGCAGGGTGTATACAATTCCTGTTAGTTCTGCTAGATGTCAATGTTCCGACTGACAAACCCAGCAGTTAGGTTTATTTATTTATATGATTTATAAGTATGCCCAATTCATAATTTATGATGGCATACTTTAATAAAAGCAAAATTAAATTAAAACCCAACCAATATAAAAGCAGTATGAAAAATCACAACAGTACACACTGTTTTTTCTTTTCCAAACAGAGTACGCTCCATACCTATCGTTGTCTAATACAAGCAAGAAGGACCAGATCTTCATGGTTCTGCAGAAGGCTAGTAGCACCAGGTCCATCCATATCTTGTAATGGAGCTCATTGCAAAGGCCAGGTGGCCCCTCAAAGAAATAACCAGAGACAGACAGTCCTGCAAATAATCCAGCTCTGAGCCATATAGGGTTTTATAGGTGATAACTAGCACCTTGACTTGACCCAGAAACTACCTTCAGTAGGGAGTTGAGAATGATGGTGTTACAGGGGCACATAAAGGTATACCCATTACTGCATATATCACTGCATTCTGGATGAGTTTCAGCTTCCACATAGTTTTCAAGGGCAATCCCACATACAGTGAATTACAGAAATCAAACAAGATGTGGTAACTGAGGCATCAATGTTTGTGAGTATAAATTCCTGATCCAGAAGCAGCTATACAATATGGATTTGGCAAAGGCCATAATTATCGCCTGATGCTCAAGTAGGTATTGAGAATCCAGGGGAACCTTCAAATTATGCATAATTCTTAATGGGGGAGTACAGCCCCACCAGAGACAAGGATTCCAGTACTGGGGGATCCCCAAACTCACAGCCACTAGTTCTTATCTGGCTTAAGTTGAAACCCGTTCTTCCCTATCCAGTCCCTTCCGCTGCCTCCAAACACTGAGATAACATGACATGGTCATCCAGGGGCAGAGATTTATAGCTATCATCAGCATCCTTGAACTAGTGGTTACAGATGACCTCATGCAGCAACTTCATTTGAACGTTAAAAGTGGGGAGAGAGTGGAGCCCTTTTGCACTTCCCAAAACAGAGGACTAGGACTAGATCTCTGACTCTCCTCTCCCCAATGAACTGGAATTAACCATGAGAAAGAGAAGAACCACCCTAACACTGTGCCCTCCATTCCCAATTTCTTGAGGCAGGCCAGAAAGATATCATGGTCGATAGTACTAAACTATGCTGAGAGATTAAGGCAAGCCAGGGGTTGACGGGACTGGAGATTTGTTTAGCAATTAAGAAACAGCATCCATTCTTTAATCTAAACCAATCAGCAAGCTGCAGAAAGCAATTTCAAATCAGGTAATCCCAATCTCCTCTTTTCTTCACATCTTGTAACACCTTATATTTAATTCAGGGGAATCTTTTTTTTCTCCTGCCACACAAATTTAGATATATCCTCCAACCATCGTTTAAAAGGAGCATTACTTGTCAAAACGGGTATTGTCTGAAACAAAAATATCATTCTAGACAAGACATTCATTTTATCACAGACATTTTCCCCAGCAATAACAGTTATAATTTATCCCATCTTAAAATATGTTTTTTTTAACTTCATTCCATGTCTTAATATAGTTAACATGCAATTGATATTTGTCATAGTTATATCCAGGTATCTAACCTTCTTTTCAATCTTCTCAATCCTAAAACCAAAGAATTAACTTGCTAATTTCAGCCTTCCTTCAATACAACACCAAGTAGGCAAGATGCCAATCTTGCAATTAGCAACGAGGATCAAACGCCTGGGGTTTTGTAATCTTGGCAAAGTAGTACTGACTTTTACTTCTTTCTCTCACTGTAGTTCCAATCTGGAACCGCCTTGTTTGGCTACATCTAGACTGAAACAGCAATGAGAGACAAAGGAATTTTCCACAATGCTCCCTTAAGCTGCTTGTCTTCCATGAGTAAAGTGAATGTATAAATGAATTATTTCAACCTCTTCCTCTGCCTTAGCTGCGGTGATGACCTGATGTTCTCTGTGGATCACAGCCTCCACTTGGTGGGGAATCTCTTGCCTAGGATTCCACTTCATAGTTAAATAAGAAAAGAAACAAAACACCCCAGTTTTACTGCTATCATTCAGACTAGAAGTGGCAGAATTCTTGTCAATTTCACTGGTTTTAAAAAAATAAAAAAAATAAAAGGCAGGTCCATGGTTTCACAGTTCCACAATAAATCTTGTGTGTGTTTATCTCTCTCTCTCTCTCTCTCTCTCTCTCTCTCTCTCTCTCTCTCTCTCTCTCTCTCTCTCTCTCTCTCTCTGTGTGTGTGTGTGTGTGTGTATGTGTGTGTGTGTGTATTTTAAAATGAGGTCTATCATTTCATTTTCATCTGGCAAATTGTAAAAACATCAACAAAAGGTTCAGTCTTTCGTAGTGATGTTAAATATGCTACTGAGGAGGAGCTGAGGACCTTTCAGAGAAGTAATGATATTTCTAATGTAGTGAGTTCAAAGCCTTTAGCACAACTTCATTTGAGAAAGTTGTCGTGAAGGGACAAAATAAATCAGAAGCTGCAAAGGCAGAATTACAGTGGGAACATGGAATGCCAGAAGCATGAACATGGGAAAGTTCAGTACAGTGAAAGAGGAAAAGAACCAACTACCCAACAACTGAGGCATCCGCAAAGTGAAATGGAGTGGAGCTGGACACTTTGAACCAGAAGATCATATAGGAAGGAATGGTGTTGTTTTCATAGTAGAGGAAAGCTATAGCAAAGACTGTATCTTTGGGTAGAATGGAGCCAATGGCCAAAATATTTAAGGTGACAGTTATCCAAATTTATATTCCAACCACTGATACAAAAGAAGAAGTTGATGAACACACCTGCCTGGACTCTGAGCTTGAGCTGTGCCATCTTGGTCACCTGCACACTCTTCTGTTTCCTGCTCCATGCTCACGTTGCACCTCCCCACCACTTGCGCACCCTTGCGCACTCTCCCCAAGCCTCAGGGCACTCATGTTATGCCTCCCTGGCTACGCACTCACCCTCATACACCTTCCCTGCACCCTTCCTGAATCTTGCTGCCACTTGCACACTCTTCCTGAGCTTGTGCCATGCCTCCCCATCACTTGCACTCTTCTGCATACCATTCCTATACCCGTCCCAAGCCTCTCTGCCACTCACATTAACCTTCTGTGAGCCCCATGTTGCTCATGTTATACCTCCACAGTCACTTACATACCTCCCTCCCCTCACCCTCCCACAGTCTTGTTGCAATTGTGCTGTGTCTCCCTGGCCACCCATCCACCCTTGCACACCTTCCCCCCCACCCTCCCCAACCCCTGTTGTGCTCATGCCATGCCTCTCTGGCCATCCCCAACCCTCTCTGCAACCTCCTTGAGCCTTGATGCACTCATTGCTGTGCTTCTGTTGTGCCTCCTTGGCCCTCTGCGCACCCTCCTGCATCCTCCGTTCACCCTCTCTAAGCCTTTTTGTGCTCACGCTGCACCCTCCCTTGCCGTACTCACACAATGCCTCCCCAACCACCCATGCAGCCCCACGCTCCATTTTGCATCCAGCAGTAGCCATTTATCTGCCTGCTGGCCTAGTGGGAAACCACCTTGGACTTCCAACTTCCTGCCGGCTTCCCCACTGACTTTGGTTGTTAGAAGATAGCAGGACGTTGTAAAGAGGTCCTCACTTAACAACCTTCAAACCTTGCTTTACCATGGCAGCGGGGACTGTGATTACGTGATGTCACACTTTACAATTGCATCACTTGGCGATAGAAATTCCACTCTTTTTTTTTTATTGAAAAGTTTTAAAGTACAGTTTTCCTTTAAAAAGCCCCCCTTCCCCCTCCCCCCTCCCCCCCTACCTCTCCCCCTCCCCCCCTCCCTCCTCCCCCCCCTACCTCCCGCCCTCCCCCCCTCCCCCCCGACTTCCCAGAGCTAAATACAAGGTATATATATATAAAAAAAGCAATCATAAACAACCATATACTAACAACTATAAATTCTAAAATCTATCACTCTCTAACTTATATAGGATAATACAAACCTTAGCAATATTAAATATATATAAAAAACTAAAATAGAAAAAGAAAAAAGAAAACGAAAGAAGACTTATTCGAATGCTACATAAAACTTCTTAACCCTATACTTGTTCTGGATAAACTCAATCCATTTTCTCCATTCCATAATGTAACGTTCTTGCGAATGATCTTTCAAATAGGCCGAAATCTTCGCCATCTCTGCCAGGTCGGAAACCTTTAAAGTCCACTCTTCTATAGTCGGCAGTTCCTCTTTCTTCCAATATTGACCTATCAAAAGTCTTGCTGCCGTAACTAAGTTCAACATCAATTTGGTGTCCACAACTGTAGCGTCTGCAATTATTCCCAACAAAAAAAATTGCGGACAAAACTTTATCCTCCGTTTAAAAATCTTCTGCATATTCCACCAGACTTTTATCCAAAAAACCTTAACCATCTTACATGTCCACCATATGTGAAAATATGTTGCATCTTCATCACCGCACCTCCAACATTTAGGCTGGTAATTCGGATACATACTTGCAAGCTTTTTAGGATCTAAATGCCATCTATAAAACATTTTGTAAAAGTTCTCTCTTAGATTTTGAGCTTGAGTAAATTTTACGTTCCTCACCCAAATCTTTTCCCACATGTGCATTGTAATAACTTCCTGAATGTTTTGGGCCCATTTTATCATACAATCCTTAACAAGCTCTGTTTCTGAATCAATCTCTATCAATGCAAGATATATCCGTTTAATATGTGCTGGTCCCTGATTTCTAATTTGCTTTATCAAATTTTCATCAGTCATTGCAAATCCATTTTTCTGGTCTTCTTTCCACCTGGCCCATAACTGAATATATTGAAACCAAGTTTGAACAACCTTCTCTTCTCGCAAGAGGCTATATGATTTCAAACACCAAACATTCCTTTCCAAGCTTAAGATTTCCTTGTATGTAGTCACATCATGTTTGAAACCAGCATGTATATTTTCTATTGCGTGTTTTGGAATTGCCCACAATGGTATCTTGCAGCTTAACTTATGTCTATACTTCTTCCAAACTCTCAGCAATGCCTGTCTTAAAATATGCATCCTAAACACAGTATCTACCTTCTTATCATACAACAAATATGCATGCCAGCCAAACAACAAATCATGGCCCTCAAGATTTAATAACCTCGGTTGTGTCAAATTAATCCAATCACTTATTCCTACTAATGCAGCAGCTTCATAATATAATTTAAAATTAGGCAATTTAAGGCCACCTCTCTCACGAGTATCCTGCATAATCTTAAGTTTAACTCGTGGCTTTTTCCCTGCCCACACAAATTTATTGATACCACGCTGCCATTCCTCCAAGTTAGAATCTTTCTTAAGAATCGGTATCATTTGAAATAAAAATAAAAATTTGGGCAGGACATTCATTTTCACTGCTGCAATCCGTCCCAACAAAGACAATTGCAATTTTTCCCAACTCTCCAATTCTTTTCGAATTTTCCCCCATAATTTTTCATAATTATTTTTATATAACTTTGTATTAGAGGGCGATAAAATCACCCCCAAATATTTAACCCTTTTAACAATCTCAAATCCAGTTAATCCTTCTAAAAGAACCTTCTGTGAAACTGTCATATTTCTAGCCAAAATTTTGGTTTTCTGTATATTTACTTTAAATCCAGAAACCTTCCCATATTGTGTTATTATCTCCATCAGGTCCACAACAGAGTTCTCTGGCTGGGTCACTGTAACAACCAGATCATCTGCAAATGCTCTCAATCTATAGTCCTGATCTCCAACTTGTATCCCCTTAATTTTTTCCGAATTCCGAATTTTAACCAATAATATCTCTAAAGTTAACACAAATAACAAGGGCGATAACGGACACCCTTGCCTTGTGCCCTTCTCAATATTACATGCTGCTGTCAGGCTATTATTAACTATAATTCGGGCAGTTTGTTTTTGATATAATGCCCTAATTGGTTGTAAAAATTTTTCCCCAAAATCCATTTTGTCTAAAACTTTCAACAAAAATTGCCAATTCAATTGATCAAAAGCCTTTTCAGCATCTAAAAAGATTAGCGCTGCAGAGATCTGGTTGTTCCTTTCCAAAAACTCTAACACATCAACTATATGTCTCACATTATTTTTCATTTGCCTACCACTAATAAACCCCGTTTGATCCCCATGAATCACCTGTTGCAGAACCCTCATCAGTCTATTAGCCAAAACCTTAGCAAATATCTTATAATCTGTATTTAAAAGCGATATCGGTCTGTAATTTTTAACTTGAGTAGCATCCTGGTCTTCCTTCGGAATCAAAGAGATAAAAGCTGTTCTCCAAGACGGTGGCACCTTTCCCCCCCTCTGGATTGTCTGGAACAATTCCTTTAACGGTTTTATCATCTCTAATTGTAAATTTTTATAATAGGCCGCAGTCAAGCCATCCGTGCCTGGTGCTTTATCCACCTTCAGTTCCTTAATTGCTGTAAAAATTTCTTCTTCTGTAATCAGTTGATTAATCCCTTCTTTTTGTACTTGCGTAAGAACCGGGATGCTAGCATTCTCCAAGTATATATCAATATCTTTTGCACTAATTTCCTCTTTGGTATATAATTTCGAATAAAAATCCACAAAAGCATCCTTAATAAGATTCTGTTGAAACACAACCCTTCCTTTATACTCAATCTTATCTATATTAGAGGCCCTTTGTTTTTTCCTCAGTCTATAAGCTAACCATCTGCCTGGTTTATTAGCGTTGCAAAAAGTATTATGCCTAGCAAACCACAGATTGGTCGCCACTTGATCAGCCATTAATTTATCAAATTGTCCTCTTAGCAGTCTAATAGCCTCCTTGATCTTCACATCCTCTGGGTTCAAAATCAAAGCCTTTTCTTTTTCCTTTATTTCATTCTCCAGTTCTTTCCTTCTAATTTCCACTGCACGTCTATGTCTATTATTCATATATATCAACACCCCTCTCATATAGGCCTTGCTAGCATCCCAAACCATATCCATAGAGGTACCCTTATTCATATTAATCTCAAAAAAATCCTTCATCCGCTGTTTGCATTCTTCCACATTTCTCTGATTTCTAAACAAGTTCTCATTTACGCGCCACGAGCGCCTATCTCCTTTCTCCTTATCAATCTCCAACCAAACTGGACTGTGGTCAGAGATAGTTCTTGCACAAATCTTCACCTTTTTAGTTCTCAAAAAAAAATCATTAGTCAACAAAATAAAATCAATCCTTGAAAAAGATTGGTGTCTGTCAGAATAAAAAGTATAATCCTTCTCCTGCAAGTGTCTCTCACGCCAAATATCTCGCAATTCCAGGTCATCCTTCATTTCAAAAAAAGATTTAGGCAGTCTAGCATGACTTGGAATGCGCTTAAAAGCTCCAGCCTTATCCAACTGTACATCCAAAACACCATTCCAGTCCCCCATAAAAATAAAAGATTTATAATCCAACTGGGTAAGCTTTGTGTGAAGTAAGCTAAAAAAGTCAGCTTGTTGTTGGTTAGGTGCATATAATCCAACTAAAAGCGTCTTTTTACCTTCTAACAACAGCTCAATCATAACATATCTTCCATGCTTATCTGCTTCAATTAAGTCTGCTGTTAAGGCACTTTTAACATAAACAACCACTCCATTTTTCTTGTTCTCTGCAGAAGCAACAAATTGCATACCCAGCCTCGAGTTCAATAAGTACTTTTGATCCAAAACTCTAATATGCGTTTCTTGCAGACATATAACATCTATCTTAAATTGTTTTAAATATTGAAAAACTTTCTTCCTCTTCTGTGGTGAATTTAATCCATTAACATTCCAGGTTAAAAATTTAGTTGCCATGCATATCCTCCACAAGCTCTTGGACCACAGCTTTGATAGGACTAACTTCTTTAGGCCGTGCTCCTCCCACAGCTTGGCTATAAGTACGTTGTGAAGATTCTGAGGACTTTTGCTGATCTTGTTCTTTTATTTTCTTTGCTCGTTTTAAAGCAGCACGCGTTACTCTTTGCTCTCTAGGATCATCCAAAGAAGTTGTAGCTTGATCTCCTCCAGCACCATTTTCCTCTGTTTCATCCTCTTGATGTTCTCCTTCTCCAGGTCCCTTTGCAGCTTCCAGAAGTGTTAATGGGGTTGCTTTTAAGACATTATTGTAGAAATCACGCGCTTGCTTCACAGTAATCAGCCGATACCTTTTACCTTCATGCATCACCATCAGCCCATCTGGAATCTCCCATCTGAACCTTATATCTCTTTGCTTGAGCTCATGCACGAGAAATGTATAGTCCTTCCTTCCCCTTAAAATCCTTGGAGGGATTTCTTTTAAAACCAAGACTTCTTGTTCAGCAACCACAACTTTAGCATCATAGGCAGCTTGTATAACTTGATCTCTAATTTCTCTTTTTGCAAAATAAACCACCACATCTCTAGGCAACTTTCTCTGTCTGGCAATCCATGAATTCACCCGGAACACTTTATCCATAGCTGCTCTTATTTCAGATGCTGGCTGGTTCAATACCACTTCGAGAGCCTCAGAGATCAGCTGCTTTAAATCTTCTTTAATATTCTCTTTTAAACCTCTGATTCTGACAGCAAACTGCATCTGGTAATATTGGGCAAGGCTTAACTCCCTTTCCATTTTGTCTCTTACATTCTCATTCTCCCGTGCTTTTACTTCTAATATTGCATTCCTTTGAGCCAGATCATCCATTTTTTCATCTAAATCTTCCACACATTCCGCCACTTTATGCACTGAAGACAAAATGTCTACCTTCATCACGCTGAACTTCTGTTCCATCCTCTCTTCCATTCTCTCCTCCAGTTTCTCCAATTTCTCCTCCATCTGTGCAAATTTGTCAGCAATTGATTGATTAATTGATTCCAAAAGTACCTGGGCATGTTTCTCCAAAGCATCTCGCAAATCCTTCGATGTCAGCACTTCAGGAGGGTGCAATGCCTGTAGTGATGATTGTTGCACCGGCGAGGATCCACCACTCCGAAGAGTTTTAGGGGGAGGTTTAGCCGCCATCTTTTACTCCTCAATTATGACGCACTTTCACTTAAAGTTTAAAAAGTCCAACAAGCTCGAGAGTATAGTAAAATAATCCTCTTCACCTTTTCCTCTTGTACCGCTCTGCCTGCTCCTTTAAATCATAGTCCTTTCTTCAGGCAGGGATGGTTCGCAGACGCCTGGCTCTGCTCCAAGAAGTTCGGAGCAGAGACGCTGGCCAGCTGGGAGCAACCCAGGCTTCGGGGGAGTTCAATCCTTCAGCCGCCCAAGCTCCAAGCTCAGGCGGCCCCGGAGAACTCGACCCCTACCTGGGGCCTCACCCCCTCCTCTTCTCCCGAGGAGGGGGCTTCAAATTCGCCCGAACAGCTGATCGGCACTGTTTCGGGCGAAAAAACACACAGCTGAGCCGCGGGCAGCCCGGGAAGGCTGTCTTCGGCACCGCGCCGCCACTCTTAATTACTGCTCTCAATGTAGGACAATGTAGTTCATAGCCCTCAACAGGCCAAGCGCGCAGAAATCAAATTGACCACATTATAGGTAGTCCACGACTCACAACAGTTCATTTAGTGACTGTTCAAAATTATAAGGTTACTGAAAACAGTAACATGATTGCTTTTCACAGTTACAAGCACTGCAGCACCCCCACGGTCATGGATGCTTGGCAACTGGTTCATATTTATGGGGTTTACAGTGACCTGGCATTATGTGATCCCCTTTTCCAACCTTCTGAGCATCAAAGTCAATGGGGAAGCCAGCTTCACTTAACAATCATGTTGCTGACTTAAAAACTGCAATGCTTCACTTAGCAACTGTGGAAAGAAAGGTCATAAAATGGGGCAAGTCACGTAACAAATGTCTCACTTAGCAACCTAAATTTGGGGCTCATTTGTGGTTGTAAGTCGAGGACCACCTATATTGGTACCAAGAAGTGGTTATAACAGGAGAAATGTGATCGGGAGGTGAATCTGGGGCACATCGCAAAGCACTTCTATGCAGGTTCCAAGTCAGACTATAACTGAAGGACAAAGCCAATCAGGTTCCACAATACGATCTTGAGCAAGATAGCCATCATTTTCGGGTTTTTAGTTCAAGGTTAGTGTAATCATTTTAATTGTTTTTAATTTTTGTAATTTGTTGTATTGTTTTTTAAAAAACCTTGTGAACCGCCCTGAGTCCTACGGGAGAAGGGCGGTATATAAGTCTAATTTAAATTAAATTAAATTAAATTAAAAACATCATGAACCGCATCCTGATCTCTTTGATGGAAATAAATACTTTTGCCCTGAGTCATTTAAGATTATAAAAATTTATTATCCTAATAAATTGTGCTCAAAAGTGAATTAGCCATCAACAAACGTGGGGTTCGTGACTTTATATGCTTTTGTATTTTAGATTATATTTATTCTAACTGCCATATGGCAATATTGCTTCCAAAATGTTTTCAGTAAACAAAATATTATGCCAAAAGATCTAGTCATAGACCTTCAATTCAGCCATTATTTTTCCCTTCAGTCATGACACCATAGATGTTCATGTTTTTATCATTAAGAAGTCGATTCATATGCATTTCACTTGCAATTGGGCAGTCGGGCCATTTTCACTTTGTCCAAATGCTATTCTGCAAAATAAAAACTAAATCAACCCATGACATCATTTTCTTTTTAGTCTTACTGACACAACCTCCTGTGTTTTACCCTAACTTGTTTGGCTTAAAACATTTCTCATTTTTTTATTTAAGAATTTTATTAAAATTATCATAGTATAAAATACAAATGAAAATAAAGAGAGAGGAGAGGGGGAGAGGGGAAGAAAGGAAAAAGAAAGGTGTAGGCACAGAAGGAAATTAAAGAAAAAGCAATGACTTCCAACTTTTTTCAGCACAGTAAAATATTAAAAAAAAAATCAGCACGCTTTACCAACTTACAATTTTCTCCCATTTTAAAGGAAATAATCACCAGAGCACCACGATTATAGAGAGTTCCAGTAATATATCACTATTTACTTCTTGCTACAAAAGTATTTTTATAACTAAAGAAGGATATTTGGGGGGGTTGTAGTCTCCTGGTAGAAAATGTTTGTTCTCTGCTTAATTTTAATGTATATATTTGTTTTTATATTAAAATTCAATAAAATTTTTATTATAAAACATAATATCTCAACCTGACTTATATGTATGTACAGAGAGATACAGCTGTGATTTAATGACAGATGTGCTTTTTGCTCTGCTCTCCTCTCTATACTGTACAAGGGACGCGGTGGCTCAGTGGGTTAGGACGCTGAGCTTGTCAATCAGAAGATCGGCAGTTTGGCGGGTCGAATCCCGAGTGCCGCGTAACAGAGTGAGCGCCTGTTACTCGTCCCAGCTTCTGCCAACCTAGCAGTTCGAAAGCACATAAAAATGCAAGTAGAAAATTAGGGACCACTCTGGTGGGAAGGTAACAGCGTTCCGTGCGCCTTTGGCGTCTAGTCATGCCGGCCACATGACCACGGAGACGTCCTCGGACAAGCGCTAGCTCTTTGGCTTTGAAACGGAGATGAGCACCGGCCCCTAGAGTTGGAAACGACTAGCACGCATGTGCGGGGGAACCTTTACCTTTACCTATACTGTACATTTCTGGTGCAGAGTTTATACCGATTTTAACTTAAATAAAATGTAAGCATGTAAACAACTGAACTGTCTTGAATATTTCTGGCAGCTCAGTACACCTTTGCTGGGATACAGTTTAAAATGGCTGATTTCAATATTTGAATATTTCATCTACGAAACATGTTGTACAAGATCAAAGATTCAGGAAAATATCCATCATTGTCCATTTTCTCAAGCAGAATTATATTTGCTGGTCTAATGTCTTTTTTACAGTTGGAAGATCCCCAGCTTTAAGAAATATTCATTGTTCCATATTGCTATTGAGGCCCAAAATTATTTAATTCACAATTCAAAATTACCAGGCTAAAGGAGAATGCTGCAGAACTGCCCTGTTTTGAAAACTGACCTCTGATTCCTACAGTCTGCCTCCTATTATTCAGAGAGTTCCCAAACATAAAAAATGATCTCTCTCTCATCTTACATCATGTCTGAGAAGATTTTTTTTTTATAAAGGAATTTATTAGGAAACTTTGTAAAAGCCATGTATACATCATCTTGATAGATGCAAGAACTGGAAAAAAATCAGTGCAAAGGAAATCTGATTCTTCCATACATTAAATTAATATGTATGTGTGTGTGTGCGCGCATACATATGAACAAATTATCATCTTTTTAAAATTCCAATGATAATTTGGTGGGCTTTATGGAAATATATAGTATTTCATCCCTATAAAATATCAAAGTAATTATTAATCAAGTGTTTAATGCAGCATAACATAGTCTTACCACAACAAATGTCTTCCAAATATCAAAGAATTTTGGCTAAACATTGATATCTCTGGATAGCATCTTTGAACTGCACCGAGGTTGAAAATCAATACTGTAACTATTAGTAATGAAAGACTAAAGACAAGATTTAAAAGTTTTCAGGTTGTTCCTAGAGCTTCACTGAAACAAAACAAGGCAAGGGAAGAAAGACATATGTGAAAGTCAGAGATTTCAAGCAGCAGGAGAGGAAAGTAATAAATTTTTCCCTTTCTCAGAAAGAAAACTTGCATAATATATACCGCAATGGATCTAACTGTGACGGGCTGAATAATTTTGGTTTAAAATCTATTGGTCTGGATTCTATTCTATTAGGCTGGATGCAAAGTTTGTCAGAATTGTGCCACTAAAACCAGTGAGATTTGTCCGAGGACGTCTCCGTGGTCATGTGGCCAGCATGACTAGAAGCCAAAGGCGCACGGAACGCTGTTACTTTCCCACCATAGTGGTCCCTATTTTTCTACTTGCATTTTTACGTGCTTTCGAACTGCTAGGTTGGCAGAAGCTGGGATGAGTAACAGGCGCTCACTCTGTTATGCGGCACTCGGGATTCGACCCGCCAAACTGCCGATCTTCTGGTCAACAAGCTCAGCATCCTAACCCACTGAACCACCGCGTCCCCTAAGACTTTATACAGGTAGGTTATTATCAGAGGTAAGGGAGAGGGAGGGAGGGAGGGAGGGAGATGATGAGTGGTGGGGAGGAGAGGGGAAGAGGTGCAAAGGGGAGTGAGATAGGCAAGCTGAAGAGGAAGAAGTGGTGGGCACAGAATGGGCCAAGGAGGAATATAAAGGTGAGGTGAGGGACAGTCAATAGGGAAAAGAATGGAGGGGAGGGATAAAGAGGGGGGAATTCTAATGTCATAAAGACTTTAGATATGCAGGGTTTTATCAGAGGTAAGGGAGAGAGAGGAAGAGGGAGGGTGAGGGAATTGGGGAGGAGAGGGGGAGAGCCAGGGAGGGCAGGGGGATAGGAAGGAGGAAGGAAAGGGTGATGGGGACAAAGAGGTAGAGTGAGCCAGGGAAAAGAGGCAAGGGGTCAGGAGGCAGGGGGCAAGAGATAAGGGAATGGGACAAGGAGAAGGGTGGGTAGGAACAAATGGGGTGTGGGAATTTAAATGTTTTCATGACTTCATCCATGAAACTTACCAGAGGTAAGAGAGAGGAAGCGAGAAGGGGAGTGAGGGAAATGGAGAGGAGAGGGGCAGAAGTAGGAGGGGGAGGGGATAGGTAGGAGGAAGGAGATGTGGACAAAGTTGGAGTGGGAGAGGGAAGAGGTAAAGAAGAGGGAGCAGGACTGAGGAAAAATTAAGTGCAATGGGGATGTGGAAGGGGACAGGGAGGAGTGGGGGAAGGGGACAGGGATGAGTAGGGGTATGGGGAGGTGAATTTGGAGGGGAGTGGGACAAAGGGAAGGGGAGAGTGGGAGGGGCAAGGACAATGGAACAGGGTTTCCTCCCCCTTTCCCTTCTCCTCCCCACTCCCTTCTCCCCATGCCCCATACCTCTAATTAACTAGAATTTGGTTTCTCTTCAGATTGTATAAATCATTTGCCTTTTTTAATAGAATTAGAATAGAATTAGCATTAGCATTAGAACAGAACTGGAGTAGAATTGGAACATAATTAAAATTAGAATCAGAATTATCAAATTCAAATTAGAATAGAATAGAGTAAGAATTTGAATAAAATTAGAACAGAATTGGAAAAGAATTAGAGAAAAGAAGAGAAAGAATAACATTAGAATAGTATTAGAACAGAATAAAATTAGAATACAATTACAATTACTATTGAGTAGAATAGAATAGAATTTGGATTAGAATTAGAATTAGAATAGATTAAAGTTTATGGACACCACTGCTTATGCACCGTTCAGACAGAAATCATAAACACGTCTTCCAATGCCTTATTTGCCTTTCTTCTTTGGTGACATCCAATTGCAGAAAATCCTACCTTAGGCAATACAGGAGAAGGAAAATAATATTTTAATGAGCTATTCTATTGCTATGTTGTAAAGCTTCTTTTTTCAAAAAAAAACTTTCTAAACTTAGAATTAGTCTGGAATGTTTAATTTCTCCACTGAATAATAAATAAAAACAAAATCTCATAAATTATCCAGAGCTTTCTTGGGCTCACTTTCTATACATGGCCTTGCTCATAATAAATGCCAAAATTACAATGTTAGATTTATTGCATTACACTTTTGCTGTATTTATTCTCATTAAGTTACAGAATTCATATTCAAAATGTATTGCTTTCTCACTTATTGTTACAAAAGTCCACATGGCTTGGATCCACACATATACTACACTGATACATTACAACATCCTAAGTTCTTTGGAAGAACTCAATGCATATGAAGCCCAACACCAGCTAAGGAACTAACAGCTATGATTTCACATTGTTGTGTAGATGATGATGATGATGATGATGATGATGATGATGATGATGATAATGATTCATGGGAGAGTAGCAAGGCAAAAGTTGTTACTTATTAAGAATATTGATCCTGCTCTCAATTGGCCAAAAATAAGCAGATTACCCTCCAGACGTCTATTGAAATGTTCTATGGATAGATGAGTCACAAAGGAGAATTTTGGGGGTACACGGGTACCCTTGTGTCTGGTAGAAATTCATTTCAAATTAAATATCTCATGCCAATCAGGTCATGTCATGGTAACAGTTTAGGGATGCTTTTATACCTTAGTAACAAGATGATTCATCATTGCTAAAGGCAGTATGAACATATTTATTTATTCAAAAGATCTGCATGTTATGTCTATGGAGATTCTCAGTCCTCCAGGTCATAGTTATCCCAAAGGTGCTTTTTCAAGAGGCAACTGGACTGTCTTATTTTTCTTATTTCCTCAGAACCAAAGAAGCTTCTTGGATGAAATAAGAAAGCCCAGTTGCCTCTTGAAAAAGCACCTTTGGGATGGTCTGCATGTTATATTACATTAAATAACCCTGGGTGGTTAACAAGAGATAAACAAATAAAAATGCAGAAGAAGCCCTCTCCTATGGCTACCACCAAAAACCATAAGAGTCCCATCACAAAACTACACATGCCAGACTCCCCTCCCCTCCTGAATCTGCCTTGCATCAAAGCTGTGCTGTCCCAAGCAGATGGGGTTTGCTATTCTACGTGAGACAGCTTTGAATAAAAAACTCAATGGGGGATAAGCAAAATTACTTTTATTCACAGGCATCCTCAATCAATAACTCACAGTTAGAGCAGAGGTTCTTCCAGAATGTAGATTGTAATCTGGACCCATCTCATAAGTAAAAGAATAATGGACTTTCCCATCCTGTGCAATGTTACATGTTGATACAGAGCTTGCTGTCTAGCCGCATAACTAAGGTTTATGCAGAGAGAGCAATAGCCCTGGCACACAGCCAGGATGTCCTGCAATAAACTTTGAAGCTCCTCCCACTTAACTAGGTAAGTATAGGATTCACTAAACAACTAGACTACATTTCTCAGAAGCCATTTCTTAAGGAAATAGCTTTAAATGCTAAACATTCTAACATACAGTTCTCTCAATGAAACAACTTTAACCCTGTAAATACTAAATACACTAACACAGTTCTTAGGTATATGCTCTGGCTAGATGGTTACATACTGGTCCAGCACAAAAGCCTTCTACAGGAAAACATCCAGGCATCCAGCCATTTGGTGGATGATTCCCAAGTGGGTCATTCAACAAAATGTTGAGCCCAAATGTACAAGCATATGTGGATGTATGTCTTAGACTGGCCACATTGTGAGAGAACATAGAGTAAAGCATTCATGCTGTTCATATTTTAGACCTAAAATATTAGTGGGTGGAAATTGTTTTCCATGGAGAAAAGACCAACTAAGCAGCAATGTGAGAGAGTGGATCGCCACTTACAAGAAGCGGTTGACTGTAGCTATTGAGGTAAAAGGAATGTTACTGGGCAATTATTTTCTCATACTGACATATCACATGTTGAATGACTTTCTTTAATGAGAATGTACCAAATTTTGATGGTTATCTATACTGTATTAGCAAGACTCCTTATATCTCAGTCAGAACCACATGAAGCTCTGGTAAGTCTTTATTTCCAAAGATTTGCAAACATTTAAAAAATATAAAGGGGTCCAAGTATTTTTTTTCTGCAGGACTCTGTGCGGGAAAGAAAGTGCAAGTTTCAAGACTTTAGATATGGCTTTTCATTTTAGCATCTATGTATATTTTTCAAAATCAGAAACGATCTCTGATCTTCACCTTCCTTACATGGAGAAAAGAGCTTTCCTCAGTTCTGAAGCTACCCATTAGATCAGTCACACACTGGTCAGGCAGCAAACAACAGATTTCATCACAGGATGAATACAGATATGGAGAAATACAACACATGAAATGGCTCTTTCTTTAGAGTTGCAGGAAGCCTTCAGTCAAGTTGCATAATTTTCTCTTCCTGTATTGAAACACAGGATATTCAAATAACAAACCCATAAAAAACACTGCTCAATAGGTTTATATAAAACTGATGATTTGGTGTTTTCTGAAAATAGTTTATCTCCAAAATCTTAAATCACAGTTCACAGTTGTTCTTTAATATCAATAAAATAACATAAAATAATTTAACTACATTTCTCATAAATAAAAACTAAACCTACAGTTAAATTCTCTCAATATGTATATTAGTGGCAGATCTAAAAGCATAGTTGAAATAGAGCTGACCTAAGCGGATTTTCTCTAGCTAGCGTCTTTGTGCTACGATGGTGAGGGTCTAGCCAAAACTGATTTTGTGATTTTGCCTAACATGTACAATTTGCTTTCTACAAATGAATTGCAATGTCTTAATCAACAGGACAAAATGAATGCATATTTAACTGAGTCGATAAAAGCAGCTTCTGATCTTCATTTGAGACACAACTGAACATGACCACCAAAGTTGAGCTCAATGAGGAATAATACAGTGAAATCTACACTGTGGGAAACAAAAGTAGAGCTACAGTATGTGTGGAATAGGAGATCTTCCAGCTTTTACAGCAAGGTGGGCTGCACATAATACAAAGGTCTGAACATCAGCACGGGTATTTTCATTGTGCTGCCATCATGTGGGATAATTCAGCTAGTGTGGGCTTGAGAACTGGTAGGGCTCAATGGATACAGAAGAATGCTAATCTATGGACACCAAATGATTTGGATTTCTAACCTAAAAATTCTTAGGACCACACTGAACTGCAATCTTTTGCCTCAGTGCCATTACTATTCCCGCTAAGCAGACAATGTGGGTCTAACCCCCCAGCCCTCCCTTTAAATCAGGGTGTGAAGCATAAGGGAAAGAAAGATTCAAATTAATAATTCATTCCAAGCAACCCCCTGGAGCAGTTTTACTATGATATGCTATGCAGAATGCTTCAACACACTAATTAATATTTTCAAAGTGTTCCATGAGCTCCTTTTAAAAGCACTTTTGCTTTCTATTGAGCATTCTGCATTGTAAATAAGATCAACCCTGTCTCCAAAAACTATTGATGAGCTATTCCCTGCAGCTGATATTTTACAAATATAGAGAAATTTCCCCTCGCATCAAAAATAACCAAACCACTTTTTTTTGGCATCATATAGGTAACCTAAACGTCTTTTATTCCAAAATTAACAGGGATAAATTATGCTTCCTTTGAGAGGCAAGTAACTGCACAACTCAGGTGAGCCCAAGAGATATTCTGTAATTTGCACTTAATGATTGTATTGCAGAGTCCCCATTGCATTGCTCTTTCAGCTAACAGCGAAATAAAGTCACTGTAAATAACTTAATATTTAAACAGAAGCAAATTCTTGTTTTGTTTATAATAATGATTACAATGCTCAGCAATGAATTTGTTCTTAGATGCAGTGACTGAATCAACCTATGTATCTGCCATAATAATTCTTATTACTACAGGCTCTTTCTTTTAAGAGGTATTAAGGAATAGATTGATGAATTTTCATAGCAAAAAATGGCTGATAAAAGTATCTGAAGACATTTATTTTTTTAGCTTTGAATGACTATTTCTTTCTTCAACACCTTGGTGACTTCTAGATTGACTTCAGATTGATACCAAAGTGGTTAAGATTCGTCTTTTCTTTGGGAAGACAAGTCATTTGGGCTTTCTGACTCCAAGGCTAAAGGATTGTCATGTCTGGCATCATGAAGGAATTTTTCTTTCTCAGATCTGATTAGCTGAGGATACAAGTGGATTTGTCTTTTTGTTGGCTTTTTTTCCAATTCCCTCAGATCAAGTATTTCTCAACCTTGGCAATTTTAAGATATGTGGACTTCAACTCCCCAAATTCCCCAACTGGTATGCTGGCTGTGGAATTCTGGGAGTTGAAGTCCACATATATCTTAAAAGTTGCGAAGGTTGAGAAACACCATCACTAATGAAACCCACTGTCAACATGAATCCTACACGGTGTTATTGTTGGAAATTATAGAGAAAAATTGTATACCCAAATAATAAATGCCAGACAGATTGCAGTGTTATGTTGACAGCACTAACTGCAGTATAAGCTTCCTTATACTGCAATTAAAAGCTACTGATCCCATACTTGGACTGTGTGTGGCTTGTATTCTTTGCCTTGAGACCTGTAGTATAACACAGCAATAGAACACTTGTTTTATGAGCAAAAGATCTCAGATACATTCTCAAGCATCTCCAGGTGGGACTTAGAAAGGCTGCTGTATAAAGCCTTTGAAGGCTCCTGTGAGTTGACATAACTCATACAGAACTAACTAAATCAATGGTTTAAATCAGTATAAGGCAGTCTCCTAAAATGTGCCAGGTATAAGCATTGTAAAGATTTATCTGAACCTTCTGTGTTTCTAGCACATCTATTCTTTGTCTTAGGTGTGCTTTAGACATGTGGAGCTCTGCTCCCATCTGTTGCTAATTCTTTCTATTATCTAAATTAACCTATTGAGAATACATACAGCAATATGGGGGGGGGAGTTCTCATTACGCAGGAAAGGCTGGTTGTTTAGAAACTAAGATCTTGTGGCTATCCAAGATACTGTATCTCATGAAGAAAAGTAAAACGTGAGATCCTTTATCTGTTGACACTATATATATATATATATATATATATATATGTTTTCGTAGATTCTCGCGGGTGTCTGTATGTGTAGATCTAGAGTCTCGGGTTTCTTCCCGCGTTCCTTTCATCTTCAGAAAGTTGTGGCGACGTTTCGACGAAATCCCATCCGTCATCATCAGGCCGGAGTGTTCCTCCTGCTGCTTCCAGGAGCAATGCGTGGTCTGGCTGTTCCTTTCCTTCCAACTGCCGGTGGGGCTGTGTTCTGACTGGGTGGAGGCGTGGCTGCTTTCTGATTGGGTGGGGGTGTCCTCCGATTGGGTGGAGGCGTGGTTGTCTTCTGATTGAGTGGAGGCGTGGCTGTCTTCTGATTGGGTGGATGCGTGGTTGTCTTCTGATTGGTTGGAGGCGTGGCTGTCTTCTGATTGGGTGGGGTGTGTTCTGAATGGGTGGGGTTTTTTGTTGTGTTGTAATATCCTGAGTGTTGTGATTTGGTGTCCTGAGGAGTGGGCTGTGTAGTGGCCTCCAGAGCTTTGGTTTGGCTCCGAGTTCGAGGACCTGCTATGTATCTCTGGTATGGGTCAGTCAGGTTCGTGTGTGCGTTCTTCTGCTTGGGTGATGGCACTTTTGCTTGACTTGTTCTGTCTTCTGTGTGGGGGAGTTTTTGTTCTGGGTGTGGATGAGTCTTGCTGGGGCTGGTGGCATTTGGGGTTGTTTGTTGGTTTTTTAAATCCTTGTTTGCTGAAATTCGTTTCTCTATCAATGCTGGTTTCCAAATGTCATGTAGGCGGGAGGTGTCGTCTCGCTTGTTCATACTGTCTGGGTGTTTTTCTATTTCAATGGCTTCTCTGATTATTCTGCTATTGAGATGTTCTATTTTGGCGATTGTTTTTGTACCTTCAAAATTGATGTTGTGTCCCGTAGTGTTTATGTGTTGTACTAGTGAAGATGTGTGATCTTTCTTCTGTACTGAGTTCTTATGTTCTTCTACACGTACCTCTATTCTTCTGTTAGTCTGTCCGATGTATGTTGCTGGACAGGAGGCGCATGGGATTTGGTATATGCCCTGGTTTTCCAGTTCTATTTTGTCTTTGGGATTTCTCAGGATGGTTGATATCTTTCTGTCATAAAAGGAACAACCGACAAAATCAGTAAAGTACTACGCAAACATAACATCAAAACCGCATTTAACACTGACAGAAAGATATCAACCATCCTGAGAAATCCCAAAGACAAAATAGAACTGGAAAACCAGGGCATATACCAAATCCCATGCGCCTCCTGTCCAGCAACATACATCGGACAGACTAACAGAAGAATAGAGGTACGTGTAGAAGAACATAAGAACTCAGTACAGAAGAAAGATCACACATCTTCACTAGTACAACACATAAACACTACGGGACACAACATCAATTTTGAAGGTACAAAAACAATCGCCAAAATAGAACATCTCAATAGCAGAATAATCAGAGAAGCCATTGAAATAGAAAAACACCCAGACAGTATGAACAAGCGAGACGACACCTCCCGCCTACATGACATTTGGAAACCAGCATTGATAGAGAAACGAATTTCAGCAAACAAGGATTTAAAAAACCAACAAACAACCCCAAATGCCACCAGCCCCAGCAAGACTCATCCACACCCAGAACAAAAACTCCCCCACACAGAAGACAGAACAAGTCAAGCAAAAGTGCCATCACCCAAGCAGAAGAACGCACACACGAACCTGACTGACCCATACCAGAGATACATAGCAGGTCCTCGAACTCGGAGCCAAACCAAAGCTCTGGAGGCCACTACACAGCCCACTCCTCAGGACACCAAATCACAACACTCAGGATATTACAACACAACAAAAAACCCCACCCATTCAGAACACACCCCACCCAATCAGAAGACAGCCACGCCTCCAACCAATCAGAAGACAACCACGCATCCACCCAATCAGAAGACAGCCACGCCTCCACTCAATCAGAAGACAACCACGCCTCCACCCAATCGGAGGACACCCCCACCCAATCAGAAAGCAGCCACGCCTCCACCCAGTCAGAACACAGCCCCACCGGCAGTTGGAAGGAAAGGAACAGCCAGACCACGCATTGCTCCTGGAAGCAGCAGGAGGAACACTCCGGCCTGATGATGACGGATGGGATTTCGTCGAAACGTCGCCACAACTTTCTGAAGATGAAAGGAACGCGGGAAGAAACCCGAGACTCTAGATCTACATATATATATATATATATATATATATATATATATATATATATATATATATATGTATATGTATATGTATATGTATATGTATATGTATATGTATATGTATATGTATATGTATATGTATATGTATATGTATATGTATATGTATATGTATATGTATATGTATATGTATATGTATGTATGTGATTACAGTTCTGGTGGTTGTCACTTTTTGGCTTTCCTGTATCCCTATAAATCATAGCAGACTGTGGCCTCATTGTGAATTTTTACTATTAGTTTGTATTATTCCCCTCCTCTCCCCCCCCCAACCCCGTCCAACTTCTAGGCACTAAACCTAGATTGCAAGAGATACATAACAGCCAATTTCCATATGTGCATGGAATCTGGAATTTTATCAGCATTACCTTAGGTTGCACAATTTTACATCTGTAGCATGTATTATTTTTAGTACCTCTGTAGGATTTTTGTTCTATATATGATTCTTGACTTGACTGAATACACCAGAGTTCTACACTGACGGAAAGAGGATAGGAAATAATCAAACTAATAGCAATAGTTATTATGCCTTCAGGATATAACAAAGGAATAGCTCTATTTAGAAATGGACATGTGTATCAATATTTCCGAAAGGAACATGAAAACATGTATCTCTTGTCTTGCACAAGCATTTTGTCTCAATTAAGCTGTTTTTTTAAAAAGAAAACAGCATTTTTCCTGCTTTCCAGGTAACATCTGGCACATACAAAATCACTCGCAACAAGTCAGACTGGTAAACTGCTAAAATAATGAAATATTACAACACTTAGATACTTTTCAAGGAAACTATAGCCTATTTCAGCATGTGTTGCACTGTTATGATTTCTTTATGAATCTTTTTAAAGCATCCTACAACTTCTGAAAAAAAGGCTGGGAGAGATTATTATTAAAACATGGACTTTATCTGTCTCTCTCTGCTCAGAAATAATGCAACATCAGCTGCACGGACGCTTTTCTGTGCCTCCGAATCAACAACCCTCATGCCGATTTGGGCTGCTCACTTTAGAGTACCTTCTAAATCCAGCGGCAACTGAGGAAGAACCGAGGCTTCTCTCTGATCTCATTCAAAATTCGTTCTTGGAGGTAATTGCCATTTTCATGCAAGTGCTCTGAGCAGAACAAAGGGATTGCCTTTCAGCTGGAGAGGACCCAGGAACACAGATGGAAAGGGCTGGAAATTGCCAGCCAACTCTGGAAATCATTGGGCCATTAGGAATGTAGAGAAGCTGTGAAGGAATTAGGAGAGAGATTTGGTCTCAGGAATGTTGTACAAAAATGAGCGCTTGTTACCTTCTCATTGCAAGCTTAGCCGAGAAGATTTTTGTGAGTGCACGTACCTTGAGGTGAGTTTTTGACTCCTGGCAACTGGTTGGACTGGTCCCTGCAGTCTTCTTGGCAAGATTTTCAGACCTGCATCCTTCCTAAGGCTGAGAGAGAGGGACTGACCCAAGGTCACTTAGTTGGCTTTGTGCCTAAGATGGGATTAGAACTCATGGCCTCCTACTTTTTAGCCTGGTGCTTTAACTACTGCACCAAATTAAGTCTCTAAGATTTATATTCTCACATTCATTCATTTTCTCTCTCTCCCTCTCTGTCTCTCCCTCTCCCTTCTCTCTCTTTCTCTTCCTCTTTCTTTCTCTGATTGAAACTGACCCTTTTATTCAGCACAATTCTTTCATCCAGTAAACACAAAGATAATATTCAAGCTCACCACAAGTGCTAAGAGAATAATCCTATTCTCCTGATGTTTCCTACTATGGAAGCAGCTTTGGGGGAAAAAGTCCCTCCTCCTGGGAAAAAAGGGATTCCATCAATTCAAAATGAGGTAGGCTGTTCTCCTGAAGAAGCCCTTACAATTACTGCTATTCATAGACACACTGCATCTGACTCTAGAGCTTCTATTTACATATCTTGGAGCAAGCTGTTGGCATATAACTTATTTGGTTCATTAATTGTTTCTAATGTTCTTTCAAAATATGGGAATTAAATATGATCCTTAAAATCATGGAGGGGGTACAACAGGAAACAACTGGTTTCCTGATCAAATTAATGGCAGGAAACCAAGTATTTGGCCCTTATTAGTGAATAATCTTACTATGCCTAAAAATTGCCCACCCACAACCTATGCACTTTGGTTTTACGTTCCAAGAACCAAACCAGAATACATGAAGGAATAGTACCATATTTTATTTTCTGTCTGTCTACTATCTATCTATCTATCTTTCTATCTACCTATCTACCTATCTATCTATCTATCTATCTATCTATCTATCTATCTATCTATCTATCTATCTCCATCATCCATCCATCCATCCTATATTTATTACTAAATACAAAGGGCTAACATTCACACACCTTAATTTACAGGTAAAGGTAGAACTCAAGAATGACAGCTTGAACCTAAGTGGACATTCTTTGCTTATTAGTTGCTTTGTTTGCAAATTCTTTTCTACAAATGTAAAGTTCAGTGCCTGAAATCAGAATCAACAGGAGTCCCAGTAAACAGAGTGGAAACCGAGCAAGTCACCTTGGGTGGACAGAGGAAATATTTAAGGGTGTATTGTTATTGTTTTTTAAAGCAACTGGTGTGAATATTGCCTTCTGAAATTAAATGGATTGTAAAGTGTCACACTTAGCTGCCCTCTATTTGGTGTTTTAGTTACTCAGTAATGTAATACAAAGCCGTGTTTCCGGGGTGGGGGGGAGAAACAGGTGATTTGTCATATCTCTAAAGGCAACATTTGCTCACTGTCACCTATGGCTCTTAGATGTCTTTTAAACAGCAGGAAAGAGGATGTCAGAGGTTGATCCTTTCTATCATACTAGCCAGTCTGTCATATAGCTCCTGAGATGAAATAACTTGTTGCATTTAGAAATCTAACCAAGGCAAAAATGCTGTTCTCCTTCCATGTTGTGAAACCTAGCTACATACATTAATACTCTACTTAAGTCATTGTATGGTTAATTAATATATTTTTTGTCTAGAGCTTCAGTCATGTCAACCTTCTACTCAATAAGACATTTACACTTTTCTTCCTGTATTTTGTTGTATATATAAATAAGCACACACTTATTCCTTTATCTGGATGATAAACTGCAATGCTAGAGAGGGAAAAAGTTAGACAAGTGACTCTGGCATTTGCTAGCACAAGCATAGCATGCCCTTATCACCAACATTCACACAAATGCAGTCTAAAATATGTGCTTGGACAGTCATGGAAGCAGTGCTTTTTTTGTAAAAGAAAAAGGTGCAGGAACTCACACATGTCATACAAACCGCCTTGCCTACCCTACAAGGTTCCATCCAAAAAAAGGTGCCGGAACTCCGTTCTGAGCGTTCTATGACAAAAAATGCCCTGCATGGAACAATAAACATATGTGGAGAGGCTGCAAACCTGGAAATGATTCTCCATAGCTCCAGCCTTGCTGGTGTGCTGTGATTGGCAGTCTCGCCCCCATATTACTCTTTGAGTGGAAAAGGCCATTGCAATAACTGATGACAGGGTTTTTTTTAATATATTAAATTTAGATTTCTGCTTTCTGTGAAATGATTATAATAGCAATAAAGACTTCAGTTCAGGAGGCCATTGTTGTAAGCTAAAGTTCCGTAATCAGTTCCTCTGTGCCTTTGCTTGGACAGCCTTGGCATGTAACCTGATCATTGGCTGATATCTAAGAAGGAAATTTTGCTTTCCTTTTCCTTTCTTAAATGTGTTTCTGTTTGTTTTTCCACATCTGGATAATAGAATGTGTGACTCTGTGTGTGTGTGTGTGTGTGTGTGTGTGTGTGTGTGTGTTGCTGCTGTGTGTGTGTTTCAGTGATCTGACCTGAGGTCAGAATGTTTCTTATCAAATTTGGCAAAGGTTATGGAAGTTCCAGCCTCCTCAGAATTCAAATCCACAACTTCTCGTGGAATACCACTAATTATAATAAAGCCTGAAAGGAATTTCATGCAGTTCTGATCCAGTAGCAATAGTGACTAGAATCTTACCTCAGAGTAAAACTCAAAGAACGTCCCTAGACTTATAAGGGACAAATTTTTCACAGTTGGGGACATCTAGAGAAGTTTAGCTAGCTTTCATGCCCTCTTTTCTATCTTCACTTTTCCGCTCCCCCCCCCCATTCTCCCCCTGCCTCAATCCATAAGCGCATCATCTTTTCACCCATGTTCTTGTTGGCCGCTGGAACTGTTAAGAAGCTTAAGACTGCCATCTTGTGGACCAAAATGGTCCGTGAATGGAGGATGTTTTGTTTTATTTATTTATTTTAGGATGTCACTGAAATTTGGGCAGGATTTTTGTTTTGTTTTGTTTGCTTGTTTACTTAGCCTTGTTTAATTAGAGTGGTCATTAGTGATCATGTTCCACTTGGGATTTTGCAAATGGTTTGGGCCCCATTATCTCTTTATGAAGCCAGACTTTAGAAGCCATGAGTGCTGAATAATACAGAAAATTCAGGGTTGAGGTATTTCAGTTTAAAATTGGCAATGGATTTTTGTTTTAATTGTGCCCTTGATATGGCCTTTTAAGTATATGCCAAAGTGGGGCAACTTCAAAACAAGAAAATGATCAGAAATGTGATCATCTAATAGACCGAATGAGAAAAATATTATTTCTCTCCTCCAACAAAATGTAATAATCAAGAGCCTTCAGTAGATCTTGGATATTTTTCCAGTACAGACATATTTCTTTTATTTTCTTAAAAAGTCTATTTTTTTATTTTTATTTTTGTTTATTCTGGTGTATCCATTTTTATTTATAATATTTTTTGTAGAGGGTACAGGTATTTTACTATTTTACATTTTTGTTGTTTTCAATGTCAAACCATTTTGACTATGATAAATTGAGAAATTCAGAATTTTTTATTAACTAAAAATGCATTTACCAAAGGCACCATCTAAAATTATTTTATTATTTTTAAAGAAATTATGGGAGACAGAGATATACTTAATTTCAGTTATCTTACCCTTTTTTAAGAAAATAATTGAATATCTTATATTTCTTTTTTTTTTTCCTCAAAATTATTTTTTAATCTAAACTCTTAGCTAGCTTGTTTGTTTAAAAACATAGTGCAGTACTGTATAACAGATCACAGGAAACCGGTGAACTAAATTACAATGCCTATTTTCTTTTGCTTTTCTTTATTAATAGTAGACCCATTACACCAAATGGGTCTATTTCACCACTGAATCAAGTTGTATAACTATGTTGCTCCTGTTTTAACGAGATAACAAGCCTATATATTTTCTGCAATGCAGCATGTCTATTCAAATGTGTCACTGATATTTTTTCTAGATGCATATGTATAGGATTGCAAAACTGAACTGTATGTTTCTAATTAATATATTGATATTGTACCTTTGTTATAAAACATATACCTTAATTTTAAGCCTATGAGAATTCATATAATTTATTTATAAAAAATAAACTGTATTTTAATCATTTGCTTTTTATTGGAAAAGAAAAGAAACATGTTCCAGAGATCCATGCAAGGAAGCAGTAATATTGTGTAAATCCCACATGAGCATAGTTTTGTTATTCCCTCAACTAATCCTACCACTATCAAATCAATCGTGGTGTAAAATCAATCCCAGATAAAAGAAAAACCAGATATCGTAATTAAATTATCTTCACTCTGCTTCTTAATATATTTTTTCTAGCAAAAAGCTCCGTACATTATTTCACAGGACTTTTGAAAACATCTTTGCAAGTGGAGTTTCTTGAAATGTTCCTCTCTATTCTTTTTTTCCCCTCACTCTCTTTGTTGTGTCTTTGTTTATATACAGTATATCCTGAAAAGATTATCAAAATTCAGAGTCAGTTAAATAGCTCACAAGTGTCAGAACTTCCCTTGGACTCGTATTTCAGAGCAATTTTGAATACATTCTTAACCACAAACAATTGATAGCGATATGAGAGGGGAAATGTCAGAGACCATTTTAGAATAAAATCTATTATATCTTGGAAGAAGCTTATTCTCTGGAGTTCACACAGGAATTCTACTGCTTTGTTCAAGTAGGATCCTTGGATTATATTAGAGAAACATTCACTTCCATTTTAAAAAGCAAGAATATTGTGAGGGGAAAAATGCTTTTAAATGACTTAAAGAGTTACCCGACAATAATTCATAACTAAATTTCCTTCATATGCAATTAGGAGCAAAGTGAGTTTCAACTGTGTAAGTTTCAACTCTGTTCTTCTCTATAGCAAAATAAAAAGAATTTTTTTTCAGAAGTTCGCATATTTTCCTCTACTTTCAAAGCATGAGTGGCCCTGATAAATAATACAAAAAGTAGCCCATGTCTATACAAGGCACATTGTTTTTAATTTTACTGATACATCAAAGCATCGAGCATGTTTTAACATCAAATTAAATCAGAAAGCATTTTTGCAGTTTAATTCAAAACTTAGGCTCAGACAATTAAGAGATTCCAGAGGAAGTAAGCAAATAGAATCTCCATCCTATTTATAAAGGTCACTGCACCTGAGATTTTGCACTATTTATGTGTTTATTGAGCATGGAGGGTATGTGCTGAAGATAATTTGAAAATATTAAAAATGATCCTCCAATTGTTGCTGTCAAGTATATCAAATAGGTACTTTTTCCCTGCTTCTCTCCAACCTAAAGATGCAGCTTAAGAATTACTTGCCTGAATTCTTTTCACTCAAAGAGCTGTACAAAAGTCAATTTGGACATGTTTAAATTAGATTCTTCCCTAGTGAGACTGAATGAAACAATAGGCTTGATATCTAACCCAGTTTAAAACACTACTGTTACAGACTCCAGGTTTTAAAGCAGTGACAATGTCCATCAGCCATCACTCTGTATCTATTTAGCTCCAACTAAGTGCCCCAAATGTATGGCCATTTAGGGTCTGGAACAAGCCCCATTTAATGTGCATTATTTCTATTACTATGTTTGTCATCCGTCATAGGATGGTAATAAAATCTGCAGCTCTTTTGCTTACACTAGTGGTGTGATTTACCTAGTCTAATAAACAATGCAAATGCTAAAAGACACGTATACATCTTCATTATATAAGCTAGGGCTTGAGTCATGTTCCTCCAGAGACAGTTTTATTCATTTTTATACAATTTGCCTACTGTACAGTACAGATGGTTTATATTAAATAAAATGTCTATTTACTTCCTCCTTTTTTTAGTTTTTGTGATTAAATTGCTTTAAAATGATGGTGTATTGTGTTATCTCATCTCGTGACTTAATTTAGCTCTATGAGCACCAGTCATAACTTGAAAAACTGGTTCTGCCTACTTGGAAACAGATATTTTGACTACATGCTGAGCTGTCTTCTTTTATACTTGCTACTGTATTAGCTAGGCAGCAATTAATGTCAGGAGCCTTAACTATGTAGGTTATTTTCTAAATATGTATTTAAACATAGTATAAGGAGCATCATTGGTTATTAATATCAGAAAAAGATTGCTGTATTATTTCTCTTGCTATTTTACATTCATACTGATGTTGACAGGGCAATACCTAGCATAATATGGGGATGTGGGGGAGAAAATGTAGACAAAGAGAAATATGCAACTATACTGCCATCAGGTGGCTACAGTAGATATATCCTACAGAGATATATCTTCTACAGTTAGCTAGTTGACAAAGTTTCAAAGTTCTTTTTGTGTTCATGTTTACATTAAGGCAAAGTATTATAGCAGCTAGAAAAGTCATAAAGGAATCATCATAATCAAATATATAACTGTGTCATAGAGTTTATAGGACTTGCAAAGGAAAACTATCACAAGAAACTTCTACATAGTTTGAATGCTTTCAAATCCCCATGCCCTGATGAAACCTATCCTAGAATCCAGATAGTCCTCGAATTACAATAGTTCATTTAGTGACTGTTCAAAGTTACAACGGCAACTGAAAAAAAGTGACTTATGACCGTTTTTCACTGTTACGACCTTTGCAGCAGCCCCAATGGTCACATGATCAAAATTCAGATGTTTGGCAACTGGTTCATATTTATGACAGTTGCTGTGTTCTGGGGTCATGCAATCATGTTTTGCAACATTCTGATAAGCAAAATCAATGGGGAAGCCAGATTCATTTTACAATGGGATTACTAATTTAACAACTGCAGTGATTCACTTAACAACAGTGACAAGAAACGTCATAAAATGGGGCAAAACTCAATTAACAAATGTCTCACTTAACAACAGAAATGTTGGGCTCAATTGTGGTCGTAAGTCAAGGACTGCCTGTATTGAAGGAACTGGTTAAATAGTGACAGGACCTCTGCCAGTCACTTTTGAGACGTGCTGGAGAATTGTGGAGGTGACAGAGAACCCAAGAAAAACAAATGTCCTTCTCTTTAAGAAATAAAAAATGTGATCCCAGTAATGATCAACTAGTGGGCTTAATTCTTACCACAGAAATCTACTAGGGGAACATTTTGAAGACAAAGCCATGATTGCTAAGGGCCAACATGGTTTTGTAAAAAATAATCTGAAATAATTCTTGTCTTCCTCTTTAACAGGGTAGCTACTATAGTGGGCAAGAGGAATCCTGTGCATACAATCTACCTTGATTTATGCATAGTTTTTACATACGTTTTTATTTATAGTATTATTTAACATTTTTATAAATGACCTGGCTAACAAGCTATTTATCAAATTTGCAGGTGAAGCAAACTTGGAAAGTCTGAAAAAATATTCAAGACAATTGAATGAGTGTGAAGTCTAATCTGGATAGATTAGATGACTGGGCTAAATTGAACAAGGTATCCTTTAACAAGGATCAATGTAACATATTGCAGAGGTCCCCAACCTTTTGGGCACCAGGGACTGGTGCCACGGAGAAAGGTTTTTCTGCGGATCAGAGGGGGTGTGTGGTTTTGAATCTTGCCTACATCCCAAGGATGGAGCTTTGCTTGCTTGTGTGGCCCGCTTGCTGACATGCTACGGACTGGTGCCGGTCCATGGACCAGGGGTTGGGGACCCCTGTCATATTGCATTTAGGGAGAAACAATGTAGGACATACATTCAAGATGACAGACTTATGATTTGAAAATACTACTTCTAAAAAGATCAGCAGCAAAACATGAGTCAGCATTCTGAGACAGCTTCTGGTGCAGTTCTGAGCTACGTTAGAAAATGTGGTGCACCAAAGATACAGGAAATTATTGACACAGATAAAATTTTATCAGGGTACTGTGTGCAGTTATGGGCACCATGTTTTCAGAGTATTAATAGGTATGAGAGGCTTCAGAGAAAGGTAACACAGAAAATACAGAGATTTGAGGATATGTAAAACTCACGACGTCACGTGGCGTCGCGCAACGTATTGAAGCTTTTTCGCCATTGCCGGCAATGGGGTGGGCGTGATTTCCCAATGACACGTCTGGCCTGTGGGCTGGAAGTTTGACAACCCTAGTATGAGAACAGACTGAAGGACTTTGAATATTCTCAGTCTGGAGAAAAGAAGATTAGAAGGAGACATGATTCAGGCACACAAAGGAAAGTTTGATTTAAAGAACAATTTTCCATAGAAACTGGGACAAAAATAACAAGTACATATTGCAGCTACCTAAATTTATTTAGATTCCCTCTATTGAATAGAGGGGGAAACTTCCTGATGATAAGATCTGTATAACTATCTATCTATGGACAGTGTGGTTTATCCATCTTTGGAAGTTTGTAAGACAAGACTGGACCACTACTTCTCATTCATGGTTTAATAATTTTTCCTGAACATTGCAAAGGATTGATCTTAATGATTCTTTCCAAGTCTCTTTTCTGCATTCTATGATTTATTTGAAAGAAAACAACCCATTATTTAAGACAATTTCTCACACAAAGCACCCAATAAGATTAGCTAGAATAAATTTATCTGTCTCCATTGCCACATTCTCCATAAATTTTAACCAACTGTCAATTTTAAGTATCAATTTTAAAGGTAAGCATTTGTATTTTTATTTATTGTCTCCACTCCATATATTTCATTAGAAAGATAAATACATGCTCTGAAGGTAATATGATTGCAGGTAAAATTTGTTAGGCTCCAGCACTTCAAAACTCATGATAGAAATCAAAAGCCTTCAATTATGTCTGGATGGTTCAAGTACATATATTCAGGGGGATAGCTAGCAATGGCAAGTTGGGCTGGCAAATTGTCTCTGACCTCATAGAGATTTTGTAGTGGCTCAGATAGTAAAGCTGGGATGCAGCATGACTTCATTGCCGATATAGAATAATTTTTGAAGAGCTTTCAACAAAGGTTGTATGTCAAGTGTACTTCACCTCTGAATGTGTTTGATTAGATGGTGTTGGCAAGGTTGAGAGCTGAGTTGACTCCTGGCCTTTCAATGGTACATTTAAAAGTTGTGGGATCTCTTTTTGCCTCTCCTTGCATCTTGCACTCCCCAAAATCTCTGTGCAGCCTGGCACTTTGTATACCAACTGGTCCCTTGTCAAAGAGCAGGGGAAAAGACAAATCTTGATAATTTTACTCCTGTTTGCTTTATCTGAACTACTGTACACAAGGGATGAGTGCAAGGATCTGCAAATAATAAAAATAATTTGGATCAACCATGGCAACTATTTAAAATAGAATTCCTGGAGCCTATCTGCCCTGCTCTGAATTTATCTCCGTTGCTCTATCCTACTGCAGTCACCATAGCAGTAGGCCACTCCAGTTAACTCTATTAAGGAAAGTACATTGAAGCATTGCCAATAGGGAATCATCATACCTTCAGATGCTTTTATACTAAATGCAATGTATTAACAGTAGAAAAGTGGATTAGATATTTGTTTTCTTTTACAAAATCACATCCCTCATAAATTGTAGCTCCCTATAACAGCAATATGAGAAGGGTGGCTACAGCAATTCTCCTTTTTTGTTACATACCGAAGAAAAAAATAATTATTTTGTTTCTCCAGGATGGACATCAGGCCAATTAAATAATGGAGTGAGGGCAGTGGTAGGATTCAGCTGATTTGCACCAGTTTGGCAGAACCGGTAGCTATTTTTTTGTTGCCCAGGCCCAGAATGGACTTCCAGAAGTGGCACACACACAGAAAACCGGTTGTTCACATATGAGTCCCACCACTGGGTGAGAATGTACAATCTATTGGTTAACTAGAGAAAGCACTGACTAGCATGTGAGGTTTTCAGGATGCTTCTTGTAATTTTTGAGATTGGCAGCAATTGAAGGAAGTTATGGATTAGTTTCAAACTCCAGTGGCGATCTGGGGAGTGAAAGTGGTAGCAGCAGGGCTTTTTTTCTCATAGAACGCTCAGAACGGAGTTCCGGCACCTTTTTTTGATGGAACCTTGTAGGGTAGGCAAGGCTGGTTGTATGACATGCAGTGGCGTAGCGTGGGGGGTGCAGGGGGGGCCGGCCGCACCGGGCGCAACATCTGGGGGGACGCGCTCGCACTGAGCTGCTCAGGGAGCCCCAAGGGCTGCACAGAGTTGGCTTGGCTCCGCTCTCGAGCTGCTCTTTCTTGCAAAGCGAAATGAGTCCGGCAGGTGAGATGGGCGGCCACATAAACTGAATAAAATAAATAGAAGCGGCCAAATCTCCGCCCAGGCTCAGGCCAACCGCAAGCGCCCCGCAGGCGCCCTGGCAGGTTTGGCCGAGCGAAGACGGACCCGCTGGCCAGCCGGCCTAGCTTCGTGCGCATGCGTGGCTTTATTTAGCGGGGCTCACGTGCGAGCTTGAATGCAGCGGCTCTAGCAGGTCGGAGCCCCGCCCAGCCACCCTCGAGAGGGACCCAGAAGCATCCCGCATGCGTGCGACTCTTCTTGGAAAGTCTACGCCGCTGCGGGGCGCGTCTTTTCAGCAGTGCCGTGATGTCACCGCCCGCCCGCCCCTCTATTTCCGCTTCCGGTTGCCTTGCCCCAGGTGCTGACAACCCACGCTACGCCACTGATGACATGTGTGAGTTCCGGCACCTTTTTCTTTTACAAAAAAAGCACTGGGTAGCAGTATACCTATGCACTTTGAATAAGTGAATATAGAAGGTCAAAAGGACTAGTCCAGCATTTCAGAATGTCAGCTACACCGGCTTGCAGCTCAGTAGTTTTAGCTAGCTAGTCTTCTCCAGGCCAGTTCTACAATCAGCTAATAACTTGCTGCAGACAATGCTAGATGCATTGTTCTAAGTGACAGACACACCCTTTGCCTAACTAATCTTGTTGTATGCATTTTTTTATTAGGAAAAGTTTATGTATCTCTACACATAGCTATGCTGAAGATCAAGCAAAAGTAGTGACTCTCAAATAGTGATATCAGCAAGTGAACTCTTAACGCTTTGAGGTTAAGATCTTGAATGCTGTAGAGAAAGTAGCATCTGGAGATAAAGTGAAAACATTACTGATGTTTAAGATTATCTGGGCAACCTTGAAGACAGACTTAATTTGAAGGGTCTCTTGGTATTAAAAAAAACCCTGAGAAATAGAAATCAGCTATAAACTACAAATATAAATTATGCTTTTGATTTTGAGTTTCTGTATGAAACCCTCCTTCACATTTCACACAGCTACAATAATCATTTCCTCAAGTGTAGAATTTTCCCTATGAACTTCTCTCTCCTCGTAATGGGACAGCATATTGCAGACTGGTGAAATATCATCCAATGACTGGCGTACAGTAACAAAGAAATGAAGAATTTGGAATGAAAGATGATCAAAAAGAAAATGAAAGACTTGTGAGAACAGAATAAAAGAAAAGCACTTATTGATTTTCTGCATTAACTGCTATATATGTGTAAGTATATGGTAGTATTTGCTCTATACCACATTTCTGCCATGTTGTCTTTCTTAATAGTCACTTCTTTTTCAACTCTTCATCATGGGATGGAACTATCCTGCTAACCCAATTATTCTTTGCCATGGTTTATTATATATTGTAGCAACAATACCTGGATATCTACATTGTACAAGCCCTGAAATCATGATTGCCCAAGGCAATCATTTACCTCCACAATGGATCTATCTATATACTGTAGTATACTGAATGTACAAAGTGAAACAAACAGCATTATGGCTTAGCACATAATATGAATCCAGAGTTCATACATTATACTAATCTTTAATTTGATTAACCATGATTTTTTGACTCAAAATTGCTTGGGTTCATACAATATGCTAAGTCAAAACCAAAACAAATTACATTATAATTTATGTAATGGACTGACTAACTGAAAACTGGTGTGTATTTAGGTAGGTATGTTCTTGCCAACAGATATAGCAATGCAAGCTACTTTGTCATGGAAAACAATTATCTATATGAAAGCAATAGAATAATGGCATAGTAGCCTACTTACCCATACTGAAAGCTATTCATAACAGTGAACATTTATTGAGTAGTTTACTTCTGCAAAAAAAATATCATGTTTACATATCTGTAACATTAATGTTTCTGTTGGACAGAAGTTGTAACTTAAATAACTACTGCATAATTTCCCAGAAATAGATAGACTTAAAAGGAAAGAACATGCCTTATTGACTGTATAAGTAAAGGTAAAGGTTCCCCTGCACATGCGTGCTAGTCGTTTCCGACTCTAGGGGCCGGTGCTCATCTCCGTTTCATAGCCGAAGAGCCAGCGCTTGTCCGAGGACGTCTCCGTGGTCATGTGGCCGGCATGACTAGCACGGAACGCTGTTACCTTCCCACCGTAGTGGTCCCTATTTTTCTACTTGCATTTTTACGTGCTTTCGAACTGCTAGGTGGGCAGAAGCTGGGACGAGTAACAGGAGCTCACTCTGCTATGCGGCACTCGGGATTCGACCCGCCAAACTGCCGACCTTCCGATCGACAAGTTCAGCGTCCTAACCCACTGAGCTACCGCGTCCCTAGTTTACTGTATATCTAGGGTCTAATAAGAAAAAATGCTCTATATTGTCCTGAGGTGAATTGAGAAGTAGAAAAAGTTATTAAAACTCTTCAAATGCTTTTTCAAACAACTGCAATAGAAAGAAATATGGAAGCATCTGAATCACAAAATTATTATCATCCCATTCTATACAATACTACCAATGAGCTTCCAGCAGCTATTTTATTTAATAGACTATTTAATGGACCACTACAACTCACGTTGTCCTCATTATGGCAAACAGGAAAGCCCACAGATAATGCAACTGTTTTGAGCTGAACCATGGTTTGGAACAAAATGGTGAAATGGCACTAAGATCACAGAATTGGATGATAGTCCAAAAATATAATTTTAATTTATTTTTATTTTAATCCCATTTATATCCCGCCCTTCTCCGAAGACTCAGGGCGGCTTACAAACTTAGCATTCTATGTATATGCCTGCTTATTAGGGCTTTCATACACCCCCCAAGCGGCATTATTACAAAGTCAGTTTAATTGCCCCCAACAATCTGGGTCCTCATTTTACCTACCTCGGAAGGATGGAAGGCTGAGTCAACCTTGAGCCTGGTGGGATGCGAACCTGCACTAATTGCAGGCAGCTGGTGTTACTTAAGGAGGCATTAGCCCACTGCTCCACCAAGGCTCTAAATAATGCCTTGAGTCAGTCAAATAATTTCAGGGTAACGTGTTTATTTGTCTTTCTTTGAGGCAAAAACAAAAGAAAACCCCAAACCAAATAAATCTACGCATAAAATAAAATAAGGCAATAAATATAGATAACATGTGTTTACAGTTATCTAGAATATATCACGGTTTAGCATGCTTTTGCAGATGTTGAACATTTTTCAAGATGAGCCAAGATACAGTACAAGAGGGTCTTTCTCTGGGAAGCATGTACCATCTGCAAACAATGAAGAACAAGTCTAGGGTTTATGTTTACACCACATTTACAGATTATGTCAACTTAAATATTTGCAGGATCATGATTGATTTCTAAATGCACATAGAGACAATGAGGAAAATGGGCTGATCCCATGAGAAAGTGAACACCTGCAAAGTGCCATTTGCTTTAGAAAGAAAGAGGAAATTCAGGCTTTTGCAAATCACATGACAAATTCGCTTCTAAACAGTGATTAAAATAGTTGTGTTGAGCAAATGCCTTTGGGGAAAATTAATTTATATAGCTGGCCAAGATCTTACAGTGATCTTGTCAATTAAATACAGGCAAATTGAAAAAGTATTTATTCTTCAAATGGTGAGGAATCTTCAAATGGTCATTGAGCTATAGCTGGCAGTACATTTGTTATATTCTATACCAAATCCTAAACAGAACAACTGCTCCATTTTATGTGCCTAAGTAAATAAGCTCACAAAATTGAGAACAAAATCTAAAATAAAGTTCTAGCAGTAGCGAAAGGCTTCGACTAATGTTTTCTTTCTAAAAGTACTAAATCTACAATGAGAGCAGTAGCAGCTCTTGGTAGCATCCCATTGCATCAGAGCAGTTACTGTCCTAGGATGAACAAGGCGGGATATGTGAGATCAAAAACAAACAGAACAGCATTCTTGGTGTGATGGTGTCAGGATTTCTCCAGCCTTCATTTGTACCCCAATATAATTTTACATCAGACAATAAGGATTGTTGGTGTTTCCAGTGCTGTACAGGTAAAATCACCCATCTTGCCAACAGAAGATGTACATGAGTATATGCACATTTTGCAAGCCAACTGCAAGTTGATAAGGCAGAAAGCCAGGTTCCTCTGACATGCTCATCCACAATTAATTAAATCTTAATTTATTTAATATCATGGATTTATACCACAGACAGAAGTTAATCATGAGTTTCCACAATATGCCATGCTAAAATCTGATTGAGTAATTTATAAATTTGAGTTAATTGCCTTATTCAAATATAGCCAGTGTCATGCAGTTCCAGAAGACTGCTTTAATCGAGTTCATTTGGGGCAAACTGAACATGTGAACCACAACCTAATACTGAAGTTGGTTGGGCTGAAAGGTGAAAAACCATAAGAAAGAAGAGCAGCAGTTTTGAAGTTGCCCTCAATAGTTTTAGCTGGAAAAAGCAGCCACATTGCTGTTTCCCCTACTATAGTGATATATACAGCAGTTCATTTCTGTTTAAAATATGTATGTCTATGTCCTGTCCTGCTCGCACACACACATACACGCCATGGGTATTGAAAGTCTTTATTGAGACTTCCAAGCCCTGACTAGTCTTCCCCCCAAATTCCTCATGCCCACATCAGTGTCATCCCTCAGGGGTTCAATAGGCTATTCAAGGAAAACCCATGCCAGTCCACAGGCCAAGACAAGTCCACAAGGCAAAGGCAAGTCCAGAGTTCAAGAGGCTTTATTACCGGCTTCCGGTGGCTCCGTGGCGCCGGAGACAGCCTTCCCGGGCTGCCCGCAGCTCAGCTGTGTGATTTTTCGCCCGAAACAGCGCCGATCAGCTGTTCGGGCGAATTTGAAGCCCCCTCCTCGGGAGAAGAGGAGGGGGTGAGCCCCCAGGTGGGGGTTGAGTTCTCCGGGGCCGCCTGAGCTTGGAGCTTGGGCGGCTGAAGGATTGAACTCCCCCGTAGCCTGGGCTGCTCCCAGCTGGCTAGCGTCTCTGCTCCGGACTTTATGGAGCAGAGCCAGGCGTCTGCGACCATCCCTGCTTGAAGGAGAGACTATGAAAGGAAAAGAGCAGGCAGAGCAGTACAAGAGGGAAAGATGAAGAGATGAAGAAGATTATTTTATTTTACTCTCAAGCTTGATGGACTTTGCTTAAAACTTAAAGTGAAAGTGCGTCACAATTGTAAGTAAAAGATGGCGGCTAAACCTCCCCCTAGAACTTTTCGGAGTGCTGGAAATTCTCCGGTGCAACAACAATCATTACTGCAGGCGTTGCATTCTCCTGATGTATTGACTTCGAAGGATCTTGAAAGACATACCCAGTTAATTCTGGAGTCAATGGGTGCTAAATTTGCACAGATGGAGGAGAAATTGGAGAAATTGGAGCAGAGAATGGAAGAAAGGATGGAACAGAAACTTAGAGAGATGAAGGCAGACATTTTGTCCTCAGTGCATAAAGTTGCTAAATGTGTGGAGGTGCTGGATGACCAAGTGCAAGACTTGACTCAAAAGAATGCTATATTAGAAGCAAAAGTTTTGGAAATTGAAGATTTAAAAGACAAAATGGATAGTGAACAGAGTCTGGCCCAATTTTACCAGATGCAGTTTGCTGTGAGAATTAGAGGCCTAAAAGAGAATATTAAGGAAGATTTAAAGCAGCTGGTTTCTGAGGCTTTTGAGGGGGTATTGAATCATCCAGCATCTGAAATAAAACAAGGTATGGACAAAGTGTTTCGTGTGAATTCGTGGATTGCTAAACAGAGAAAGTTGCCTAGAGATGTGGTGGTTTATTTTGTAAAAAGGGAAGTTAGAGATGAAGTTATACAAGCTGCCTATGATACCAAAGTTGTGATTGCTGGTCAAGAAGTTTTGGTTCTAAAAGAAATTCCTCCAAAGATTTTAAAGAGAAGGAAGGATTTTATTTTTCTTGTGCAAGAGCTCAAGCAAAGGGATATAAGGTTCAGATGGGAGATCCCAGCTGGGCTGAGCTTCATGTATGATGGCAAAAGGTACTGTTTGGGTAATGTGAAGCAAGCGCATGACTTTTACAACAATGTTTTAAATGTAACCCCATCAACACTTCTGGAAGCTGCAGAGGGATCTGGAGAAGGAGAACATCAAGAGGATGAAGATGGACTGATAGACGAGAAGGGTACAGGAGGAGTTCAAGCTGCAACTCTTTTGGATGATATTAGAGAACAGAGGGTGACGCGTGCTGCCTTAAAACGCTCAAAAAAGACAAAAAAATAAGACCAGCAGAAATCTATGGAACTTCCACAATATACTTATAGACAAGTGGTAGTTGTGTTTTTAAAAGTTTTGGGATGATATGTATGGTAACAGAATCTTTAATTTGGAATTAATGGACAATTTATTACAGAGGAAGAGGAAGAAAGTTTTGTGGGTTAATGCGGGTTAATTTGTGTAAGAACTATCTATTATAGTCTATTTTGGCTAGAGAGGTTAATAGGGATAGGTGTTTGTGATGTGTAAATGAGAATATGTTTAGGTAATAGGGAAATGTGGAAGAACATAGATGGGAATGATGCTAGTTTTCTTTTATTTTAGTTTTTTATATATATTTAGTATTGTTAAGGATTGGTTTACTTTATATAAGCTAGAGAGTGATGGATTTTAGAGTTTATAATTGTTAGTATATGATTGTTTATGATTGCTTTTTAGATATATACCTTGTATTTTGCTCTGGGAAGTCGGAGGGGGGGGAGGGGGGGAGGAGGGGAAGTAGAGGGGGGAGGCAGGGGAGGGAGGAGGGAGAGGGGGAGGGGGGGAGATAGGGGGGAGGTAGGGAGGGGAGGAGGGAGGGGGAAGGGGGGTTTCTTAAAGGAAAATTGTATTTTTTAAAACTTTTCAATAAAAAAAAAAGAAAGTCTTTATTGAGACTTCCAAGCCCTGACTAGTCTTCCCCCCAAATTCCTCATGCCCACATCAGTGTCATCCCTCAGGGGTTCAATAGGCTATTCAAGGAAAACCCATGCCAGTCCACAGGCCAAGACAAGTCCACAAGGCAAAGGCAAGTCCAGAGTTCAAGAGGCACGATCCAAAGTTTGAGGTACAGAGTCCAAATGCAACAGTCAAGGCAAGAATCACGGCGGCTGAAGAATGCACAGCAAGGAAACGGATGCGTTGTTCCCAGCATCGTTTCACCCTCAGTGCTGAGCTAAATAGCTGCTCCCCATTGCAGATTTACCTAATTATCGATGAACGTGTCAGAGGAACATGACTTTCTGCCTTATCAATTTGCAGTTGCAACCGATCAAGAGGGGCAAGGCTACCACCACACAAGTAACCTGGCTGGGTTTTGTTGCGCCTGCCTCCTCTCGACCCTTTGCACTCTCGGATCAGGAGGGGGAGGCAGTTATTCTTCATTTCTGCTGGCCAGCTGCAACTGCATGCCCTCTTCTCCTGATGCCTCTGGGCTTCCCAGATGCAGCTGTGTTTCTTTTGTCCCTAGCTCAGCCAGCCACTCATATGGTCACTCGTCTTGCAACTGCTCTGTTGGACTCGGACTTGCCACTCCTGGCTCAGAGCCACTGGCAACCTCTGGTCATTCCTCCATGTCCCCCTACCCAACATCCCTGGAACCAGCTCTTCCTCATCTAAACTAGCATCCAGAGAAGCATCCAGGGAAGTGACTGGCTTCACAGTACACTTTATATATAAGGCAAATAGTGCCTTGCATAAGTCCAAGTCTTCTGTCCCTTCTTTGGATGACGCAAATTCTAAATCGGTTTCCAATCCAACCATTATCTGCCCCTCACTTTATGATCTGTCAGGAATATATGCCTACCATCTGCCTGTTTGTTTTTCTCTAGGTAAAAGAACTGCAATCATTGTAGCTATTGTCTTAAGAAAAATATCAAAATTCATAAATCTCAAACTATATCTCCATTCAGTAGGTGAGTCAGTGTAGGAGATGACAGACTTGCCATGCCCACATTCTCTTTATAGAATAAAATTTCTGCATTCTGCCTGCATCTACTAAAATTCCTTCAATAAGTAAACAATGGTGATGTCATCTGAAAATTTCCCCTCTATGGCTGTCCAACAGGAACACTGTGTCACTAGACAACAAAATGCATTTTTATAGTAAGTTCATTTGCTCATTCTAAGCATAGCGTGATTTTTTTGTTTTTCTCTTGATATATTGCATAACACCAGCTCTTGTGATTTGTGAATAATAATTGTGTGAATCCAGCCAATTGGTCTTTATTTAGCAATAAAGATTGCAATGCAATCTGTGAACCCAATCAAAGATTGACTATTAGAAACAAGTAAACATAAAAAGGTTTACTTAATTTGATTAGCTTACTATAATTGTTACAAGCTATAAAGAGGGAACTTAACAAATGAAATTTAATGCAGGTAAGTAAAAGAGAAAAGGTATTCTTTGAATACCATTTCTTAAGATTCTACTTTAAAACTTGTAATAATTCTACTGAATCCAGCAAAATATAAGTCTGAGCAATCCAGTATTACAGGGTCATTTTTCAATATATTTCAGGATGTGCTACTATAAATTAAGATTTAAACAAGATTTAAATATCAGAATCATGAGCTGATCTATAATAGTTTTCCCTTCTTAACATGTTCTTGAAAATTAAGATGCAAAACTTTCAGCATTTTAAAAACGAGGAATAAATATTTTAACTTACGTGCATTCTTAGTTTTCTGCTTAAAGGAAAATTTTATTCAGTAGGATGATGTACCCATAAAGAACTGATAATTTAAAGAGGCTTGTTTCCAAATAATAATATGCTTATCTTATGCAAGATACTATGTATCCCATAATGTTCATGATTAAGGATTTTTCATTATGTGAATAAGGAAATATCAATTCATTTGTTAAAATAATTGTGTTATAGAAAGCCTAGATTGTGCTGTGTTGGGAAATTGGGATTTTACTATTATTCATATTAAATTTACTTAATATGAACTGAAAAGTGGATCACTAGGAAAAATACATTCATATATGAAAATTTTACTACAGCCAACATTAATAAGCATCAGAATATTTAATATAGAGTGTGAACTGCAATGTCCTTAAATGTAAAGAGAAAAAAATATATCTTGGTAAATTAGTTCTCTGGAGGCCAAAGTTAAGAATGAAATGAAAGAGTATCTTCATTTTCAGCAAACACCAATTCTTTTTCATGATAATACTATTAAGCTGTCAGTGGAGTATTTTGAGGGACTGTTCCAAGACAAAAGGACAATTTCCTTTGGGGAGATTTTGTGTTGCCAAGTAATCAATATTTTAGCAGTGCTTTACCCATTTAGCCGAGGCTTTCTAGAGTATCAAAACAATAATTTATTCATTTATGGCAAAGTTCAAGGTAATAGTTTCATTCATTTATTACTGTCTCTTGATGATGTGTCTGCTTTAGCTTTTTTCCCTTTTATTTCTCTGTCACAGGTAGAGCATTATGACATGGATAGAGCAACAATTGTCTATGCAGCACTGAGGGATATTTGTATATTTTTATATAAAATGAAGTTTAATAAGAAATATTTCACGGTGTAGCCTATTTTACTATTTTTTAAAAAAACAGTTCCTACAAAAGCGATATTGGAAGTGTGCTTGACATTGTTCCTGTCACCTGGATTATGATTAGAATCAATTAGATTAGATTACAATAGATTAATTAATTCTTTATAGCAGAACAGAAGAAAAGAGATAACAAAGGGAACAACTAAGAAGGGGTGGCAGAAAGACCTTTCTTTCTCTAGCTAGTAGGGTGAATTATAGGATGAAATTCCAAAAAGAACACATAACGCAAAGCAAGCTGTAGACGGAGGAAAAGAAGGTAAACAAGTAGGCAGAGATGGACAGAGATCTGTTGGAAAGAAAAATTTAATATAACAGAAATGTAGCACCAAGAACTGACATACATATTGCATGGTGGTGCAGAGCAGGAGAATGTGGTGATTCAGGGTCAGCCTGTGGGTTCGGCAGTTGGGTCGGACGACTCAGAGGAGGAGGGGGGTGTTGAAGAGCTTGCTGATGAGAGCCCTCAGCCAGGCCCCTCCCACCTGGTCACGACGGAGACCCAGCTGTGTGAGCCTGACAGCGTGGATGAAGATGACCCACAGCTGGCCCTGTTCAAGGACGCCCAACGCAGGAGGCAGTCAATCAGGAGTAAACAGAGGAAGGCAATGGGGCACTTCGGAAGGAGGCAGAGAGAAGCCACGCCCTGAACTGTATAAAAGGGGAATGCGTGGGAGGGCTGGTTTGCTGAAGGCAACCGCTTGAATAGTTCCTGTTTCATAGTTCCTGTTTCATGGTTGGTGTCTTTTGCTCTGTTTTATGTTAATAAATTTGGCAGGCTTAATTCCAGCCTCTTGCTGTTTGTAAAGGGGTTGTCCCTGCCTTTTCTGCAAGGCCAGTAGCAGGCTGGTACAGAACAGAGAAAGAGAACACCGGGGAGTAGAAAGAGGAAAGAAATAGGTTAGTGGAGAAAAGAATGCAGCAGTTTCCTCAGGGATACAGGGAGAAGAATGAATACACTACATGCTACATGGACAAAAAAATGGGAGTGGTGTATAAGACAACAGATATAAAAATGAATGAATTAATATTAACTAATAATTAACATTTCATTGAATTGAAATATTAAAAATAACCTCTTTGCATTGCTGTGTGACCTTTCAAATTGGTTTAAAAGGATCAAAGTGGCTTTCTCAATTATCTGAGTGTCAGAAGAGGGTCACAGCCATTGGATGAGTGATTTGATCAAGAAATACTTGACCAATGTCTTCTTACAGGCCAGTCAAAGAAGGTACAATAGAACAGAATATCTTTTTCTTTTTAACCATCTTTGCAGGCTGCTTCTACAACTGTATACACACACACACACACACACACACACACACACACAAACAAATTTCCCCCTTTTTCAGAACAGAAACTTTTCTGTCAACTACATGGCTGCTTAAAAGACTTCTGTATCTCAATGATTGGCCTACTGAATCCTTTACAGATGCAACCTGCGTGTAAAAGGGATTGATATTGCAATTTATTATTTTGATTCTATTATTCCGAATGATATTAGTATGGCGATAACACAGAAAGTGAGGTGCCCTGTTAAGGATGCATTTGCTCGAATACAAAATTAATAGTTCCCATCGACATATTACACGTTGGAGTGCAACCTGTTCTGTATTGGATTAATCTCCTCCTTAAGAAGCAGATATGGAGTTGGTTACAACATATCTGGAGGTTTGCTCTTCTGCTTAATCGGGTATCATGATTGGCAGAGGGAAGGAAGGAGGGAGAGACAGAGAGAAAGAGAGAAAGTCTGCCAAGTTCTCATAACCCCCAGGCTGAATTATCTGTAAAATATTTGAAGTTTTAAAGGTAAGGGAGTGGGAAATAAAACTCTGAATAATCAGCTGTTTGTCTATGTCAAGGACAGCAACATGTGACTCTTTAGTGGTTGAATTTCACTTCTATCCAGCCTGGCAAATATAGCCTTGGGTGAGTCCTTCATTTGAAGGAATACATCAATATGCTTATTATGCTGCAGTAAAACTTAGATTCAGCAAACTATTCCAGGGGAAAAGAGGGGTCTGTTGAAGCCCACTTTATGTCATTTGGGTCCATTATGTCATTTGCTTAATCAGGGTAATGTGGCAAATTGGTGCAAATGCCAATTTAATGTTATATGAAAAACTACATAATTATGCAAGTATGAAAATGATATGAATACACATAAATCACCTGGAATATGTCAGACACAATGAACCTAGTCTATTTGGGATGAGGATGTCTGAGCAGAAAATGTGTCCTTGTATCTGGCGTCCACTAAACTGAGCTCCATTCAATCAAAGGTCTTTTGAAGTGGTGGAAGAGCAACATTAGCTAATTCAAAATGCTGGTTCCCTTCCTTAAAACTCCCTATGAGAATTCGCTATGGCAATTTTTAGAATTGTCCGTGTACTTTTCAGTGAAAACTTTTATGCTTTTTTACTATATACATTGAAGCTATTTACAACAGGTATTCATAGTAAATAAATACAACATAATCCCAGTGTCAGGTTTACTCCTAAAAGTCTCTTTGAGAAAGTCTGTGCCCTCTGGTTCTCTTACTAATTGTTTCACTTCCATCTCCATTACTCTGCTCCCTCTCCTGTTTCTGGACTTATCAAGAGAGTACAAAGAAAGGAATTAGAAGCCACCAATGGATTCTTCTTCTCCTTCTCAAACCAGAAACCAATGACTGCTCCACATATTCACGTAACTTCACCCTCCATCTTTTTAATCTTTTCCTTCTCTGTCACCAATCTTTAATTAGACCAGCAGTACGTCCCCCAGCAACTAAGGAGATGGGTCTCTCTTATACACTCACATACCATATCCTATATATCAGGCTTGACCAATGGGACTGCTGTTTCTACATATTCCACAACAGCCCTGGATTTCAAGGTCAGATCTGAACTGCTACATTCCCCATTTCCTGACTCATGCTAGCATAGCAACCATGCCCGGCCATGAAGAACCATATGCCATAGAGCTTTAAAGCTATTCAGTAGTTCTCTTACCAGCTAACAGATACACAAAGAGGCATAGTCCATTTGCCATCTCCAAATGAATTTTGATTGCTATAAAAATTTTGATTGCTATCAGAAGAAACGGCCTTTCTTTAGTGGTGCCTCAACTTTGGCATGCCTTTCAACAGAACAGACAGAACAGAATAACAGGAAGCAGGAAATCCTATAACTATGGTGGCAAACCTATGGTACGGGTGCCACAGGTGGCACGCAGAGCCCTCTCTGTGGGCACGTGCGCCATCGCCCCAGTCCTAGGCCTTCAGCTGGGTTTTATAAACCTTTTTGCTTTAGGCCTCTGATGCCGTGTACAAAAAAAAAAGGTTCAATCAATTTCAACTTCTCGCAGGAAAAAAAGGATCTCACAAAGTTGGAATTAATTTAACTTTTTAGTCCCACCCAGTCTGCTGTTATTACCGCAGCCACGCCCACCCAATGGGCCACGCCCACCAATGGGCCACGCCCACCTGGCACCCGACGATACATAAGGGGGTTTTGGGTTGCAGTTTGGGCACTCGGTCTCTAAAAGGTTTGCCGTTACTGTCCTATACCATTTCAGATAAATGGTTGTCCATTTGTCTGAAGGCTGCCAAGCTCTAGCAGTGCATTCCTTCATTTGCCAAGCTCAAATATTTGCAAAGGCATTTTTGAAGAAAAGTTTGAATGATTTGGCTTTAAATCTCCTAATCATGTTTTCAAGTTTAGCTTGTTTTCTTCAGCCCATATGCTGGGAATATTGCCTTCATATCTTTTCTGGAATAAAGATGCAAATATAAATCTTAAAATAAAATGTTAAAATATGAAACAGCTCATAAGGGATACATTAAATGTAAGTAATAAAAAAATTGTGATTATTCTTCTTTCAGTAGAACAATTGTGCTTTACTGAATTGTGTATTAAGATTTCTACTATTCCAGTTAACAAATCGAGCTATTCTGGGACACTCCAAATGGAAAGATCTTGCTCTGCATGAACCTGTATATTTATGAAGACAGAATATTTAATTTTTCGATTTTAGCCACTCTGGTATCTTAAATATTACAAAAGTGTGGGGGCTTTATTAAAAAACTTCAATAAACAGCAGACTTTTTGGACAAAATGAGTATTAAAGGGTAAACGCTAAATGCTACCTCTTAGCAGGACAGTAGTTTAAATTGCAATAGTAAATCATCAAATGGGCTCCATGAAAAATATTCTCATAATTATTTGCTTAATTTTCTCTCATGCTGTTACTATGGGGCCATTATTACATAGATAGTTTTGCCAGCACTATATCTGTTTTACAGCTAAAATAACTTTTTAAATGTGTGCTAAAATACCCAACACCATTAGGTGACAATATTACTGCAGACACTGATGATAACAATGCTAAGAACTTATGGTGACCCATGCTTGGGGTCAGAAAAAAGGTACATTTCGCTTAGCACTCTGTTACCATTGTGATCCACAGGTGTTTATGGAAAGCTAGATAAAAAAAGGCTGCAGATGTATGTTTTCCATCACCTCTGAGCTATTCTGTCTCCACCACAAAGCTACTAATAGCCTTAATCTCCCTAGTCCCTTTTAAAGCTGCCAAGGACACAACAAGAAAGCAGTGCTGCAGTGCTGTTGTGCAGTCCACAAGCTGGAAGAAAACTAATGAAGAGAAGGATGAGGGATGACACGATAGCAGTGCTCCAATATCTCAGGGGCTGCCACAAAGAAGAGGGAGTCAAGCTATTTTGCAAAGCAACTGAAGGCAGGAAAAGAAGCAAAGAGAGAAGCAACCTAGAACTAAGGAGAAACTTACTGACAGTTAGAACAATTAATCAGTGGAACAACCTGCCTCCAGAAGCTGTGAATGCTCCAACACTGGAAGTTTTTTAAGAGATTGGACAGCCATTTGTCTGAAATGGTATAGGGTCTCCTGCCTGAGCAGGGGTTGGACTAAATGACCTCCAAGATCCAACTTTATTATTGTTGTTGTTGTTCTTGTTGTTGCTGTTGTTGTTTGTGTGACATTCATTGCCACTCTTTATTTTGTCTCATTAATGATCCTGGTAGAGGTGCTATCCTTACAGTTTTAATGTGAGATGAGTTAAAGAATGTATTGGTGGATTCCTTCTGGCTTTCCCATCAACTGTGACCAACTTGTGGGAAAACCCACCTCTAATCCCTTTTCTTTGTGTGGGTTAGTGCTCCAAGTTAGACTATAGGAAGCCACAGTTATGAATGCTATTACCACTGTTGTTATAAGGTTACAGTAACAGGATCTTGCAAGTCTGGACGCTTTTAATAATAATAATAATAATTTTATTTATATACCGCCCTTCTCCCGAAGGACTCAGGGCGGTGAACAGGGCAAATATATAAAAATACAAAAATACAAAAGATTAAAAAGAATTAAATACAATGCCCAAACTAAAACAGTAAATACATATATTAAAAAACAACAATAAAATCCCAAACCCATCCCCCCATCAGGCCAGGCCGGCTTGTTCGAATAAGTGCGTCTTCAGATCGCGTCGGAAGGAGCGAAGGTCGGGTGCCATCCGGAGCTCGACTGGCAACCGATTGCATAAATCCGGGGCGCCCACAGAGAAGGACCTCCCCCTAGGGGCCACCAGATGACATTCTCTGACCGGTGGCACCCTGAGGAGGCCCTCTCTGTGGGAACGCACAGGGCAGAGGGAAGTTGATGCAGGCAGCAGGTGATCCCTGAGGTACTCCGGACCCATGCCATGTAGGGCCTTGAACACCATTACCAGTACCTTGAATCTCACTCGGAAGACAACTGGGAGCCAATGCAGCTCACGGAGCAGAAGTGTAACATGGGAGTATCGGGAGACTCCCAACACAACTCTTGCGGCTGCATTTTGTACCAGTTGGAGCCTCCGAGTGGTCTTCAAGGGAAGCCCCATGTAGAGAGCGTTGCAGTAGTCTAAACAAGAGGTCACGAGCACATGAGTGACCGTCCGCACGGCATCCCGGTCTAGATAGGGCCGCAACTGGCGCACCAGGCGAACCTGGGCGAAGGCCCCCCTAGTCATGGCCACTATGTGATCTTCCAAAGTAAGCCGTGAATCTAGGAGGACTCCCAAGTTGTGAGCCCTATCTATGGGGGGTAATAGCTCACCCCCCCCATAGAAAGAGATGGTATATTCTGAATATCCCGGTATGCCGGTATGCACAGCCACTCAATCTTGTCGGGGTTGAGTTGAAGTCTGTTCCTCCCCATCCAGACCCGAACCACTTCCAGACAATGGGACATCACATCAAGGGCATCACTGGGGTGGTTTGGGGTCGAAATAAAAAGTTGGGTATCATCAGCGTACTGATGATACCCAACTCCAAAACCATGAATGATCTCACCCAGCGGTTTCATGTAGATGTTGAACAGGAGAGGCAAGAGGACCAACCCCTGAGGAACTCCACAAGCGAGAGGCCTCGAGGTCGACCTCTGCCCCCCTGCCAACACCGACTGCGAACGTCCCAGGAGATAGGAGGAGAACCACTGAAAAACTGTGCCTCCCACTCCCAATCCCCTGAGACGCCGCAGCAGGATACCATGGTCGATGGTATCGAACACCGCTGAGAGGTGTAATAGGACTAGGACAGAGGAATGTCCCCTGTCCCGGGCCCTCCAGAGATCATTCACCAGAGCGACCAATGCCATCTCCGTGCTGTACCTGGGCCTGAAACCCGATTGGTACGGGTCTAGATAATCCGCTTCATCCAGGACCAGAGGGAGCTGATGCGCCACCACACTCTCAACAACCTTCACAAGAAAGCGATGGTTGGAGATCGGACAAAAGTTATTTAACACAGCTGGGTCCAAGGCTGGCTTCCTGAGGAGAGGTCTCACCACCGCCTCTTTCAAGACAGCGGGGAAACTACCCTCACTCAAAGAGGCAGATATAACCACCTGGAACCAGCCTCGTGTCCCCTCCCGAGCCGCATAAACCAGCCAGGAGGGGCACGGGTCCAATAAACATGTGGTGGAGCTCAATCTCCCCATAATCCTGTCCACTTCCTCCGGAGTCACAGAATCAAACTCCTCCCAGATAATATCGACAAGACCGCCCGCGTCCTGATCGTCAGACTCTGCCCAGTCAAAGTCCAGACCGGTCCGAATCCGAGGGATTTTGTCCGATTTTGCTCTACGGCATACACCAACACCCTTTATCTTCATAAGCATCATTCTGAGATGCTTTCTCAGATTAGATTTCTGCCCTGGATTCAGATTTCTTTTATCTGACCATTGTCTCGCTTGCAGATTTTCCTCCTCCTCCTCAAGATGATTCCTCCTGTATATTACAATATGCAATAAGATGGTAAGTATAGGTTGGTGCTTAGCCACCTGTTTCACTTCCTAACAGTCACAGGTAGAGAGATGCTTCATGGTTAATACCATGTCAGTTTGATTATTTATGAGCCTGTATCTACTGCATTTTTCAAAAAGAACACCAAACCCTTGTTCAAAAATAGATGGGGAGGTCACAAGGGTGAAGGAGAGGTGGAAGATGGAAGGAGTGATCCATGATAAATGGGATACATTCTTGACCACTGCAAGGGACTAGCAGTGCTGACAGTAAATAGTAAACATCCAGAAATAGTCCATGAAGTTTCCCGCCACATACCTTCCCAGGCAGTCTTCCTCAATCTGATCTTTATAACAGAGAGAGAGGTTTACTTTTGCATGTAGCCAAATTCCTTGAAAGCTGTTGTCCAGCTGGAAGGAGTTTTGTTTTTCCAGCAACTACAGGCATAGTAAGAACGTAGTGGAGGTATTGGGACTAACTGGTAGTCCTCAGTGTATAACCACAATTGAGCAGAAATTTCTGGTGCTTAGCAAGACAGTTAAGTGAGTTTTGCATTGGCTTTTGGGTGCAATTCAAGATGTTAATTAGGAGTATAAAGCCCTACATCAGGGGTCTTCAAACTTGGCAACTTTAAGACTTGTGGACTTCAATTCCCAGGGCTGGCTGAGGAATTCTGGGAGTTGAAGTCCACAAGTCTTAAAGTTGCCAAGTTTGAAGACCCCTGGTATAGGGCTTTATACTCCTAATTAACATCTTGAATTGCACCCAAAAGCCAATGCAAAACTCACTTAACTGTCTTGCTAAGCACCAGAAATTTCTGCTCAATTGTGGTTACTTGAGAGACCGCCTATCTCCTGTGCTATAGATTTGATCCGACAGATTCAATATCTTCTAGGTTCCTTTGATTAAGCGTTACCATCTTTGAGAACCTTAGAAGTCAGCCTTTTCTGTGATGGTTCCAGTGCTCTGGAATGAGATTCCTCCTGAATTCTGTGTGTCATTTGATGGGGAAAGGGGAGGAAGGTTTAAAGGCCTGCCTATTTTCCCAAGGCTACCGTGGCTGAAACCTCTTGCTGGCTGGGAGATATACTGTAGATTTGTTTTTGTGCACTGGATTTGCCATTCTGATTCATATTTAAAGTTTTTATCCTATAGTATAATTGTGAGCTGCCCAGGGTTGATTTGAAGTTGGTATCATGAAAATAAAATTTAAAAAATCATTTTATTTTATTTCCTTATTTTCCTTGTTTCTTCACTTTCCCTCCAATGGTATCATGTACCCTCTTGCAACTTCCTTTTTTCTAACCGAAACTACAGTAGTATTATTTTATTATAGTTATATGATAAAAGCACATATGGCACATTTTACTACATTTGTACAGTATGTATCAAATATGTTGTCCTTGTATCTCTTATAGGAGTTATTGTAAAGCTAGGCAATGATTTGCATTCAGTTCCAACACTTGCTTTGAAAGTTTTGAGAATATAAATATAAATATAAACTAATAAATAAATAAATAAATGCAGCAGTACTTATCGGCTATACTCATTAAAATAGTTGAGTTTGTTTCCAGGATAACAAAGCTGCTCCTTGCAACAGCCATGTGATCCTGGAAAAAAGCACACAGTTGTTTTAGTAAATAGTTTAAACTCAAATCTGAAAACATTGCACAGCTTATTATATGTATTTATTAATCGAAAGGTTTCCAGAACTGTGTGTAGTCAACAAAGGAAGTCTGATCTATTTCATTCTGATTATTTCCATACGGATTATTAATTGAAAAGTCATTTTTTAAAACACCCTTCCAGAGCAGCAAGATCAATTTTAGCACATCCTTGTACAAACTACTCGCAATTACAAAATGTGTTGATGTATTAAACTTCTTTTATGTCGTTTACATCTCTGAAAGTAAAGGAATAAATCTGACGAGCAAAGGTTTCTTTGATGGCCAAGAATTGTATATGTGTGTATATCTAAAGTTGTCAGTGTCACCCTTTTCTTTATGGCAAAATGAACTCATTTCACTTTGTGGTGCCTAATAAACTTAAACCCTTTGGCTTTTATTTGTCCCTGTTGTAAACTATGGAGTGCTACCGTGTTTCTTTAACATCTGGGACTTATCACATCTTTTCTAATGACTCACTGGGCTGCAGAAAATGCCTGCTGAGACACAGATGCGTGGTGTCACACAGACTTAATGGGAGACAAAGGAGAGAATAAAAGGTGAGCAACTGAGGAGACGAAGGTTGAGATGCTTGATTCCCAAAGATGAAAAAATTGCTTAGGAAAGTGAACAGAAAACCAGTAAAATGAATAAATCAGATCAAAATTTACTATATGCTTACAACACTTGTCAGAGGGAAATGTGACCATAACCATGCTCTGCTATAAGTAAGCACACCAAGCATCCTTTCTATGAGGTCTTGTGGCATGCTCATCAAGATATTTTGAAATACTAACTCCACAATATTTCCTACAGCAAGAAAATTATCTGTTTGCATATTATAAACTAGTTTATTTTAATTTTCTTTTATAACCTACTATTGTTATCATGTCAAACCTTTGTTTGTAGCCTTTGTTGCTAACACAAGGGATGTGAATTGCTATTACAGTTAGTATATATACAGTTCAGAAGCGAGGTAGGCAGCGAGAATTATATCATTTGAAATAGGACGTTTTTTATTGGGAGTGGCAATATGATTGTCTGAGAAAGGATAGGAGAGAGTAAATGAATTTTCTTGAGATAGTTATGAGTTTTCTCTAATACTGCCAACTAATTTTGAAATAAAATTAAGCCAGACTTGTTCCTCTTCCCAATCATCCCCAAGTTTGCCATGCTGAGCAACAAGGACTGAAGAGCAAATAGAAATCTCTCTTTTATTCCTGACCATAATATACTATGATATTGGTGAAAATGCTGTGTATGCCATCCCTGACCACAATCCATTATTGGCTTTAAACAAACAAATGAAGGTGATTTTCTTATAAGACAGCATTTTGGGGAAATCAGGGGCATGGGGGGGGGGAGATCCAAATGTCTTACAGTTACAAATTACAGTTTATGAATACAATTGAGGCCTAGATCCTTTAACAAAGATAAACTGTTAGCAACAACAATGAATGGAGCCTATTTACTTGTTTATGTTAAGTTTTCTCTTCTATTGCATAGTGATATTAAACACAACATTTCTTTCCTGTCATATGAAAGCACTTTCTCATCTTAGCAGAGGTAGAGTACTGTCTTATTCAATGTGGATGGAATGCTTTTATTTTCAAGCAGAACCAATCCTAAGAAGAGCCACCAGACTAGTTAGGTCCTCTCTTTATACTTTTGTGCTAGAGAAGGCATTTTGATACCCTCCAGATGTTTTACATCGCAACTGTCATAATCTCTGACCATTTTCCAGGTTGGCTGGAGTTAACGGGTCACTACATTTGCTGATGCAATGGATCAAGTACCCTATTTTCCCAGAAGAAAAGCACAGATTTTTAACTTCTCCCCTGTAACTCTTAGCAAAGAGGTTGCAGGCTAATGGGATGAGACATAATAGCCTTTTCTATGCTGCACTTAGCCCATTCATGGCAGTTGCCAGTGGCTGCTATAACCAAGCTGTTGCCTTCTTTCCAAGCATCACCCTCCAAGCACCCAATTTAAAGGTTCTTATCCTCCCCATCCTCATTCTGATTGTTAATCCTTTGCATAATAATCTAGATACCAATGTGATACCATGAATGACATATTAATCTATGCATGAAGAGACACATTGGAGTTGAGAAAAATCAGTAGGTATTCCTTTAATAAAATAATATTGCTTTAAAAGTGAATATGTCAGGAAGAAAAAGAAAAGCAGCTGTAATCAAAATACAAGGAGATTCAAAACTAGATAGGAAATTATATTTAAGGATGGCTATGTATTAGGATTTTTATTACTAATTCATTTCATTCTTAATCATAAAAATCCTGAAGCGAAACACCTACTTTGGAATTATCGTTAATAATTACTTTGATACCAAATTCCTTTGGATGAATAATACAGACGACTTAGAGATAGGACTCTTTCTAAACCTCCTGAGTGTTTGCATGAAGTTTAATTCATTTCCTATCTCCAAGTTTGCAAATGAAGTGTGAAACAATTCTTTATTTTTACAGGGTTGTCACAATTCATGCACAATGCCTAGTATATACCCAGCTTGATTAATTTAGTGGATTGGAGAGGTGTTGTCATCCAGTATACCTAGTGTCATTCATTCAGCCAGTGAGGTCATCCAGGCACTATTAATTATTACAATTTATTGAATGAGGACGGTGCTTGCTACTGCCATGATGTGTTTTATCAGTTCACATGAAGTCCTGGTTTTATAACAATTCAACAACTCCATTGGGAAGGAAAGGACATGAACAGTAACACAGCAGGATGAAGATAGGGGCACTTAAGGCAGACCAATAACAGAGAATCAGGTGAGGGCTACATTCCCATCATCAGGAATTGTTTATCTTTTATTTCCACCCCAAGAGATTATCATTATCTAGGCACCCTTCTTGGCATCAAGATGGTTGACTAATGAGATGCTGTGATCCAAAACTAATATCTCTTTGGATTTAGAGCTTGTTAACAACTACTACAAGGTACTACGGCATCAAGACTTTCCCCTTACTACTTGTTTAGGACCTGTTTTGCAAAAGCCGTGAGGACACCCAATCTTTCACTCATTTCTATTAATGAGTTCAGTTCCCTGAGCAATAGCTATCTAGCTTATAAATTTTTCAAGATCTGTTCATTAGGAATATTTTGTATATTTTATTTTCTTGTTTTCACCATCCATTGAATTGTCATTTTTAATTCATAGTCATTTTTAATTTATTGGGCTTTACTGGAGTGAGAGACAGAAAAAAATTTGTTCATGAAGCTGCTCAAAAAATAATACGAGCCGCTAGGGTTGATGGGTAGCACCCTGGAGGTGAATGTCTTGGCCCCTTATTCAAGAGTCTGGGAAATAATCAATATGACCCAGAGTCAGAGCATAACACCCAGTGATTGGATGAATAACCAACAATCATTATGGAAATGAAGTGTATTTCTACATGATTTCCTGTCAGCAGTAACTGGGCCAGTAGTGTGTTGCAACTTTTAATCCTTGTTTGGATAGAAGTTAGTAAAAAACAACAAAATGGAACAGAATCAACATTTTTACATACACAGTACAGAAAGTAAATGTGTTGTTGTTTACCTTGAGACAGGGGCAAGGAGATACAACAGGAACCTCTGATGGGTCAGCATCTCATCAGAACTCACTCCCTGATTAAATCAAGGCTCATCAAAGTCTTCTGTCAAAGAGAGCTCCTTGGACAATTCTGGACAAACTTTTCATTGATGTATCTATGTGTTTATTATTTACTGTAAAGCATTACTGAGCTGTTTATTGTATGCAGTTTCTGGGCATTGTACAACTCAACTAAACCTGGAGACTTTGTTATAAATATTGCTTATATAGACCATTTTTCAGTATAGCTTGTATAAAATTGGGTTTAGAAAAAACAAATTTAAATAAGCAATGAGTCACAAAAATAATTTCATTACAATTTCAACAATATTATTCAGTATTGTTGGAGTAGGATACATCTAAAGCCAGGAGCTAAATATCCAACTTCTGTTCTGATTTGGTCCTATTTTTTTATATGGGATCTGAACTTCAATTATGGAGGATTTTGTTCTTATTAAGACTGCCTTGCTCATTGTACTCTTGTTTAAAACCTTTTAAAGGATTTGTATGTATTTTAAAATATGAGCACATTTTTTTGAACACTGGGTCCTATATAACAAAATGAAATTCAGTGGTGAAAAAAGCAACATTTTACATTTAGGCAAGAAAAATCAAATGCACAGGTATAGTATAGGTGGTACCTGGCTCAATAGTAGTAACTGTGAGAGGGATCTTGGAGTGTACAATCACTTAAATATGAGCCAGCAGTTTGCTGCAGCTACCAAAAAAGCCAACACAATCCTAGGTTGCATTAACAAAAGGATAGAATCAAATTCACATGAAGTGTTAGTACCACTTTATTTATTTATTTATTTATTTATTTATTTATTTATTTATTTATTTATTTATTTATTTATTTAATTTATATACCGCCCTTCTCCCGGAGGACTCAGGGCGGTGAACAGGGCAATACATAAAAACTAGATACAAAAATTAAAAATTATTAAAATGTGATTAAACAATACCCATAATAAATTAATACAGATTAAAAATAGAAGTTCATTTATAAAAATCCCACCCCGTCCCATCAGGCCAGGCCTCGGTAAGCCCATTCTTGGAATACTGCATCCAGTTTTGGTTGCACAATATAGAAAAGATGTTGAGACTCTAGAAAGAGTACATAGAAGAGCAACAAAGATGATTAGGGGACTGGAGGTTGCAGGACTTGGATATGTATAGTTTAAGGAAAAGAAGGACTGGGGTGACATGATAGCAGTGTTCCAATATTTAAGGGGCTGCCACAAGAAGAGCAGGTCAACCTATTCGCCAAAGCATCTGAAGGCAGGACAAGAAGCAATGGATGGAAACTGATCAATGAGACAAGCAACCTAGAACTAAAGAACAGTGTGAACAATTATCCAGTTGATTGGCTTGTCTAAGAAGTTGTGAATGCCCCATCATGGAGATTTTCAAGAAGAGGTTGTACAACCATTTGTCCAGAATGGTATAGAGTCTCCTGCTTGAGCAGGGGGTTGGACTAGAAGACTTCCAAGTTCCCTTCCAACTCTATTATTCTGTTATTCTACATTTCATATTTTCAAAAATTGAGGAGGAAGGACAGGAATAGTTTTTTCTTTTGCCCAGCAAGCTTTAGAAGAGTTCTTGACACAACCCATTATCTCTTATGTAGAATCCATCTGTGAAAATTCCAATATCCACCTTAAAAGTACCTTATTACTGACCAGATCTCTGATCACCAGTTGTAGTTCTCCTCCCTTTTTTACTAGACTTCTAGAATGATTAAGAGTTAATTTAATTTAATAATTTAATTTGTATACCGTCCTTCTCCCGAAGGACTCAGGGCGGTGAGTTCTTAGCCATTCAAAACATTTTCAAATACATTGTAAAGCACAAGTTCACCTAATAAAATTATTGTTTCTCAATGTGTTGTAGCCCAGTTTTATGCATTTATTTAGAGCAAATTCATTTTTTGTAATCTTTCTCACACATCTGACCTCTGCTGTTAGATCAGCTACACAATAGTTATACTAGCACCTTAAACAAATTTATCTTCAAAGTATATGCAGAAATATCATCTTATGTACCAGGACAAATATTTTAACCTATACTATGTATACTATAAGGGACGCGGTGGCTCAGTGGGTTAGGACGCTGAGCTTGTCGATCAGAAGGTCGGCAGTTTGGCGGGTCAAATCCCAAGTGCCGCGTAACAGAGTGAGCGCCTGTTACTCGTCCCAGCTTCTGCCAACCTAGCAGTTCGAAAGCACGTAAAAATGCAAGTAGAAAAATAGGGACCACTCCGGTGGGAAGGTAACAGCATTCCGTGTGCCTTTGGCATCTAGTCATGCCGGCCACATGACCATGGAGATGTCCTCGGACAAGAGCTGGCTCTTCGGCTTTGAAACGGAGATGAGCACCGGCCCCTAGAGTTGGAAACGACTAGCACGCATGTGTGGGGGAACCTTTACCTTTACCTATGTATACTATACTAATGGGCCCTATCCAACAAAATGAAATTTAATGTGGAGAAAAGTAGGCACTTAGGCAGGGAAAACCAAAGGTACAAGTAAAGATTAGGCGAAACCTGGCTCATAAACAGTAGCTGTGAAAGAGACTTTGGAGGCCTATTGGACGATCACTTAAATATAAGTCATCAGTGTGCGTCAGCAGCCAAAAAAGCTAATACAATCCTTAGTTGCATAAACAGGCATAGAATCAAAATCACGTGAAGTATTAGTACCATTTTATAAAGCCTTAGCAAGGCCACACCTGGAATATTGCATCCAGTTTTGGTCACCACATTACAAAAAAAGATGTTGAGACTTTGGGAAAAATGAAGAGAAAAGCAATTAAGATGATTAAAGGCCTGGAGACAAAAACATATGAAGTAGTATTGCAGGATTTGGGTATGACTAGTCTAGAGAAAAGGAGGACTGGGGGTGTTGTGATAGCCATATTCCAATATTTGAGAGGCTGCCACAAAGAGGGGGTGAACTTGATGACTTCCGGTGGCGGCGCGGCACCAAAGACAGCCGTTTCGGGCTGCCCGCTTCACAGCTGAGTTGTTTTCACCCGAAACAGCGCCGATCAGCTGTTCGGGTGGATTTGAAGCCCCCTCTTCGGGAGAAGAGGAGGGGGTGAAGCCCCAGGTAGGGGTTGAGTTCTCCGGGGCCGCCTGAGCTTAAAGCTTGGGCGGCTGAAGGATTGAACTCCCCCGTAGCCTGGGTTGCTCCCAGCTGTTTAGCGTCTCTGCTCCGGGATTTTTGGAGCAGAGCCAGGCGTTTGCGACCACCCCTGCCAGAAGGAAAGACCTTGGAATAAAAAGGAGCAGGCAGAGCGATACAGGAGGACTTTTATTCTTACTCTCTAGCTTAATGGACTTTATAAACTTAAAGTGAAAGTGCGCAACAAGTGAAAGTGAAAAGATGGCGGCTAAACCTCCCTCAAAAACCCTTCGGAGTGCGGGAACTTCCCCGGTGCAACAGACATCGTTGCAAGCTTTGCTTCCTCCTGCTGCATTGACGTTGAAGGATTTACAAGATGCCTTTGCAAAACAATCCCAGGTAATATCAGAAATGCTGGATGATAAGGTGGCAAAGGTGGAGGAGAAACTGGAGAAATTGGAGGAGAGGATAGAAGAGAAGTTTAAAGTAATGGAGGAGAGGATGGAAGAGAAGTTTAGTGCAATGAGGGTAGACATTTTGTCTACAGTGGAAAGCGTGGCTGAATGTGTGCAATGTTTGGACGAAAAAGTGGAGGATCTTAGTCAAAAGAATGCTATACTAGAAGTAAAGGTACTGGAGAATGAAGATTTAAGGGATAAAATGGACGGAGAATTGAGCCTTGTTCAGTATCATCAGATGCAGCATGCTATTAGAATCAGGGGCTTAAAAGAGAATCCTAAAGAAGACCTAAAGCAGCTGATTTCTGAGGCTTTGGAATCAGTATTGGGTCAGCCAGCATCTGAAATAAAGGGATGCATGGACAAAGTTTTTCGTGTAAACTCATGGATTGCTAGACAGAGGAAGCTACCTAGAGATGTGGTGGTTTATTTTATAAAGAGAGAAACTAGAGATGAAGTTATTCAAGCTGCTTATGATACTAAAGTTGTGGTTGCTGACCAAGAAGTTTTGGTTTTAAAAGAAATTCCTCCAAAGATTTTAAGGAGAAGGAAGGATTTTGCATTTCTTGTGCAGGAACTTAAGCAACGGGATATAAAGTTTAGATGGGAGATTCCTGTTGGCTTGGTGGTGATGCATGAAGGTAAAAGATATCGTCTGGTTACTGTGACACAGGCGCGTGATTTCTACAATAATGTTTTAAAAGCAACCCCTCTACCACTTCTGGAAGCTGCAAAGGGATTTGGAGAAGGGAAACCTCAAGAGGCCGAAGGTGGACAGACAGAGGAGAATGGTGCTGGAGGGGATCAAATTATAGCCTCGTCGGCTGTTGCTGGAGAGCAGAGGGTGACGCGTGCCGTTTTAAAACGAGCAAAACAAATAAAAGAGCAAGACCAGCAGAAGGCTATGGAACTTTCAAAGCGTACTTACAGTGAAGCAGTGGGAGGAGCGCGGCCCAAAGGAGACAGAGGGGCTATTAAAGATGTGCTCCAACAGCTTCGGGGTGCCACGCATGGCGACTAAATTTCTAACCTGGAATGTTAATGGACTAAATTCACCACAGAAGAGAAAGAAAGTTTTTCAATATTTAAAACAATTCAAGATTGATGTTATATGTTTGCAAGAAACGCATATTAGGGTTATAGACCAAAAGTATTTATCGAACTCAAGGTTGGGCACGCAATTCGTTGCCTCTGCGATGAATAAGAAAAATGGAGTGGTTGTTTATGTTAAAAGTACTTTAACAGCGGAATTAATTGAAGCAGATAAGCATGGAAGATATGTTATGATAGATTTGTTGCTAGAAGGCAAAAAAACGCTTTTAGTTGGACTGTATGCTCCTAATCAACAACAAGCTGATTTTTTTAGTTCACTTCATACAAAACTTACTCAATTGGATTACAAATCGTTTATTTTTATGGGGGACTGGAATGGTGTTTTGGATGTACAGATGGATAAGGCTGGTTCTTTTAAGGATGCTCCGAGTCATGCCAGATTGCCTAAATCTTTTTTTGAAATGAAGGACAATTTGGAATTGCGAGATATTTGGCATGACACACACCTGCATGAAAAGGATTATACTTTTTTTTCTGATAGACATCAATCTTTTTCCAGGATTGATTTTATTTTGCTGACTAATGACTTTTTTTCTAGGATTAAGAAGGTAAAGATCTGTGCAAGAGCTATTTCTGACCATAGTCCAGTTTGGTTAGAGATCAATAAGGACAATAGAGATAGGCGCTCGTGGTGCGTAAATGAGAAATTGTTTAGAAATCAGAGAAATGTGGAAGAATGTAAACAGCGGATGAAGGATTTTTTTGAAATTAATATGAATAAGGATACTTCTATGGACATGGTTTGGGATGCTAGCAAGGCCTATATGAGAGGGGTGTTGATATATATGAATAATAAACACAGACGTACTTTGGAAGCCAGAAGGAAAGAATTGGAGAATGAAATTAGGGAAAAAGAAAAGGCCTTGATTTTGAACCCATTGGATGTGAAGACTAAAGAGGTTATTAAGCTATTAAGAGGACAATTTGACAAATTAATGGCTGATCAAGTGGCAACCAATTTGCGGTTTGCTAGGCATAATACTTTTTGCAATGCTAACAAGCCAGGTAGATGGCTAGCTTATAGACTAAGGAAAAAGCAAAGGGCTTCTAATATAGATAAAATTGAACATAAGGGAAAGGTTGTGTTTCAACAGGATTTTATTAAGGAAGCCTTTCTGGACTTTTATTCTAAATTATATGCTAAGGAGAAGATTAATGAAAAAGATATTGATGTATATTTGGAGAATGCTAGCATCCCGGTTCTAACGCAGGCACAAAAAGAGGAGATTAACCAATTTATAACAGAAGAAGAAATTCTTACAGCAATTAAGGAATTGAAGTTGGATAAAGCGCCAGGTACGGATGGTTTGACTGCGGTTTACTACAAAAATTTACAAATGGAGTTGATAAAGCCGTTAAAGGAACTGTTCCAGATAATTCAGAGAGGGGGGAAGGTGCCTCCGTCTTGGAGAACTGCTTTTATCTCTTTGATTCCGAAGGAAGATCAAGATGCTACTCAAGTAAAAAATTATAGACCGATATCACTTTTAAATACAGATTATAAGATATTTGCTAAGGTGTTGGCTAATAGACTGATGAGGGTTCTGCAACAGGTGATTCATGGGGATCAAACTGGGTTTATTAGTGGCAGGCAAATGAAAAATAATGTGAGGCATATAGTCGATGTGTTAGAGTTTTTGGAAAGGAACAACCAGATCCCTGCGGCGCTAATTTTTTTAGATGCTGAAAAAGCTTTTGATCAATTGAATTGGCAATTTTTGATGAAAGTTTTAGATAAAATGAATTTTGGGGATAAATTTTTGCAACCAATTAGGGCATTATATCAAAAACAAACTGCCCAAATAATAGTTAACAATAGTTTGACTGAAGCTTGTAATATTGAGAAGGGCACAAGGCAAGGGTGTCCGTTATCGCCTTTGTTATTTGTGTTAACATTGGAGATATTATTGGTTAAAATACGGAATTCGGAAAGAATTAAGGGTATACAAATTAGAGATCAGGATTATAGATTGAGAGCGTTCGCAGACGATCTGGTTGTTACGGTGACCCAGCCGGAGAACTCTGTTGTGGACCTGATGGAGATAATAATGCAATATGGGAAGGTTTCTGGATTTAAAGTTAATGCACAAAAAACTAAAATTCTGGCCAAAAATATGACAGTATCGCAAAGGGCTCTTTTAGAAGGACTAACTGGATTTGAGATTGTCAATAGGGTCAAATACTTGGGGGTGTTTTTGTCACCCTCTAATACAAAGTTATATAAAAATAACTATGAAAGATTATAGGGAAAAATTCAAAAAGAAATGGAGAGCTGGGAAAAATTGCAATTGTCTTTGTTGGGGAGAATCGCAGCAGTGAAAATGAATGTCCTGCCTAAATTTTTATTCTTATTTCAAATGATACCGGTTCTTAAGAAAGATTCTAATCTGGAGGAATGGCAGCGAAGTATCAATAAATTTGTTTGGGCAGGGAAAAGGCCACGAGTTAAACTTAAGATTATGCAGGATACTCGTGAAAGAGGTGGGCTTAAAATGCCCAATCTTAAATTATATTATGAAGCTGCTGCGTTAGCAGGAATAAGTGATTGGATTAATTTGACACAAGAGAGATTATTAAATCTTGAGGGCCATGACTTGTTATTTGGCTGGCATGCATATTTGTTGTATGATAAGAAGGTAGATAATGTGTTTAAAGTGCATATTTTAAGACAGGCATTGTTGAGAGTTTGGAAGAAGTATAGACATAAGTTAGATTGTAAGATACCATTGTGGGCAATCCCAAAACACGCAATAGAAAATATAAATGTTGGTTTTAAACATGATGTGACTACGTATAAGGAGATTTTAAGTCTGGAAAGAAATGTCTGGTGTCTGAAACCGTACTGCCTCTTGCGAGATGAGAAGATTGTTCAAACTTGGTTTCAATATATTCAGCTACGGGCCAGGTGGAAAGAAGATCAGAAAACTGGTTTTACAATGACTGATGAAAATCTGATAAAGCAAATTAGAAATCAGGGTCCAGCACATATCAAACGGATATATCTTGCATTGATAGAAATTGACTCAGAAACAGAACTTGTTAAAGATTGTATGATAAAATGGGCCCAAAACATCCAAGAAGTTATTACAATGGACACGTGGGAAAAGATCTGGGTGAGGAACGTAAAATTTACACAAGCTCAAAATTTAAGAGAGAACTTTTATAAAATGTTTTATAGATGGCATTTAGATCCTAAAAAGCTTGCAAGTATGTATCCGAATTATCAGCCCAAATGCTGGAGGTGTGGTGACGAAGATGCAACATATTTTCACATATGGTGGACTTGTAAAAAGGTTAAGGCTTTTTGGATAAAAATTTGGTGGAATATGCAGAAGATTTTTAAGCAAAGGATAAAGTTTTGTCCGCAACTTTTTTTGTTGGGTATAATTACAGATGCTACGGTTGTGGACATTAAGTTGATGTTGAACCTAATTACAGCAGCAAGACTCTTAATAGGTCAATATTGGAAGAAGGAGGAACTGCCGACTATAGAAGAATGGACTTTAAAGGTTTCTGACCTGGCAGAGATGGCAAAGATCTCGGCTTATTTGAAAGATCATTCGCAAGAACGTTATATTATGGAGTGGAGAAAATGGATTGAGTATATCCAGAACAAATATGGGACTAAAAAGTTTCATGTAGCATTTGAATAAGTCTTCCTTTCTTTTTTCTTTTTTCTTTTTGTTATATTTAATATTAATAGTGCTTGTAGTTATCTTATATGAGCTAGAGAGCGATAGATTTTAGAGTTTATTGTTGTTAGCATATGGATGTTCATGATTGTGTTTTTGTTTTTATACCTTGTACTTAGCTCTGGGAAGTTCCCTTCCAGTTCTATTCTGATTGATCTTAAAGCATGTTAAAATGTTTATTTAGGAATTCCTTGTGTTATAAACTTTTAGCTCAGCTTGATATAGGACCCATGGTGGGATGGACAAATATAAAGCACACATAAAATATATTCCAGCAGTGGGCAATCTTAATAAAATGGTTGTACTGTTGTACAGAACAGCATATTTGTCTGCAACTTTGACATCTAACTTGAACTCTAAAATTCTCTAAATGTCTCACCGATCTCCTCTCTGGTGATTACTGCCTGTTGTTCAATTTCTTCAACATTGAAAAGCTATATGCAGTTACCAGGGAAGTAGTCTACTTACTTCTGCAAAAATATAGAACATATTTCTGTATAATAGGATCATTTTTGTATGGCTTATTTCTAGCAATAAAGAAAGCATTCTCATGAATTTTACTCAATTAAAAAAAAATTCATTGAAGTTGTTCTCATTGAATTGCATAAGACAGAGAGAGAGAGAGAGAGAGAGAGAGAGAGAGAGAGAGAGAGAGAGAGAGAGAGAGAGGAGAGGGAGAGGGAGAGGAGAGAGAGAGAGAGAGAGAGAGAGAGAGAGAGAGAGAGAGAGAGAGAGAGAGAGAGAGAGAGAGAGAGAGAGAGAGAGAGAGAGAGAGAGAGAGAGAGAACAGAACCTCTCACAGTATAGAAATATTAGCCACAATTATTCAAGAATAATAAACTGTCCTGGAAATAGGAAGAAGGCAATAGTGAAACACTAAAGATAATCAATTAGTTTTAAAATAGAAATGTATAGCATATGGCTTTTCAGAAGCATTTGTTTCTTACATAAAAAACCCACTCACACCCCCATCCATCTCCTGTAATGAGACAGAGCCTTGTAAGCAATGAAGAATTTGATATGAGTAAAGATTTTTAATCAGAAATCCTCACAGTCAGTTCCTTCTTAATTTCACCAATAATAGACTCTGTGAGCTTTGTTTGATATGACATTGCATTTTGTAAGTTCCTAAAGGTGCTGCTTCCATGTTTTCTGTTATAGGATCTTACACTTCTCTGAGGTATGGAATTTCTTAGCTTCTTCTCATCTTTCTGTCTTTTATTTTCCATTACACAATAGATGACCTATCCGATGTTCTTCCTCTCTGCTAACATATATTTCTTTGCCAACCACCAATGAGAATAAAACGGGATAGTCTTTTTATCCTCATTCTATTGCAGTTGCCTGCTGAACCACACTCATTCCTCTGCTGGCCTGCTAAAGATTATTTGTCAGGATTGTTTTCTTAGTGTGTGTTTAAACTAAATGGAACAAGTAGTGCTTTTTGAATTGACAATTTTTATTGCCAATGCAGCTCGCGGAGTAGAGGTGTTACATGGGAGTATCGGGAGACCCCCATCACAACTCGCGCGGCCGCATTCTGCACCAGTTGAAGCCTCCGAGTAGTCCTCAAGAGCAGCCCCATGTAGAGAGCGTTGCAGTAGTCCAAACGGGAGGTCACGTTTTTTACTTCAGGTTGCTTGTGATTTTTTTTCCAGGTAATGACAACTACTTCCAGGAAGACATGGTATGCCTTTCCAGATAAAGAATCTTGTTAAAACAAAACAAATGAAATGAAATGAAATGAAAGAACAGCTCAATGAAGGCCTTTCAAGGAACAGAAGCCATCAGTGCAGGGGTTGGGGAAAAAAATAAAATCCCTTATGAATGTATTTAATTTGATTGAACCTTTTTCAGAGCAAATATAATTAGAAATAAGATATTCTGAACGTAAACCAATTCAGAATAATCTTCATTTCATACACACACCTTCCCTGTAATATTCAGATGCTGAAAATACCCTCCAGTAGATTGGAGATCTGCAACCAAATATCACCACAGATTATTCCTGCTACTGGAAAGGGACTGAGGGTATTTTAGATAACCTGTTCTTCACAAGTTGTGATCATGTGATGTTTCACTTAACAACTGCATTAAAGAGTTGCCAATCTCAAATTATTAAATCAGGATTACCTGTATCTAAATAGCCATTCACATACTGTAGCATTAGATCATTGAAACTGCTATCTTCCACAAAAAGGCCACAGGGCATATCTGCTAAGAAGAAGAAAAAGTCCTGATGGTATTCAAATATTATGACCTGCTTCGGATTATCATCTTGGATTATTATTCAACACACCTTTACTAATAATCATTCAGAATGATTATTGAAGAGGATATAATAGTCACGTAATCTCTGGAGTGTTTATTTTCTTTTTTTTCCTATTCTTTTGTGTACAATAAATTTCTGATGTGGTACAAAAGCCTACAAAACCTGGTTAACAAGATAAAAAATGGACAAGAAAGAAAACAAATGTGCTCTATAAACAATGATTCTACTAAACACCTTCTCTTTAGAAGAAAATCACTTTAGAAGAAAATCACTGTTGCATATATCCAGCACTAAATTTGGCTGTGAAATAATACATTCCAGAAAGTGAGAAAGACCATCACTTTGAAAAGATCAGTTACAGCTTCAAACCATGTTGAAATTGCTTGACATAATTTTTTATACTTTTCTTTCCCTTTTAAGATTGTATTTCAACAGCGTTTAGTCCTGGACCCTTGTCTCACTCCATATCTTCCTAGCATGTGGCCAAGGTGTTGGTATACAAACTGTTCACTAAAATGTAAATAGGCAGATAAAATGTAGAGATCTGTTAAAATGTAAAGATTTTGATTCAAAGTTCTAGTATATAACTAGCTTGTTTATAAGACCCAGATGCCAGATTTGCAGGCTTACGAGAATGACTGCAAATTTGTAGTTATGTAACTTTCACTGCCAGGAGAAAAGCTTTGAACATACCTCTTAAAACAAAATATTCATTCGCTTTATTCAGAGTCCTTTACATGTGTTTATGGATGCATGCCCAATATGCCTGTCATATCAGAAGCAAATCACTCCAAGAAAAGTGACAGCCAAGTCAAGAGAGAAAAGCTTTTCCATATCCCCAAGAAACATCAGTGAAAAACAAGTGAAAAATCTCCTTCAAAGGCAGTACAAAATCAGAGTGTGGAAATTAATTCTTCCCATTCTGTATAGCTCAACTGTTTGGGGCAGTGATGTTACATTCACATGCCATAGAGAAAGCCTTTTCGTTAAATTGGATTTAATTAAAGAATAATTACTGGGTGGGGGGGGGGCTGTCTTCATGGTAAGGTCAGAAATATCAAGACGACAATCATGGCAGTGAGATTGAAGATCCAGCCATTTTTTACATGTACCATACATAAAAAGTAGGTGGAGGTTTGACTGCATCATCATGGCCACCATCTTGGCTATTTTCATAATACCCTGCAATTGAATCTAAGTTTGCAGTGTTAATAGAAAACATACAGCTTGGTCGTCTATGCTCAGCTCATATTTAGAGGTGTTTCTCACTCAGTTTCTTGTACCAGATTTATTCGTAAGATTTCTATATCTTGTTTTGTAGAACCGATTTAAAAAAATATATAATTATAGAACTACATTTTCAGAATATATCATGTGGAGAAATGACAAGTTATTGTCATCTTCCTGCATTTTACAAGTGGCAACCATCAGATCCTCAAAAGGCTTTTTTCATAGTGTTAGATTCCTGTTTCTGTATAAGATTATTGTATTCTTTTTCTCACAATGACTTTTTTTTAAAAAAAAAAGCCTGATAAATGTAGTACTTCAGTCTTGAACATTCAGATATTAGTACAGTTGCACTAATCTATACTGCAATTTGAGGATACATTTCAAAACTACCTTTTTTAAAAAGCCATAGACAGAAAAGTAGCAGCTCCTAGCTGACTTTGAACTGCTCCTGAAAAAGTTAAACACAACCAGTCCTGATTAGTACTCAGATAGGGTCCAGGCTAGGAGAAAACACCAAGACTATATGCTAGGCCAGAGTTCCCCAAACTTTCTGGACCAGCGGGGGGGGGGAAGAGGGATGGTTCCCAGAGCACGTGTCCAGCAAGCACACACAGCTCTAAGCAACATGCACATGAGCCCACTGCTCATGCAAATGGAGTGCATGTGCACGCGCTCACCCACTGCTCACACAAGTGAGGATGCACGGGCACACTTGCCTGACATTTCCATGGCCCAGTTGCAAACAGCTCTTGGCCCACTAGTGGGCCACGGCCCAGAGGTTGGGAACCCTTTGCTAGATAATAATTACAAACCACTACTATGATGTTGCCAAGGAAAATTACATGATATAAGCATGTAGTCATCAGGGGTGGAGTTTGATTGAAGGTGTTCTTTGGGTTTCATTTATCAATGTAGAAGACAAATCTAAAATGTGATACTGTACGCAAACGGTATTATTATTTTATTCTTAATATGTGTAGTGGGAAAGTTAGTACAAAATTCCTATTCACACATTATTAGCTCATATAAGCATCAGGCCTGTACATTGGTCCTGGTCTCTGTTTAATGCAAATCAATGAGATAAGTGTGAATAGGCAAAAAATAATCCCTACCTGGGATAGCTTTTCTTTTTTTAAAAAAAGATTCAAATGTCCTGCATATGATTAAACATAAATTGGGCTGATTTTCAAGACTGCCTGTGATTCCTTGTTTCACCTATCTGTGAATTGAGGTCATCTACTGATGCCTTAAGGGACGCGGTGGCTCAGTGGATTAGGACGCTGAGCTTGTCGATCAGAAGGTCGGCAGTTTGGCGGGTCAAATCCCAAGTGCCGCGTAACAGAGTGAGCGCCTGTTACTCGTCCCAGCTTCTGCCAACCTAGCAGTTCGAAAGCACGTAAAAATGCGAGTAGAAAAATAGGGACCACTATGGTGGGAAGGTAACAGCGTTCCGTGCGCCTTTGACGTCTAGTCATGCCGGCCACATGACCACGGAGACGTCCTCGGACAAGCGCTGGCTCTTCGGCTTTGAAACGGAGATGAGCACCGGCCCCTAGAGTCGGAAGCAACTAGCACGCACGTGCGGGGGAACCTTTACCTTTACCTTTTTACTGATGCCTTCTCCAGGTATGTCACCCACAGATGGTGACTTTTGGTTATATTTCCACATTAAACAAGAGACTCAGCTGATGCTACCACTGTCAATATTTAGGGTTAATAATTAACTTAATATTAACTAATAAATATTAAATATTTATTAATAAAATATTGTGTTTAATCTAGATTACATGAGTTGATCAATAAATTCCGGATCCTGCTGCTTTTATTATAATTGTAATGAATGTAATGATTATAAATTATCCTTGTTCCACATTGGTAAAGAGCAACATGTAAGGAGATTGGGGAGTGGGGAGGGGAGGGAATGTAAACTTTATGTATCTTACTAGGAACTTCCAATCGTTGTTGACCAAACCTTGATCTGCATGCAAACATTATTTTAATTATTTTTAGAAAATATGGGAAATTATCTCCTATATACAATATAGATAAATTATTGATAGAAGCCCTAGCAGTATCCCTGGAAAATCGATAAGCTTGTGTGCTATTCATATATCCATTGCATACATTTGGACAAGATAACACAAACTGCAACTGCAGTTTCTAAGCCATGACACTTTGTGAGGGAATCTGAGGTACATGAACTGTTGCATTCTTCAACAAGCACAATAAATCACAGAGAAATGTTATTTTGCATTTTCAAAATCAACTGTTCAACTTTTTTGTCATCAGTTCCCATAAAAAGAATAGAGAGTCCATCACACTATTTTTAATTCTGAGAATAGAAAATAGTACTTTATGGATCAGTGAATTAAACCAGGAATGGTTTCTAACTACAACTCACAAGGAATCAGTGGTTTGTGACACTTTAGAACATATTCCTATTTCTTTTTCCCATTGTCGACTGGTATTATCATCTACAACAGGCATGTCAAACTGTCGGCCCATGGGCCGGATGTGTCATGCCGAAACCACACCCACCCCATTGCCGGCAATGGGGGGAAAGCCCACGTTTGACGTCACAAGTTTGACATGCCTGATCTACAACATCTATTTTATTCATTTTCCACTAATATTATTCAGTTCCATTTAAAATAACTGGCATGCTCTTGTCTAGATCAGCTTGCAGGATTTACCAAAATGATGAACAACTATGCACAGAACAAATATGATCCTTTAATTTTCTGCTAATTTCATATCAGCAGTATAATTTAGATGGCTGCTAGTGTTAAAAAAGGGACTTGGTGGCTCAGTGGGTTAGGACACTGAGCTTGTCGATCAGAAGATCGGTAGTTTGGCGGGTTGAATCCCGAGTGCCGCGTAGCAGAGTGAGCACCTGTTACTCGTCCCACCTTCTGCCAACCTAGCAGTTCAAAAGCATGTAAAAATGCAAGTAGAAAAATAGGGACCATTGCGGTGGGAAGGTAACAGCGCTCCATGCGCCTTTGGCATCTAGTCATGCCGGCCACATGACCACGGAGACATCCTTGAACAAGCGCTGGCTCTTCGGCTTTGAAATGGAGATGAGCACTGGCCCCTAGAGTTGGAAACGACTAGCACACATGTGCGGGGGAACCTTTACCTTTACCTTTAGTGTTAAAAAAATAATACTCAGTAATCTATTGCAATTTTCTTCTTCCCCAATCAATAAGTAATTTGGGGGAAGATAAGCAATATCAAATGTTTAGCAAATGAAGATCCTTTTTAGAAAACAATTGGCCTGACTAGGACTCCAATTTATAGAATTCCGCCTTGAATATTTTGCTTGGTAATGCTTTATGAGGGGATATTATTCTCTGCTTATTGGTCCTGCACACATGTAGAAAAGCTTTTGTAGTCCCCTGAACATATTAGTTAAGAACTCTTGTTCAATAGTGTTCTTTGATATGGTTCCCCAATATGCTAACTAGAGCCAATTGCACAACTGACAATCTAATTGAGATTTGGCAGAGTATTTCATATTCAGATAAAGAGGAATTTGAGAGTAGACAAGGGATGCTCGGCCCCAGGCCAATGGGCACTTATTTAGCATGTCTCATAGGTGATTCATTCAGTCATCCAGCAAGGATGCTGCCAATGGTGCTGTCTCAGCATCCCTACTAGCTGATCCACAGAGTTTTAACTCTCATCATTTCCAAAAGGAGCCACTTGTGTGTTGTTAAGGACAGCAATAAAGTATGATGTTGACGGCAGTGATTCAGAAAAAGAGAGATGGATAGAAGAACCAATCCAGGATGTTGGCTAGAATATCTGACACGTGGCAAAAGAAAGAGAGCAAAGCAAACCAAATCTGGGCGATGGCCTTCAGAGGCTGGAAAGAAAACCTTACTGCTGGAAGTTTGAGAAGAAATAAATATATCCTATGTTTTGCATCCATAAACTGGAAGCAATGGGACATGGTTGAGTAAAACCCAAAACAGTTGAATAGGACATACTTTGACAGTAAAGTCTTGGTGAACTAAAGCAACCTAGCAAGAAATCAGAATTTAGCCAAGCTGGTTTGAAATGGCTGAAATGTTGAAGCAACAAATACAATACATACTCAGGATTTAACTTCAATTATTTGGACGCCCTTGGATGTAGCAGATATATTTAGAAATTGGGACAGAGATATGCTTTTACAGGTAGAAGATTATTATTAGATTATGATTTGATTATTTTGATTTTGATTTGATTATTTATAACTGAGCCAAATAAATACATGAGCAATTCCAGATTTGCAAAAGTATCCCTTTTTATCTAGAAATCTTTTAATAGCAATCCATAGCACCACTTTTCCCATTAAATCAAAAATACTCTCAGCTGGTTTATACAGAGAAAAAAATAAGAAATCCAATCATGGGTCTCCTGTGGCCTGTCCTTTGGGGGGAGGGCTTGTATTCCAAGCCAGCTTTTCAAACAAATGGTAGCCTAATGCTAATTGACTATCATGCAATAGTGGACTCAGGAAGTCTCTCCTGGTGTCTGCCAGTTCTGTTTCCTTTTATTCCACCATAATTTTTTTCCAGGTTATATTATCTCAGAATAGCGGCAATTTGTCACCTAAATAGAAAGTCCAAAGACTAATCTTTGGGGGCTTGGAGCAAAAAACCCCTCTGCCTTGTGTCTTGTTACTCAGGCTAGGTATTTTTCTTTTCACCCCATGACATTTGCCCTCTGGAAAAGTAGTCTTGTGTGTCTGTGGCACAAACTGTAGCAGACTGTATTAGATGTAGTCCCTGCAGATATACCTCAAAATTCCAGGTATTTCCACCAACCCAAACAGTCTAGGAATACTTGAGCATTTGTCTTCTTAAAAAAGGCTGGACTTAAAGCTGGGAATGCCTTTTGCCAACATACATAGGCTTTACCCTTTACTCCTTATATGGGAATTGATGACAAAAAAGTTGAACAATTGATTTTGAAAATGCAAAATAACATTTCTCTGTGATTTAATGCACTTGTTGAAGAATGTAACACTTACAATATGTAAGTGCATGAATGTTTAGAGGTGGATCCCCAGTTCATAAAGACTATCATTTTAGAGGTATATTTGATTGCATTTTGATAGACGTGACATTTTTAACGACACTTCAAACTTTGTGTGGTATTTGTAAAGGCTTAGATAGACATGGCTGACAGTCTTAAAAATATATAGAAAACCATATTTAACTGAGCTTATTTTGAATAAGACACTCATGATTTCAGCCTGAATCATCACCAAGTGATGGAAGGCAACACAAAATATTACAACAATGGGCTGGACTAGAAAGTCAATAAATATCTCAATAGAAATCAGTACACACCACTTCTACAGTGTTATTAAGAAAACTACATAATGATGTCCACATACTCAGCAGAAGTCACTTTTCCTTGACAGTTACACAGAGATTAACACATTATGAACAGTTTCAGGGTATTTATATATTTATGATATAACCAGGTTAGATTTTCTTCTCTAAGCACTAAAATTTTCTTTTTGGTTTAGCACTGATGATTTGACATACAGTACCATACATACAAGAGACACGGTGGCTCAGTGGGTTAGGACACTGAGCTTGTCGATCAGAAGGTCGGCAGTTTGGCGGGTCAAATCTTGAGTGCCATGTAACAGAGTGAGCACCTGTTACTCGTCCCAGCTTCTGCCAACCTAGCAGTTCAAAAGCACGTAAAAATGCAAGTAGAAAAATAGGGACCACTACGGTGGGAAGATAGGCATGAGCTTAGATGGACTCCAGAAGATGGTAGAGGACAGGAAGGCCTGGAGGAACATTGTCCATAGGGTCGCGATGGGTCGGGCACGACTTCGCAACTAACAACAACAACGGTGGGAAGATAACAGCGTTCCGTGCACCTTTGGCATTTAGTCATGCTGGCCACGTGACCATGGAGACATCCTCAGACAAGCGCTGGCTCTTCAGCTTTGCAATGGAGATGAGCACTGGCCCCTAGAGTTGGAAACGACTAGCACACATGTGTGGGGGAACCTTTACCTTTACCATACATACAAATACATACAATTTGTCCAAAATTTTGAACCTTTTTAAAGAATGTATGGAATTATATTATGCAATATTCTAATTGATGGAAAGAACTCAGTTTATTTCATAAATCACTATATTGATGCCATCTGAATTTATCTGCTATTCTATTGTAGGCATCTCCTAGATTCTAATAAACATTTTGAACATAATCATTGTAAGTATTCACCAGATAGCATCTATATTTTTTTCTCAATTAATAACTTAACCTGTCTCACCTGTGAATATGTTTTGATCTCATTTGTTCTTACAGGGAGCTGGTTAGTTCATGTAAGGCAGGGGTGTCAAACTGCTGGCCCATGAGCCAATTTCATCATACTGAAGCCGCACCCACCCCATTGCCAGCAATTCAGAAAGAGTCACGATACGTCGCAACACATGACGTTGTGAGTTTGACACCCATGATGTAAGGACTTGGACACATTTATCATATGAAGATGGGAAGGGGGAAATGACCCATTAATAAAAATATGTATAAATACATGTGAACAATTCTAATAAAAAGAATGGTTTGATCAATGCAATGACCATGTTTTAAAAAGTTTCCTCCAATCAGAAAGGTGGCTTTTCTGTAGTTTTACCCACCCTCTACATTTTTGCTCCTAGAAACAAAGGATACTTCAACTTTCCTACAGTTTTGGTGGACATTAACAAGATGTTTATTTTATTCATTTTAGCATTCAGATGATGACTTTATGACAACATAGCTGAACTACTGATACTTGTGGCTACGCAGTGTTTTCTTCTTGCATTTAATGCTACACTTTTTCTGGAGATGCGCTAGGTAAACATTTTAAGCAAATAATACAGATGTTATTGACTGGAGTTCAAAATATTTTATAATTAGTCACATGAAGCCAAAAAAGTTGCATTTATTCATCAATCCATTTTTCACTAACCCTTTTTTAAAAAAGATTAGACAGGAGAATCTTCTTACAAGTTGTGTTTTTTTATATAAAAACTGTAGCAGCATTAACCAAGAATATAGGAAGAGAAACTGTTTGATTTTTGCCCACTGTTGGTTTTTCAAATGTTCTTTTCTCAGACGTGAACTTGGCTTTAGAGGGCAAAATCTCAGTTCTCAAACAAGCATATAGGAAAATGAACGTAATTCTCCTTGCCTTCTCCCCATCTTTTTAAATGGGCATATGTTCTCTTTGGTTTTATTTTGTTTTGTTTTCACTGCCTCTTTATGATGATATGATGATTAAAAAGATGTGATGCTTTTTAAACAAGGTACATTTTTCAATACTCATCTTTTCAGGAATGCCGGTTAAAACTGGGAGTGCTTTAGAGAATCAGGTTCAAGGTTTGAAAAAGAAAGGGAGAAAGAAAAAGCCTCAGAACTTTCCTAATATATATTCTTGGAGTGGTGTTTAATACTGCTCCTTTTGTTTGTTTCGACAATGGATCTTATCTTTTGGTAAGGACTGTGTTCAGGACTATTATTGCCCTACAGAAAAGGCGCCTCGTCTTTCTTTCCACTTGTTCAGCACACCAGAGTGGCATAGCAAATTTAATCGAAGAACGCAGCTCCAGGGAGGGTCTTTTGAGACTCTTCCCTTTTTCATAATACTGTTATCTCCCCTTCCTTGTGTTGGGGATGCATAAAAATCACAAAAAAGTCATTCTGGGCATATTCTTCCTGATAATTATTGTCAGACTCCAAGATAAGTACCTACGTGATGTAACGTGTGTCAGAACTGGCTCTTTGAATGCAAATCTAGAAACACTTATAGACCCAAACAATGGTGGCCCGGAACACCAAAACCTAGCATTTTGCCACAGACAAGAGAAATTTTTGTGTGTGTTTTGATAAGGCACAATCTGGGTGCCTTTATCTCAGCTGTTATATTTAAAGATGACATTCTAGCCTTGCAGCCTAGCCTATTGTTTTGACCCTGATTATCACCAAATGTTGTTGTTTAGTCAAACTCACCAGCTTAATGAAAGGCCTGCTCCTAATTTAAGGGAAATTATTTAAATGCAGAGTATCCTATACACTGTGGCTTCCAAAAGAACTAGGTGGTTAATCAAAAGTTAATTGTATAATTCTCATGCAGATTAGGGCCTCTTGCAGACGAATCCCAGGTTGTGATTATAAAAAAGGAGGGAGTGTGGCGTAATGCACAGGGGGTCTTCAGCCTGGTAAACAATCAGCAAAGGTTTAATTTGTGGTAAACAAAGTGATGATACTCTGGGGGACTTCAAAGGAGACAAAAAGGTGAAAATAAATTAAAAAAACAACAACAGAGAGAGATGATCTTTTTGTTTTTCAACATCTTTCAAAAACATTAGCTAAATGAATAAAAAGTAATCCATTAGTATTTACGGGCAGCATCCTTGCAATAAGCAAATTCAGAGCAATTCTATAATTACACTGCAAAACTCCCAAAACAGGATGCCGCCAGCAACCTATCCTATTACTGTCTTTACAATAAGGAAGCTGTTATATAATGAGGAATGAGATTGACAGACCGCTTTGCCATAGGACACCAAGCTGTTCCAGCTGCATTAAAGAATGATTTTGGGTTTTAGAAGCACATGTGATTTGGGAAAGATGACCACTGAACACATATGAACACTCTCCAGAATCGCTCTGAAGGAAGAAGAGCAGTTTCTAAATATGATATATAAATAAATATACACGAAACGGAAGTAGACATGTGCATACAATAGACCAACTAAATTGGGAACCCTATATAGCTTAACTACAAGGGACGCGGTGGCTCAGTGGGTTAGGACGCTGAGCTTGTCGATCAGAAGGTCGGCAGTTTGGCGGGTCGAATCCCGAGTGCCGCGTAGCAGAGTGAGCGCCTGTTACTCGTCCCAGCTTCTGCCAACCTAGCAGTTCGAAAGCACGTAAAAATGCAAGTAGAAAAATAGGGACCACTACGGTGGGAAGGTAACAGCGTTCCGTGTGCCTTTGGCATCTAGTCATGCCGGCCACATGACCACGGAGACGTCCTCGGACAAGCGCTGGCTCTTCGGCTTTGAAACAGAGATGAGCACCGGCCCCTAGAGTTGGAAACGACTAGCACACATGTGCGGGGGAACCTTTACCTTTACCTTATAGCTTAACTACACAGGCTTTGAACTGTTTGTTCCTCTTTCTATGAATATGGTGGCTGATTATTGCAGTTCAGACAAGTCCTGCTTGCCCTTGTTTCAATAGAGAGCAAATTGCCTGCTCATTAAAAAGACCAAGTCAAAAACTTGTAAAGGCCCATATTTCAGATAGGCACTTCTGATGTTCTCGAGCCCGGCAGTTCCTCCCCCTTTGTTGGTATAGCTTACCTGTCATTACTCACCTTGCTCAAATGAGTAAACCTTGAGAGTTACCTTCTGTTAGTAATAATGCATTTTTGCAGTTATGCTGTACATCTTTGAAGAGGTTTGTATTCTTCAGAATGAAAAGACATCATGTATAAACTGCTTCCTAAGACAGCAGGCATATTGTCCTCAGTCATCCAGACAGAAATTGCAACTATTTTTTCTGTGTTTTGTGCACACACAAAAATGGAAAGAAAGTATGTTCTTTCACTTCACCCCCATACTGTCTTAGTAAGAAGCTAACATTAAATTTCACAAAATAACTTAAGCTGAATTTATGTTCTTATGTTCATTACAAATCATTTATTTTAAAATTGGTTTTAGATACATAGTTATAATCAGGATTGCAGAAAGTATACTTTTCCAGCCTTAGCTGCTAATACTGAAACCGGCCTGACCATTCCTCTTATGTTTAATTGATTTCTCCTGTGATTTTTCCTGCATGAAATTTATTCTTAAGAGTTTTTCCACATGTTCTAACCTTGGAGATATCTCACCATACATGTTCAGAGGACACAACGTCATGATATCTCCTTTGCCTCATCCCCAGCTCTGTGTAGATCAGCCTAAATTCATCCTTAGCTGTTCAAGTTCTAAAATATTAAAGACTCAAAAGCTCTCACAAACTCTACATAACTATTCATCCATGTCTCCCAAAAGTCCATTTAAAATAGTATTTGCTGTATTTTTTTCAACAGAATCCTTGGTGTAGGAATCTATGATACCTCATTCATAATCTTGATGATGATACAACCAGGTCATGCTCAACAAAGCTTACTTCACCACAGTTTAAGAAGGCCACTTAGTGTTTTTCCTTACTTTGGATAGAAGGGCAGACAAAGCCACAGAATCTATCAATTACTGCCATTAAATTTTTCCACAGTAAAAAATATAACATGCCTTGTTACTAAGACAGATTAAAGCTCTGTCCTCAGCATAGTGCAAACTAACTTTTCATTCCAATTGAAGGACTGGAGGAATGCACATTAATATGACTAGCAAAACAGGCCTTCATTTAGTCAGAGAATGTGGTATCCTCAATGAATATGCTCAAATCTTAAAATATGCACAAGAAAATACTTAATGATAGTGACAAGAGAACAGAGAACTGAATAGAGACACCCAACAGCCCTAGTTCATGCAACAGCCTGGCACTGGATCCAACCCTTTGCAATCTTCTCTTGCAATTTGCAAGGAATTGTTGCACTTAGAATATATTTTCCCATGTTCATTGCTGACATCTGATTCAGAGAAACATGCTGCCATAATGTCCCACATCATAATATTCTAACAAGACATTTTGAACATATGTTAGTAATCTAACAGCCAACTGTACACTCTATAAAGGAGACTGTTAAAGGGTTTAGAAAAATAAATAGCCAGCCATAAAACTGTAAGGCCTGGCAGTCCAGCATTTGGAACTTCAGATGCAATATTGTTATAAACCTTTTATTAGCTTATAATATAAAATATAAAAATACAAAAGCAAATAGTAGGAAACTATTTTTTTTTCTCTTTCTCTTTCCCTCTCCCTCACCAAAAGAGCCTTGGTGGAGCAGTGGGCTAATGCCTCCTTAAGTAACACCAGCTGCCTGCAATTAGTGCAGGTTTGCATCCCACCAGGCTCAAGGTTGACTCAGCCTTCCATCCTTCCGAGGTAGGTAAAATGAGGACCCAGATTGTTGGGGGCAATTAAACTGACTTTGTAATAATGCCGCTTGGGGTGTGTGTGGAAGCCCTAATAAGCAGGCATATACATAGAATGAAGGCTACTGCTAAGCTTGTAAGCCGCCCTGAGTCTTCGGAGAAGGGCGGGATATAAATGGAATTAAAATAAAAAATAAATAAATATCCTGGTTTTGGAACACCAAATACAAATACATACATGTGTCTGGAAATACTGTATAGACTTCAGACTGGAGTGACTTGTCTATTATATTCAAGTGTTATTTCAGAGTTGCCGTAGTCAATGGAGACACACACACACACACACTGTGTGTGTGTGTGTGTGTGTGTGTATACATACATACACACACACACATTAAACTCATTACTTTTTTTATAATATAACTCCCTCTGTGCCCCAGCCAAAGAATTGCAATTTGAATATTCAAAATTATTTTTAGGACTACATCAAGGACTGATGTGCATCACTGGCTACATTTGGCTATGACCTTCTAGGGTACAACATTCTTGCATTACAAAAACTATTGAAAAGTCTTTGAAGTAACAAAATAAACTTCAGCTTTCTTCCTTGATAAAAACTGAAATGCTTATTTAGTACTTGGATGAGAACCACTGGGGAATTCTAGAGCTTTAGGCTAAATGAAGAAGTGAAAAAATAGTCTAGAAGACAAGGCCAAGCCATTATTATACTTTTTACCAAAGAAATGCATGGAAGTGTCCATATTATCAGCAAGAGTTGAATTTGATTCAAGGGCATCTATCTGTTCATCCATCTACCTATCCACACATCTATTTACACACGTCCTTCCTAATCAGCTTGTTAAATTGAGCAAGGTTTGAATGGGAAGGTATTTTTTTCCTTCCCCAATATTATGAGCCCTGGTGGCGCAGTGGTTAGAATGCAGTACTAAGTACCATCTTGTTGAATTATGATTTTAAGACACACCAGAGAGAGAAACATCAGAAAAATCTACTATAGCTTGGAATCATGGCAATCCAGTATCTTAAATTTGAACAGGACTACTGATCATTTACTGCCCCTAGCTTTAATGCAATAGGATATCAGATTGCTTGGAGTGGTGTACCTGTATTCAAGTAAATTAAAATTCACTTTCCATTCAAACCTTTCTCAATGTGAGGAAGCTGAGGAGCGAACTAAGAGTCACAGTGCTCACCCTACCTGGGATGAACATGCAGATTCTGTTCTAGAACCCAGCATGACTCTCTCCAGTAAGAAACCCAAGGAAAGCCACCTGTGAAAGAGCAGAGGTGGCAAGACATAGAATAGAGGTGGCAAGGATAACTCAATTTTAGCCAGGTTATGACTGGATTGAGACTGCTGTAAAAAGCTAGTGCTTTGAGTGCAAAGATCAGCAAAGAATAGTCATAGCCAGGAGCAAATTCTGAAAGTGACCCAGTTTTGAGTGACAAATTTTGCTTTCATATATTCATCTAATTTGCATGTCTGACTATGGCCAGACAAGCCAGCATGCAGTTTATTCAGGAAAAATAAAAGTCCCATCAAAGCTCATTTAAAGTTTAGTCTGCTAGAAGGCAGCATTGCTATTTAATTTGGACAGGGTCTCATTATTTATTATTTTAAAGCATCATGGCACACAACATTTCAGAACTCTGGGTATTGAAGACCATCCAAGCAATATAAATATTTTATTATTACTAGACTTGAGCTGTATATATATATATATTTTTAAAAAAGTGATAAAAAAGCAGCACTGGTATGATGTTATCAGAAAAATCTTGTAAAAGCAGTTATGAAAAAAGTATTTCTATATGATTTTGCTGGGTGAACAAATTGCTAGTTGACTATCAATCTCAAGTGGGCGTAGCAAAGTTAATGTTCTCTACTGCATGTAGGGCTATGACCATATCAAGAAGTTACATAATCACCAGCTCAAAAGGACCTCAGAGAAAATATCTGTTATCTTTTTAATTACTGAACATCCAAAACTGATTAGCTAATCAAAGGGCAGTATTGCTATGTAATATTGCTTAAACGTTATTGCCCAGTTTTGTTAATCTTACTGTAGTCCTGTCCTGCTGTATTTCTGTTCTCTGAGCTTCTGCCCCCTGACACTAACTATGTGATAATCATGCAAAATTGTGTTGTGGTTTTGGATCTGAACAAATGGAGACTCGAATGAGACCTGAAGCTCATTTTACATTTTGATCGTCTGAGCCACAGTCTGAACTGAAGTCGTTAGAAATTTCCATAAATAGGACAGGGCCATAGGGGCATGCACATGAAGTACAATTGGGCTGAGGCTACCGCTGCAGGTTTTGAGCCAAGATTGAGACAAGGGCACACAGACAAAGGTCAAATTTATACTGCAAAAGTTGGAGCAATATTGAAACTAGCAGCATATGCACCCTTACTGTATGTATATGTACTATCTTAATTATTATTTGGATTCATAATGTATTGCATTCTGCTTCAGAATTTGAACTTTACAGTATGGGAAGAATTGCTACAAATGACCAGCTTGTCTCTAAATAATTGGAGGAAACCTTTTGGTACATTAATAAAAATCCAAAAGCATCAATAACGAATAACGCTTCTTAAGACAAGCTGAAATAAAAATCAAATAGTAGTGAACAGAATTTCAAACTGATTTAAATACTTTTTTGGGTGGGGGGATTTTTGCCAAATTTGAAGTGTGAAAACAGAAAGAAGAAAAACAGAAAGAGAGAGCTGAACATGATTAAAATTCCAGGGCCACAGATCATGGTAATTTTAAAATGGATAAAGAAGATGCTGTGAGATGCATTAAAGCTCCTTTTTCTATTAATTCCTAATATGTTCCTTTTTTATTATTGTATGCCACTCATAGATTTTTTTGGAGCTTAACATTATATAAATTGCAGAAATATATTCATACATACATATAGTACATACATACAACTTTAAACATTCTTACTATTTTCCTTTTTTATTACTCTACACCCAACTCACAGTCTTTTTGGAACCTAGTATTATATACTTTGCGTAGATAGATAGATAGATAGATAGATAGATAGATAGATAGATAGATAGATAGATAGACAGACAGACTTCTTGTAAGAATTACTACATTCTTTAAAAATATTTTACATCACTTTTCCAACAGTTTCATTGTTTTTTTAATGGCATCATTTCCTCTTTTTTCCCCCCAGCAATTTATTTCCCTAGTTGATCCAGTGCATAGTCTGCTAGGGGAGTGTTATGCCTCAGTAAACAAGCCCTATAGTTTGGTTTTGAGCTAATCCACATGTATGTATGAATGAAGATCTTTATTAACAGAGAGCAGAGGCAAGGAGGGAGAACGGCAGTAAAGCAAATAGGGCAGTTCATTGCCTATATACTGTATTTAATTTAAGATTTTATATTAGACTGAAGTTTTTTACAGCACCATGTTAAATTTCCCCAGAAATCTGAACACAACAAAAATTATACTCATGTGCATCTTACAGCATACATTTTTGATCATATCAGATGCAAAGTCTCTATAATGAGAAGGCGTATGTAGGTTATTCATTTTATCTTTTTTCTACATTCATTAGCAGCAAATATATGTTAATTTAACATAGTATGTTTTTTTTTTCTAGCTCTAGACTGTGTATGCGTGGTTCTACTCTTTAAACATGTACAATAGAGTTTAGTCCTGGGCTCATGACAGAATGTCCAGAATCATCACTACTGTTAGAAAATGAAGGAGATGCTATAAGGTTTTGGGGGGAGTGAATAGCTAGAGAAGATGGGTTAGACAGATTAAAGCTTTACTTCTTCTAATAACCTGTCTAGATTTTAAAACAGGAAAACCAGAGGGTTCAATGTAGACAAAACAGAGCAAAGTAAATTTTGTCACACTGTCAGACCTATTTTGGAATAACCTTTCTCCAATCTTCTACCGCTGTTACTATTGTGTATTGTAGATCAGAGATGCCCCAGATTACTTAGCTTACATCTTCATTTATGTAGTTAAATAAAGTACCTGATATTATGTTCTATTTTATGAATTCAAACAGCACTAATGTTTTCTGCTAACACAGGGACATAAGCATCTTTCTCATTTTTAACTGGTTTAACAAGGGTTCAGTATAACAAAAGAATTACAATAATAATTTACAATTATTACAAAATTCAAGTTATCCTATTAAATGTATTATTAATCTATAGTTTTGAGAACTCTGAGTTTATTTTGAGACAAGTATTCTCAGCACCTTAATTGGTTTATCATGATATAGTAAATATTTCCCCTTCAATCTCACTAGGCCAGTGATGGCGAACCTTTTAAAGACCAAGTGCCCAAACTGCAACCCAAAACCCACTTATTTATCGCAAAGTGCCAGGGGCGCATCAGCATTGTGGTCCCCTCGGGGGGTGGCAGGGAGGCCACTATGAGTGCCGTCTCTGGCACACAAAAACCAAGAGCGCAAAAATAGGCCACCGTGCTGCAAAGTGTAAAAACGGCCACTGGTGCACCACGGGGTCCAGATACAAGGTGCTGCACCACGCAAGAATGGGGCAGGACTAGGGAGTATCTCTCAGGCACTAGCCCCGCCCCATTGGCAGCACGTGCATGCTCACGGCCCCATGTGCACACGCATGCATGTAAAATGCTTTCCCCTCCCTTTTCTTCCAGTCTGCCAATTGACAATGGTTGGTGACCTCTGCTCTACCACCTCTAGTCGAGCTTGCTAGTCAGCTACTTTGCCTCCTTTGTGCTGGGTGGGGCAGCCTGGTGGACCTGCTGCTGGCGGCAGTGGCACGTGTGCCAACAGAGAGGGCTCTTTGTGATTCAGGGTCAGCCTGTGGGTTCAGTAGTTGGGTCGGACGATTCAGAGGAGGAGGAGGAGGAGGGGTTTGGAGAGCCTGCAAAGGACAGTTCTGAGGCTTCGCAGAGCTCTCAGCCAGGCCCCTCCCATCTGGTTACTACTCAGACCCAGCTGTGTGAGCCTGACAGTGTGGATGAAGATGACCCACAGCTGGCCCTGTTCAAGGACGCCCGACGCAGGAGGCAGTCAATCAGGAGTAAACAGAGGAAGGCAATAGGGTACCTCAGAAGGAGGCAGAGAGAAGCCACGCCTTGAACTGTTTAAAAGGGGAATGTGTGGGAAGGCTGGTTGCTGAAGGCAACCGTTTGAGCAGCTTCTGTTTTAGTGGTTCGTATTTTGTTTTGCTCAGTTTGCTCTGTTTTGGATCTGTTTTGCGTAAATAAATTTGGCGGGCGTACTTCCAGCCTGTTGCCTTTTGTAAAGGGGTTGTCCCTGGCTTTTCTGCAGGGCCGGTAGTAGGCTGGAACAGAACAAGGGCTCTGAGTGCTGCCTCTGGCACACGTGCCATAGGTTCGCCACCACTGCACTAGGCTATTTTCATTTAAACATATGTTAGAGATTCAGAACTGAAGGAACTATGGTGCTAATTTGAATAACTTTCAGTAAAGGACAAACAATTGTAACACATCACATAAACCAACTACTAGAGATTCTTTGCAAAAAGATGCTTTCAGTACAGGAAACGTTTTTTCACTACATCAAAACAGAAGCAGTAGAAGATAGGCATTAATCTTGTCTCCCAAAGACACAATAAATAACTTTTTAAAAAAGACTAACAAGGACTCTCTTGAGAGGACAACTTCTTCCTCTATTTGCTAATATACTGCAATGGCAAAGAATGATAGTTTAGGGATTTGTGTTTAATTCAGCATTACAAGCGCTATTATTTTATCAGGCTGGTTCTTTTTAAATATAAAGATAAAAATATTGACTCTTTTAATATTTTTTATAATGATGATTGATATAAACCACTTGGAATCCCTCCAATCTTAAATTGAAAAGATTGATACTGAATACAAATATTTCATGGGTACCAAAATGATAACAAAAGATAAGAATAACACAAACGGCATTTCAATTAGTAGTTCTACACTAGAAACATATACTCTAGTTACTGTGTTTACAATTGCAGTCTATGAGTGACAAAAAGTTACAGAGTGAGGGAGGCTGGCACACAACTAATTATGACTCAAACCACAACCACTTCGGTGGGTTAAAGTTTAAATGGGTCCTTTAAAAGAAATCACCATTCTTTGAAAAAAGGAAAGGAAAACAAATCACAGGGAAAATGGTTAATGTATATTTTAAAACAATAGTCCTATGTAATCTAACTTAATGGTAAACTTTACTGAACTTACAGGAACATATATCTGACATGAGTTATAGAACAGATTGTGAATGGTGTAACTGGCTATATGCATTTCAATAAACATACCACCATTAAAAATAGTATACTGGGAATGAAGAAAATCTTGCTTAGCCCATTAAACAAAGCTATTATTGAATTATTATTACATCTTAAATTTAATTATGTAATTTACCCAGTTACATTAATAAAATTGTTTAATTATTTAAAGCATCTATCACATTGCCAACTTTTAAACATTAAAACAAAACAATAAATTTATCTACTTAAAATGAGATACCTTTGAGAGGGAAAGAAGGAAAATGTCTTATCAGTTATTAATTCAGGTTGTGTTTGATTTTTGTTTAATATGTAATATATTCATTAACTTTAAATGTCAGTTCCTCAATTTATCAATGAAGAAAATTTTCTCCCAACATAACTGTATTCATATTAGTACCATGTATTTGGGCAATGTACAATAAAACTACAAAAGAAATCTTTATCAATAAACACAATATGTCTGCAAGCACTGTGCAATGTTAATATGAGCAGAATGTGTCCAAAAGACCAGAAGTTGCTGAAAGTACCCTTCCAAAAGTGGATGCTTCCCTGAAATGCTACATATTATATATGAATTTAATTCCTGTGTACTTTGCTATTTATTTGGCTTTGAAATGCTTTTTACATGCACTCTAAGTGCTTTTACTATTTAGATGCAAATATATGTAATACATGGTTACAACAACTGCTCTTCTTCCAACAGAACATTCAGGATTATTATTTTTTTCTTAAATATTACTGTAAGAATCTGTTTAAAATGAAAGATTTTTAAAAGCTATTATTCTTTTTCTCTTTGTCACAAGAGGAACAGAGCAATGAACTTGGGAAATGATAAAAAGTTTAAAATATTTGACGATTATAATTACCATGTTATAAAAAATCTATGGTTGTATCTTCTCCATCCATATACAGGTAAAAATAGAAGTGAACTGTTCCCAGCCTATTTGTTAAAGTTTCCTACATGATAAGGGGGAAAAATATACACAGTTCAGACAAGATTATTTTGTTTTCATACTTGAAACATGTGATCTATATTTTCTCCCAATAATTATAACTTAAAATTCATACAACCTATGTATCTGTTTTGTTCAATGACTGGTTTAAAATTTTAATAATAAACCCTAGCTAGCTCATTCAAAAAAGAAATTAGTGGAAAAAAACTTTGGTAGTCTCTCATCAGTGAAAACTGATTTAGTTATGCAAATTACCGCTATGAATATTAAACCACTGATGAAAGGTTTTAATGAAGGGATCTTTTGTTTTGGAAATGCAAGGGTATATGCTTTAATTTCTTGCTAATTTACTGTTCTTTGATAATGTTCACATTTTCCCCAAAGTGACTTCACGGATGGGTTTAATACAGTGAATAGAACTACAGGCCAACAATACTGGTTTTGACAAGCCTTCCCCTGTGTAACAATAGATCATGATTTGCAGCCCCTTATGCACAATTCTATTAGGGTGAATTTTGTCTACAGGGCTTTCCCTGAAATGAATTCTCATTTTAATGTTAGCCTCCTGCAGTTTTTAATTTTTAATCTGTAATATGAAATTGCAAATTTTACAAACATCATTTGAAAAAGCCACTAGGACAGAACCGAATGCCAAAGTGTACATATTGTCTAATTAGACTGTTATGAGAAGCAGCTTATCAATGTCAAGCCAAAGATCATCAAAAAAATCCAATTACTAATTTGAAAAACGCATATATTTATAGGTTAATTTTGTTTAATTTGCATCTGATTCACTTAATCATTGTTTAAAAACTGTATTTAGCTTAATAATTTTGGTTGAGTTAGCAACATACACCTGGGCTGTGAATGTGGCTTAACAGCTTTTTCAGTTCCTTGTGTCATCCACAATAAAAATTAGCTATAACCCTCAGCATAAAGCAGAGAGAAAACACAACAATCAGTTACAAACCAATGTTGAATAGGAAAAAAGCACTCCACCTATTTGTCAACATGAGCAGTGTTGTCTTCTTTACCCTTTGCTTTTTTGCATGCCTTTTAGCTGAATCCAAATTATTTGAAATAGAGATGTGAAAAATAACACACATGTAGCATTACATATTATGCAGAAGAAACAATAGCTAATTCTAAAACCTTATGTACAAAATCTGTTTTGCTTTAATAAAATACCTTGTCTTTTAATACTTTCCTGTTAACATAAATAAAGGGGAAATTATCTAAATGGGACAATCAGCAGCTTTTTCTGACTTTCCGCTTCTACGTTGATCATGTAAAACAGTATTAAAATTACAGGTTTACTATGGGCAGCATAGTAAAGCTTTCCAAGTATATTGAGAAACTGAAAGAATGGATATATGCAGTGCCTTTAAATATTTCAATTAAATAGTTGCACTGCTCCAAACTATGTGGAGGAATGATAAATAAAAAGTCCAAAATAAAACCTACATTACACTTATATACTAAGATCCCAACATAAGTTACTATCAAACCCAGAAAAATATTTCTAGGAGCAAGAACCTTTAACCATTCTTCAGTTTTTATTATTATACCTTTGGTTACTAATGACTGCAGTACAATAGTTAGGGAGAGAAAAATCATTAACGTCCTAAAAAAAGGACTTGATAGTTCCTTTGGAACATGTTGGCTGAGGAATTTTGGGAGTTGAAATCCAGACATCTTAAACTTTCAAAGGTTGAGAAACATTGCTTTAGAGTGCTATTTTAGGACTGGATATTGTTTTAAAGAACACCTTCCTCACACTGATATTAAAGCACAGGCAAAATAGCCAGTCACACATTGTTTCTCAGTGTCAATTAAAGTCACATGCACAGTGTATCGTAACATGAATATCATTAACATGGACAGCACAATTTTAAGAACAAAGAGAGGTTGGTTGACCAGGAAGAAATTTAAAATGGATTGCCTCATACTTGTCTTTCCCAATATGACTGGCAGGTGCCCTGCAAATGTTGAGCATGTGTCTGGTCCAGTGATGGCAAACCTATGACATGTGTATCAAAGGTGACATGCCAGTGTTCACCAACATCCAACAACTATTCTTGAAAGCAAGTGCTGCTCTTAAGCAATTTTCTGGGGGGGAGCTAGGCAATGGAGCAATCACACTTTCCCAAAGTTTGCACCTCTTGGGGAACAGCCTGAGGTGGCGTTTTTGATGACAGCCATGGTGCTAAGCCTCAGATTCAGGCCTAGACCTGTCACCAAGTGCTGCAGATTAGGGTGGACTGGGGGCAGTGTGTGTGTGATTAGAAAAATATTTCTGTTGTTTGGCTATGTGTGTGCACGCGCGCACGCATGCGTTAACATGCCAGCAGTCAAGTTAGGCATTTTCCAAGTTTTTGGTATGAAGAGACAAAAGATTTGCCATCTTATGAGAAGACAAACGGATGAGAATATGCCTTACCTATATCCCAGAATGCTCCCTGCCTCCATTTTCCTTTGGAATATACTTCCCAGCAAGTCTTATGGTACTACCATACATTTTGCCATTTTTTAATTATTGAAGAATTCTTTATGAAGTACGAGTTTAAAAGGTGTTATTAGAAATAATTTGAAAACTGGCATTTCCTTTGCAGTGTTTTTGAAATAAATGTTCTTCAAATTGAACACCTTTTCAATATTTTAAGTCAGATGGGGCATGATCGTCACTAAGGCACCAATTAGACCAGGGATCTTCAAACTTGGCCCTTTTATGACTTGTGGACTTCAACTCCCAGAATTCCTCAGCCAGGGATGCTGGCTGACGAATTCTGGGAATTGAAATCCACAAGTCATAAAAGGGCCTGAACTCCAGGCCTAGTGCTGATGTTGTGCCTTTTTTTAAAGGTATATAAATATGATGAACAGATTAAGAGCACCTGAATAATACATAACAGTTGGTCAAAAATATCACAAGAGTAGCCACAATCATACAACCAAGATAGCAAAGCCATACTGGTTCATTCACACAGCCACCTTGACTTTTTTTTTACTCCCTATAAAACTGGATTTTTAGTTCTTCTGCACCCTCTCCAGAGGCCATTTTATCTGGTAAAGCAAGAGTAGTTTTATGATAGAATGACAACAAACTAGATACTATTATAAGACAAAACACCCAAGATGTTTTTCTTCTTCCCAAAGAAAACCTGTGAAGTCAGTTTTTGACTCCTTAGAGATGAGACCAGTTCTTCCTTACCTCTTTTGAATTGCCAGTTCAACCACCAATTCCATTTTCCTGCTGTTTTAAAATGTTCCTTTCCTTTTCAAGTGTTCTTGTCCATGTGGGCTGGAGCACTCTACTTCCTTGCAGGCTAACTCCAGCCGTTCACTGGCTCTTCCCAAAGGCAGGATCACTAACTCCATTGAGGCAATGTGTCAATGAAGACTCAATCATTCCAGGCCAAAAGTATTTTAAAAAGTTAAATCAGGGCAATTGGACCAAAGCATATTAATCGGAAATGTTTCGCTTCCCATCCAGAAGCTTCATCAATCAAAATAGGAAAGGTTTGGGAGATAAACCTCAGCAATTGGAGAGGCAAGTTGGTACATTCCAACAACTATTTTTTTTTTGTTTTGACTGATGAAGCTTCCTGAATGGGAAGCGAAACATTTCAGTTTAATATACTTTGGTCTAGCTGCCCTGATTTAACTTTTTTAAATACATTGAGGCAGTGGTTGATCTGATCTAAGATCTTCTTAGAAAGTGTTTCCTAGCCTCAGCAACTTGAAGATGTGTGGAATTCAACTCCCAGAATTCCACAGCCAGCCATGCTGAGATTGAGAAACACAACTCTGAAAGAACAGTTTGCTATTGGTATGAACATAGCAGAGGCACAAGAGTTTTGTCTAAGACACAGGCACAGGTGTCCAATCTTTTGGCTTGTCTGAGCTGCAGAGTGAAGAGTTGTCTTCAGACACATATAAAATATATAATGTAGTTATATATTGCTAAAAATCATATAATAATGTTAAAAGTTTATGATCTTGTGAGGTCACATTATTAGCTGTCCAGGGCTGAACAAATTTGGTCTAAAGTTTACAGAAGTTGCTGGCTCAGAATTCAGTACTTTGGTTAAAATTACTTTTTATTTAAAATACACATTTTGCCTTCTAAATTCAGAGAGAACTCTTAAGACAGATCACAGCAATCCTAAAAATAAAATAACAGCACAAGCAAAAACTTGGTATCTCAGCCATTCTCAGATGCAGTCAATACCATTCATTGGTTCATTTCCTTAGCTAAAGTTTTTTGTTTTTTAAAAAAAAGTGGAGTCCACCCTTTCTTCTTTCAGACAAAATGCTAGTGAGGGCATAGACCACGGGTAGGCAACCTTGGCTCTTTTATGACTCGTAGACTTCAACTCCCAGAATTCCTGAGACAGCCATGAGTCACAAAAGAGCCAAGGTTGCCTACCCCTAGCATAGGCTATTAACCTTTTATTGAGAGCTTTTATAAGTCATGAATTTGCATTAGTTGCAGCTACTTTAATCACTTTGTCTATGCTTTTGCTTGATGTAGCCATTGTTAAGATCAGCAATTAGCTAACACCTACTTGTGATACTAGAAGCTAGAGGCTATCCATAAACTGTTCAGTTATAGGAAGTGTTAGTCTAGTGCAGGGGTCAGCAACCTGAAAAAGGAAAAGAGCCTCTGGGAACCGGTTCCATCACACATAAAAAAAGTGGGAGCTGCGTGCGTGCGTCCATGCACGCGCATGCGCAAAAAACATTTTGTGCATGCGCAAAATGGTTTTTTCTTGCGCATGCGTGGATGTGCACAGTTGCCATTTTTTTATGTGTGATGGAACCAGTTCCCGGTTGCACGACGGCCCATCTGCAAAGCTGCCACTTTCGGCAGCCTGCAAACATGCCGCGGCAGCTTTCTCAAAGAGCGGCGCCGCTGCCCGTTCGCACGGAGGTACGCGCGCACCTCTCCGAACGACCGTAGGTGTGCGCGCACCTCCCCAAACCTTTGGAGAGGTGCGCGTGTACCTCCGCGCGAACGGGCAGCGGCGCCACTCTGAGAAAGCTGCCACAGCCCGTCTGCAAAGATGCCGCTTTCGGCAGCCTACAAACGTGCAGCGGCAGCTTTCTCAAAGAGTGGCACCGCTGCCCGTTCGCGCGGAGGTACATGCGCACCTCTCCAAAGGTTTGGGGAGGTGCGCGTGCACCTCCGCCCATTCCGAGAGGTGTGTGCGCACCTCTCCAAACAGGCGGTGCCACTCTCCATTTGGAGAGGTGCGCGCACACCACTGCCCATTCGAAGAGGTGCACATGCACCGGGCAGATGGGAGCCGCAGGAGACAGCTCAAAGAGCTGCATGCGGCTCCGGAGCCGCAGGTTGCTGACCCGTGGTCTAGTGACTACAGTGGCACTGAAAATAGCAACTGAAGACCATTTTTCACTTACAGCCATTGCAGCATCCCCATGATCACATGATCAGAATTGACACTTGGCAACTGACTCAAGTTGGTTAGTGTCCTAGGGTCATGTGATCATCTTTTCAGAAGTTATGACAAGTCAGTGGGGAAGCTTGATCCACTTAACTATTACTTTAACAACTGCAGTGATTTGCTTAAAGAACAGTGACAAGGTAGTAAAATGGGAGAAAACTCACTTAACTGTCTTGCTTAGCTTAGCAACATAAGTTGAGGTCTACCTGTATGTGTATGACTATTAAGTGGAGATAGTAGTTAAATCAACAATTCTTAGCCTGTGGCTATGGAAATAGGAATGGGATGCAAAAATGAATGAGAATATCAACAGAATCATTAACTGCAGATGTCCAGTAATGCTACTGAGTCCTGGAAAAAGCTTTTAACAGTTTTGCTAAGGGGAAAAAAGAATTAAGAGAAACTTCCTGACAGTTAGAACAATTAATCAGTGGAACAACCTGCCTCCAGAAGCTGTTTTTAAGAAGAGACTGGACAGCCATTTGTCTGAAATGGTATAGGGTTTCCTGCCTGAGCAGGGGGTTGGACTAGATTACCTCCAAGATCCCTTCCAACTTTATTCTTATAAGGCCTTGAAAAGTTCCTATCTTAAAATTACTCAGATGGACTGTAATTCTGATTGTGTATCATCTGACCCATCCACTGCGATAATCAAGTTCAAAGATGATACAACTGTGGTGGGTCTTATTACAGGTGGGGATGAGACCACATACAGGGCGGAGGTACAAAAACTATCCATATGGTGTAGTAACAACTTGCACCTAAACATCAGCAAGATGAGAGATGGTGTTAGACTTCCGGAGAAAAAAGGAGGAACCTGCCCCACTTTACATCAGGGAGGACTGTGTGGTTTCCTCCTTTAAATTTCTGGGAGTCTACCTCTGTGAAGATCTGACCTGGAAAAGTTAACACAACCCAGGTGGCTAGAAAGGCCCAACAGAGGCTTCACTTTCTCAGGGTCTTGCAGAAGAACAGGGTAGAACAACGGCTAATGACCCTTTTACTGGTCTACTATAGAGAGCATCCTCTTGTATGGTATTGTGGTTTGCTATGCTGGTCTGAGTCGCGGACAGGAAAGTATTACAGAGGGTAGTGAGCACAGCACAAGACATTGTGGGTGTCCCCTGACACCACTGGATGACATCACCAGGGCTCGTTGCCTTGGAAGAGTGAGGAAAATTCTCAGGGATGACTCACACCCTGGACGGTATCTTTACCATCGGGTAGGAGATATAGGAGTATAGCCAGCCCCAACAGGCTGAAGAACAGCTTTTATCCATGGGCTGTTAGGCTCTTGAATGGGATATCTCTGTGAACTTATGCAGAATTGACTTGGGAGGCCGGTGTGTGGTGTAGTTGGTTCACATGGTATGGTAGGATGGAGGGTTTGTTGTCACTGCGTGTTGAGGGGAGGGAGCACAGGGAGAGGCTCAGCTAATCTCAATGTAAAGGCATGTAAGATAATTAGTTACTCTGCAATCATGTAAAGAAAACTGAAGCTGCCGGTTTAGATCAGGTGTACCAAATGACAAAGTATAGTTAAGAAAGCATGCATGGGAGATTTTTCCCCAACTCTCTCCTTTAGGATACATCAGCATTAAATTACACAAGGCATGTCATCCTTCATTAGAATATCCTACACTTAATAATGCAGTGTTTAATTTAATAATTTTATTGGGCAATATTCAAAAACAGCTTGCAAGTCAAAGAAAATTAAATAAACCAAGAAATTATATAGTTCCTGATTGTAAATTGTGAAGCTTCACATTGGGAACAATGGTTACTGACTTAAAAGTACAAATCATTTCATCAGAAATTACTGACAATAGTTATTTTTAAAAGACACAGGTGAATAACCTCCTGAATTTATGGATGACCATCTTAGCAAGTAAAGGTGCTGATGGGTAAATGTTAAAGATTGTGAGCTTAAAACTGCCTAGTGCTTCTCATTAAAGATGTTTGGAAATGAGAAATCAATTCAATGTAACATGTAGAATTTAAAAGTCAGATTAAAAAGGGTTGGATAAAATGAAACAAAATGAACAAAATTGGAACGAATTCACCAGATACATATACAATATTTGAACATAAACTTTTTTAGACATCACTATACATCACTTTATATATAAATATAAAGTGTAATTAAAAAGAGGTAAGGAATGGAATGAGCTACGATTCTGGATATGCAAAAATAGGGCAAGAAGTTTTATTCCTGGAATGTTCGAAGCAGAATTCAGGCATCATCAGGCAGTACAAATACTCATGATATAACGGTATATTCAGAGCCTGAAATATTTGCAAATTAGTTAATATTTCTTACTACCAGTTAAGAGAAAAGTCTTTTACCACTTCAAGAACCTTGAGTAAAAAACTGTAAAAATTCAAGTTTGCAAAATGAGTTTTAAGTGAAGGCAATCCAATTGTTTAAATTTCTATATTTTCTTTCAAAAAAGCTAGTGCATAGCAAAAAGTAAGGGTAAATAGATAAGCACCACACTTGATTTTAAAGGCTATGGGGCAGTAAGGTCCTGGGAAGATTTGAAGGTTGGCACACAAAACTACATGTGGGAAGTAAAAAAGAATTGTATAAGGTTAGTTGCCCCCAATTTATAAGAATCTGAGACTATCTAACTTACCTGCATTTTGCTTTGACAGTATGATAACCTGTCCAGCAGTTTATTCAAATTTACAAACTACTTTTTTTCCTAGTCTGGGTACGTACCCTTCAAAAGGACTGTAGATCATGCACCCAACTGCTAATCAAACATCTTCTAGACTTGCCTTCTTGTTCAAAACAGCAAGACTAGGCATAGTGCTAAACAGATAAAACACTGGGCTTTTACAAATTCAGATTTCTATGTTCTGGTAATCATTACAGTAGTTATGCAGTGTGGAAGAAGAGCTAACATGAGGATGATTCCAAGAAGTGTGCCCAACCTATGCTAGTTTGGCAAATACCTTGGCTTCAATTGGATCATCATAAAAAGCAATGCTGCTTAAGTATGTTTTTAATTTTGAAACACATAAGTACAGTAGCATTAGCATTTAAACGCTTGTAGACAATACAAATCAAGTAGTTAAAAAGTTAATTTCCTAATCCTTTAATTATTTTAAACAAAAAATATTAAAAAAATAATTGGAAAAACTATTTACAAAATATTTGCATCAGATATTGTCAATGTCAAGTTGAAGTGAACGTTGAAGCATTTCAATTTCAAAGTTTTAAGGTCACAATTTTTCAGATTAAAAAAATGCACCCAGAGCAAATATTACAATCTATTTTCTTATTCTTTTGCTTGCTCTTGTCCTGCCTTTTGTTTCTCTTGGCAGTTCAGTCATCGGAATGGTATTCTCTCCTTTCATTTTCTTTTTTCCTCTTGTTTGCACTGTTATACTTTCAGTGTTTTCTAGGGAAAAAATATGATACTAATATTTACAAAAATTATTCCTAGAGTAGTAGATTATTTGGAGTAAACACAAACACACACACGGAACTTTGAAATAATCCAGTAGGATTAAAATCAATTACAATTCAAGAAAACCTTCAGCACATTGTTAAGACATTCTGAAGAGGGATGCATACTATTACTTCTCTAAAGCCCCAGGAAATATAAGTCCCAAAATGTACAGAACAGTAAAAGTACCTAATTAATTTTATATTCTCTCATTCAAACTGTGATAGTATTACTCAGTCTGATGCCTTTTAAATATATTGTCGCTATAGTGCCAAGAATTTTGAAAACTGTAATCTACAAATTATCACGCTAAAAAAGAGCATTATTTGGGAATGTTAACAGAATGCTGCATTTCTGGGCAGGACAATTTAGTCTATTACTATGAGCAAAAAAAATAATCCTTCAATAATCCATAGAATTAAAAATTGAAAAAGATATATACAGCACACATGTAACTAAAGACCTATTATCAAAAGAGCTCCTTCAGAATCTTCCAAAAGTTCCTGCATCGATGGGCAAATGGGAGTTCTAAGCTGCATGCCCAATCCATAACCAAGAAAGGAAAAAAATCCTCTTTTAAGTGGAGTATGTATTCAACTGGACTGACTTCTTCAGTTCTCAATTGCACTCTGTGCATATTCTTCTGGAAAAACGATATTAAGGTTCCAGAGTGAATTTTAAAATGCAAAACCTGCATATTGGTTTGGGCTCGTTTGTGGACCTTTTGGGGCTGCGGCCTTTTTGAACCATCACGCTCTACCGATATTAAGATTCCAGAATAAATAAAATGCCAAAACTGAAAATCCCATTCAAATACAATTTGGGAGCAGAAAGACAAGATCAGAAGGAAACCTGTGCTTTACTGGATTATCTCTCTTAATTCTAAAGAATAAAAACTTACAGAGCCTTGGTGGAGCAGTAGGCTAATGCCTCCTTAAGTAACACCAGCTGCCTGCAATTAGTGCAGGTTCGCATCCCACCAGGCTCAAGGTTGACTCAGCCTTCCATCCTTCCGAGGTAGGTAAAATGAGGACCCAGATTGTTGGGGGCAATTAAGCTGACTTTGTAATAATGCCGCTTAGGGGGTGTGTGTGAAAGCCCTAATAAGCAGGCATATACATAGAATGAAGGCTACTGCTAAGCTTGTAAGCCACCCTGAGTCTTCGGAGAAGGGCGGGATATAAATGGAATTAAAATAAAATAAAGAAAAAAATAAGATGAAAGAGAACATACCTGTTTTAGAGACTGTTGATTTGTTTCCTGGAATTACACTTTTCACCACGTTAACGGTGGTAATTGTTTCTGAATTGTTAATTTTTCTTTTGGCACGTTCTGATGAACTCTTTTGCACTAGCATGTTTGAGTGCTTAAGATTTTTATTTTGGTCATAATTAGACGAATTACTTTGATTGATGTTTTGGGTCATGTTTTTGATTTCAAGAAATTTTGGTCCCTTGCCCTTTGAAGAAATTTTATTATTAGAAACGTTGTTTAGAGTTTGTTCATTAGGAGAATTATCACTGCCTGCAGATAATGTAAGTTTTTCTTTGAGAGGAGAAACAGCAGCCTCAAGTTTATTAATTTTTCTTCTACCTCTTCTCTGATTGATCACAGTTGCCATAACTGTTTTCTGCAAATCTTGGGTTTCATGAACAAACTCTTCTTTTGAAATAATGCACTCTCCTTTGAGAGAGCGTGTCATTATATTGCCCGTACCAGAAAGTTTTGCTAACTTCCTTGTTCTAATAGAATTTTTGCAGTTTCCACTTTGATTTTCTGTAGCAGAAGATAATGGTGACAAAGTGATGCTCACTTTCAGGGAGGGAGAAATTAGCGATACAATATTAGCTTCTTCTTTTTGCTTCTTTGACTGGGGCTTTTTTCCAAAACTATTTTCTAAAGGACCCACAATATCTACTATGGGTTGACTCTTTTTACTGTTAATTCTTAGCTCATCATTACTTTCTGCTGATGTTTCGCAAGGCGCTATTCGTTTTCTTCTGGATGTACTTTGTTTCGATACGGCTTTTGAATCTTTCTTTCCATTTTCTTGAACGTCATTATCAATAAATTCAGGTTTTTTACTGGAAGAAACTGAGTTTGCTGAAATTTCATGAACTGTTTTTCCTTTTCTACACTTGTATGTGAAATTTTCCTTTGCATTATTTGCTGATTTCAAATCTTCACTTGGATGTTCATCTGAATGTTCCCCTTTGTTTGATGACAGCAAATGGCAGGTGTCATTTTTGACAGAAGGGATTTTCTGAGATACAACAGTGTTTCTTGTTCTTCTACTTACTTTTGATTGATCATCCTTTGCAAGACAAGCATTTTTACCATCTGTATTTTGATCTAATATAGTGGCTATCTGTGGACTGTCAAAATCTGTAGATTTGTCACCAGAAGTAGTTTTTTTATGTTTGCCCCGCCTGGGTGGATTCTCTTTCACTACCTTTTGGCTCTTCAGTGAACAGGATTCTTGAGCATTTCTTTTCCCTCTTCCCCTTTTGGACTGATTATCCTCTTGTCTGGTGGCTAGATTTGGGCCTTGGACATCAGCTTCTTCATTAACGGATGTTTCATTGACTTGCTTGCTTCTTCCTCTCCTAGATGGATTTCCTTTTACTACCCTTTTTGGTGGAATGGGCCCTTCACAACTTTGCACATTTTCCAATGGCAACATTTCAGATTTTTCAAAATTCTCATTTTGAACTTGTGGCAGAGAACATCTGCCTTGGGATAAAGGGCATTTATTCATTGTTGAATCCTTTTCTCCAAAAGTGTTATTTTCTAAAGAAATAAGTTTGGGGAACACTTGAACTATCTTTCTAGGTCTACCCCTTTTGGGCCGATTTTCTTTTAGACTGACAATCACATCGTGATCTTCCACATCTGATTTACTGTCGCTTTCCACAGAAGGGCTAGAAACTGATTTTTTGCCTCTGCTAGACAAATTCTTTTTTGATAACTTTTCTATTCTGGGCAGACTGGGCTCTGCAGAAGTTTGCATGCTTTCCAAAGGAACCTTTGGAATCCTGTGACAAATGTTTTCAGTTTGACTTTCTTCTTCTTTATAAGTATTACCCTCATATCCAAGTGTATATTTTTCTTCAGAGGCCTTAAAGTCATTTTTAAGGAAAAAATGGACTTTCTTCTTCTTCTTCTCCTCCACTAAATTTTCTTCCATTGCTGTTAGATTATTTTCTGAAGCTTCGGTTTTACATATTTTAGGTATTGTACATTTTTGCCCTCCTTGTTTATCTTCATTCAAAGTTGTGATGAATGTTTCTGGGCTTGATTGTACTGCAGCAATCTTTCTTCTTTTATTTCTTTTATTACTTTCTTCCCCTGACATTGTATCATTTGTTTTACCTTTGGCAAACATTGTCTTTAGGTCACTTGCACTCTTTTTTCTATTTCTAGACCTGAGACATATTTTGGCAGTTAAATCACTTTCATTTTCTTGAACTGGTCCATTTTCTTCCAAAACCATATTTGTTACAGTTTTTCCTTTTCTTTTAGTTGCCGCTTTTCGCCTGTTCACAGGCTGTTTTTCCACTGTTTCCTTTAAAGGTTTTTCTAATTCATGAGTATGGTTTATGTTATCAGATTCTATATTCCCATTTGTTTCAACATGCTGCTTCTTTGGTCTTGCTCTTTGAGATAATTTGGTTGCTTCAACTGTATAACTGCTTTCAGATTTGTGCAATGAATTCAATTCCGTATGGTTGTCAGAACGCTCAATGATTTGCTCACAATTAGCTGATGTTGATCTATTCTTTGTAAGTCTCTGAATCGTCTTTGTATATACTGCAGAACTGCAGTCATTTATTTTCCTTCTCCTAGTTCTAGGCAAAGCAACTGGTTTGAGCTTTTCTGTTTTTAATGCATCAGAATTTTCAGCTGCTTCATTTACAAAATCAGTTTTGGCTTCATTTTTGGAACTGATTGCATCTGGCTGGTAGTTTTCAGAGAGAGAGATTGCTCTGGTTGTTTCCTTGTTGAGCTCTGTTTTCAATTCATTAAATGAATTACATGCAACATGGCCTACATGGTTTGGAACACTACTGTTATTTTTTGTTACTGGAAATTGAGATTTTTCAAATGTAATTTCCAGGTTCCCTTTGCAACTTCCAGGCACATTTTCCACGGACTCTGAAATAAAACATGTTCAAATATATTTTAAAGATCACAGTCATTAAGAAAAATGAAGTTTTGAACTGATGTTCGAGGTAACTTTCTTTTTACTTTGCATTAACATTTATGTAAGTATCTCGGTAATGACATGCAAACTTCTTTTTAGAATACTGTCCTAATATTTATATTCTAAAATTTGTATTAATTTTAAATTTACAGAACACTGCTAATTTTTAAAAAACAGTTCTCATGAATTTTCACTATTTTGATAATTTTCATTATCAAAATTAAAATATGTAAAATTCTAGACAAAAATTTCCTGCATGAATAAAACAGAAACACGTCTTCATTTACTTGTTATAGTATACATTCAAAACAAAATACAAATCCTATTTTTTTATGAAATACTTTATACTTACCCACTTTATTTCTGGAACTGATATAAGATTCATTTTCTTCCATAAGATTCACAGACTCTGGCATTTCAGCCTATAAATATTACAGTTATTAAAATAGCTGACATCAAAATATTTCTCACTTATAAAAATGTTCCAGTACCCTTCCTTGAATTATGCAGCTTTGTATTTTATAAGGCTGGGCTCAGGAAACAGTGCAGCTGAACACTTTTTCCAAATTTGTTTAAGTGCATGCAGACTACACTTATGCTGTAACTGCCAGGAAATTAAAGTAACTGTGCTTACAACAGCATGCAGACAAAGCAGTGTTTCAAAAAGCTATGCTTCTCAAGGAAATGTTTTACATAATCTCGTTTTATATTAACAGAGAATGGGTGCTACCCAAATTTATATTATGTATATTAAAATATAAAAACACAGAATAAGTTATATGTCCAAATATGAAGTATTACAGCTGGCAGTGACAGTAAGATGCACATGAATATTTTTTTAAAAAAATCTGTGTTTTTCAATACTAAGAGCTATAATTAAGAATCCAAAATATTTTAAAAATTTTAGTGTAAAAATTAAAGTAGCCAATTACCACAAGATCATAATGTTTAACCCTAAATCCAAAGGCCAAAGTAACTATCTAGTTGTCATTTGAATTTCTTGGGATTAAAATAATCGATCTCAGTATTTCAAAATGTTATTATGTAATAAAAATAGATTATGTCAATTCTTCTAGGTTACTAAAGCATGGGCTACTTACCGTATATACTTGAGTATAAGCCGACTCGAGTATAAGCCGAGACCCCCAATTTCACCCCCAAAAACTGGAAAAAGTTGTTGACTCGAGTATAAGCCGATCCGCCGTTCTGCAAGCCTCTGCCGCCAGCAGAGGCTCGATCCGCCATTTTGCAAGCCTGAATACACAGGAATACCCTGTGTGGCCGCGGCTCTCGGGGAAGCCCTGGCTGTCAGCTTCCTCGCTCCACGCTGCCATTCGGGGCCCGTGCGTTCCCCGGGCAAATCGTGGCGCCCAGCAGGCGAGGAAACACGCCCGCTCCAGTCGCCCCCCCTTCCCTCAGGAGACGCGAAGCAAGTGACCGCCCGGAGCTTACCGAGGACTTGCTTCGGTGCTTCCAGGATCGCGCGCACCTCTCCCAAGCCGCCGCCATCCGGAGACCTGCCGAAGTTTGGGGAGGTTTGGGGAGGTGCGTGTGCACCTCCCCAAACCTCCCCAAACGTCGGCAGGTCTCCGGACCTCTGCGCCCTGCCTGCCTGCTTCTTTCCGCAGCGGAAAGAAGCAGGCAGGCAGGGCGCGGAGGAATGGAGACCCGGCGACGTTTGGGGAGGCTTGGGCGCCTCCCCAAACGTCGCCGGGTCTCCGTTCCTCCGCGCCCTGCCTGCCTGCTTCTTTCCGCAGCGGAAAGAAGCAGGCAGGCAGGGCGCGGAGGAACGGACACCTGCCGACGTTTGGGGAGGTTTGGGCGCCTCCCCAAACGTCGCCGGGTCTCCGTTCCTCCGCGCCCTGCCTGCCTGCTTCTTTCCACAGCGGAAAGAAGCAGGCAGGCAGGGCGCGGAGGAACGGACACCTGCCGACGTTTGGGGAGGTTTGGGCGCCTCCCCAAACGTCGCCGGGTCTCCGTTCCTCCGCGCCCTGCCTGCCTGCTTCTTTCCACAGCGGAAAGAAGCAGGCAGGCAGGGCGCGGAGGAACGGACACCTGCCGACGTTTGGGGAGGTTTGGGCGCCTCCCCAAACGTCGCCGGGTCTCCGTTCCTCCGCGCCCTGCCTGCCTGCTTCTTTCCGCTGTGGAAAGAAGCAGGCAGGCAGGGCGCAGAGGAACGGAGACCCGGCGACGTTTGGGGAGGCGCCCAAACCTCCCCAAACGTCGGCAGGAGGAACGAAGACCTGCCGACGTTTGGGGAGGTTTGGGGAGGTGCCCAAACCTCCCCAAACGTCGGCAGGAGGAACGGAGACCTGCCGACGTTTGGGGAGGTTTGGGGAGGCGCCCAAACCTCCCCAAACGTCGGCAGGAGGAACGGAGACCTGCCGACGTTTGGGGAGGTTTGGGGAGGCGCCCAAACCTCCCCAAACGTCGGCAGGTCTCCGTTCCTCCGCGCCCTGCCTGCCTGCTTCTTTCCGCTGCGGAAAGAAGCAGGCAGGCAGGGCGCGGAGGAACGGAGACCTGCCGACGTTTGGGGAGGTGCGCGCGCACCTCCCCAAACCTCCCCAAACTTCGGCAGGTCTTGGATGGTGGTGGCTTGGGAGAGGTGCGCGCGATCCCGGAAGCACCAAAGCCTCGGCCGCGCACAAGTCCTCGGTAAGTTTTTTTTGTTGACTGGAGTATAAGCCGAAGTGGAATTTTTCAGCCCAAAAAGTGGGCTGAAAAATTCGGCTTATACTCAAGTATATACGGTAAATGAAAATGAGTACAAATATTTGATATAATAAACATACCTTATCATTTTCAGTGTTCATTTCTTTGACACCTGTATAATCTATATCAGGCATTATAGAACTCTCTTTAGGTTCAATCTTAAACTTCTGCAATCCCAAGTAGTCATCAGTTGGCATAGAATTTGGTTTTGATGTTTTCAATGACTGAGTAGAGCCAGCCAGCTTTGGTGACATCATTTGAATATTTTCTCTATCTTCTATTGGCTTCACAGTTTGCTTAACTTTCTCAATAATGTCATTAATAGTTGTATCTTCCATAGGTTGTGTTTTCTGTTGTGTTTTATTTGTAATAACACTTCCACTCATGTTTTTTACTTCTTCAGTAGATATCATAGATTTAGTATAGACATCATCTGAAAAAGTCCCCATAGTCTGCCTGGGCGTCTTCAACAAAGTCTTGATTTCTGAAAACACCTCCACGGGTTCTGATTTTTGCTCAGGTGTCTCTAAGAGCCTCTTGAGTCCTGAAAGTGCCTCAGCAGGTTCTGATTTTTCCTTAGGTGTCTTAAAGAGTCCCTTGACCCCTGAAAGCTCCTCAACTGGCTTTGATTTTTGCTTAGGTGTCCTCAAAAGCCTCTTACCCCCTGAAAGTGCCTCAGCAGGTTCAGATTTTTCCTTAGGTGTCTTAAAGAACCTCTTGAGTCCTGAAAGATCCTCAACAGGTTCAGATTTTTCCTTAGGTGTCTTAAAGAGTCCCTTGACCCCTGAAAGCTCCTCGACTGGCTTTGATTTTTCCTCAGGTGTCCTCAAAAGCCTCTTACCCCCTGAAAGTGCCTCAGCAGGTTCAGACTTTTCCTTAGGTGTCTTAAAGAGCCTCTTGAGTCCTGAAAGGTCCTCAACAGGTTCAGATTTTTCCTTAGGTGTCTTAAAGAGCCTCTTGAGTCCTGAAAGGTCCTCAACAGGTTCAGATTTTTCCTTAGGTGTCCTCAAAAGCCTCTTGCCCCCTGAAAGTGCCTCAGGAGGTTCAGATTTTTCCTTAGGTGTCTTAAAGAGTCCCTTGACCACTGAAAGCTCCTCGACTGGCTTTGATTTTCCCTCAGGTGTCCTCAAAAGCCTCTTACCCCCTGAAAGTGCCTCAGCAGGTTCAGATTTTTCCTCAGGTGTCCTCAAAAGCCTCCTACCCTCTGAAAGTGCCTCAGCAGGTTCAGATTTTTCCTTAGGTGTCCTCAAGAGCCTCTTGACTCCTGAAAGCGCCTCAGCGGGCTCTGATTTTTGCTTAGGTGTCCTCAAAAGCCTCTTGATCCCTGAAAGCACCTCAACAGATTCAGATTTTTCCTTGGGCGTCTTCAAAAGCCTCTTAACTGCTGAAAGTGCCTCAACTGGCTCTGATTTTTGCTTGGGTGTCCTCAGGAGCCTCTTGACCCCTGAAAGCACCTCAACAGGTTCAGACTTTTCCTTAGATGTCTTCGAGAGCCTCTTGATTTCCAAAAGCTGTGCGACTGGCTCCGATTCTTGTTGCAGGTTTTTTTCTTCTACTCCCATTATATTTCTTTCATTTGGTGATATCATTAAATTGTCATGAATGGATACTTGTGATACTTCTTCCAAAGCTGGAGATATTACATCTGGATTGTAAGCTATTTTTTGGCTTGAAATCTTAACATCCAAAACGGACTTTTTTTCTAATACAAATAGAAAAATGGTAACAGTAATGAAACTTCACTGACTCTATTAACAAAAATATACTTGAATGTGAAGGAATATTACTTAAAATAACTATGTATTAGGCTCTTTATACATTTTACAATGAAACAAGAAACATAACAACCAAATTACACCAAGAATATTAAAAATGAATTAAAATCAAAATAAAGTACTCATAAAAGAAAACATAAACATTATAATTGGGGTTGTACCCTTAAGCAGACTGAATACTTGAAACATGGCAACTTCTAAGTAGCAGAAGGGCCAAAATCTACAACCATCTATGAAACCATCTGCCAATCAGAGGACAGTATGTTTATTCCACTAATATAAATTGTGAAATCAAATCCAGAAATCAAATCTCTAACCTGTGACATAAATTTGAAGCCATTAAAACTGTTGCACCTTGAATGGATATTCTCTCAACTGGCTAATTATTTCATTTCCCCCCCTAAAACATCTTTACAGAGTAATGCAAGGAATGACAAGTTATGTCCTGTTTTCATTCTCACTTTCTTTGGGTTTATTTGCTGGCCTCTCGTGAAGAACCATGTCCTCCCTCCCCCAGTGATCTGCAAAGCTTAGGGAACTCTGGATTAGAACATATATTTTATTCAGTATTCACAACTTGATGTAGTTCAGTGACATAATAAAAACTCATACATCTATCCATCATTCTCTGCTTATCTGGCTTGTATCCCTAAGTGGATTCTCTTCTTACTCAAAGCACACCTGAAATTTTGGTGGGGTCTGCAAGGAAAGACTGACCTGAAACTTCTACAACAATAAGGGAAGAGCTCCACATAGCCTTAGTAGTCTCAGAGAAGAGAGGTCTTGATGTAGAAGAGATCACCTTCCATTCTAAAAACCAAACCTCATTGATTTGTAGGACTTATCTTTGGGATGAATGACAAAGTAACTTACACTAAACGCGTGTATGAAGGTCATTATTCAGAATGTATACACAATAAAACATACCAGATTCTTCTGATGCATTCATTTCTGGTCTTGATATCTGAGTTTCTGGTACAAAACTATTCTGTTTTGCATTAGATGGACTGCAGAACATTTCAGCCAACCCTGCAAATAGCATTTAAATCTATTAATGTTCATGTACTGTAATTAAATTATAAAGAATGTATTTTCTTCACTTGATTGCTTCCTAGATTTGTAATGCAATCAGATTTTAGCATTATTTTTAAATATTAATGTTCATAGCACATTTAAAGGCAAAGGATTTAACATCATTTACCAGGATAAAAATTCCTACAAACTCAAGCTCTTTCAGAAGATTGTAGACACCATCTTAAGAGCAAATTCTACTACAAATTATGACACAAGTAATTAATTTGCCTTGCAAAATAAAACAAAGCTTGTGACTGCTTCTATAGTGCTATAACAGTAACTATAAGTAGATTTCTGTCAATATAGCTTACACTTATCAATTACAATTTGTAACAAATGGTGTGTGCTTATACATGAATGTGTATCTCTCCTTAATGTTTAATAGAACAAGAAAAAAAATCATCTTCCTTTTCCTCTCTCTGAAGTCTAAGATTTATTATGAGTGGAACTGCCAGGCTAGTGAGTGCTACCTCAACAACTTTTCCAGTAAAAACATAGCCTTGTTTCAAGTGCCATCTTGGCCGATGAGCAGCAGCTTTCCCAGTTGAACAGCCTTGTTTAAAGTAGCATCTTGAACCATGAGCAATTTATACAGTTTTCCATGAATAAAAACTAGAATATTTTTTACTGGAGCAGAGGCTAAAGGGAGCGAAGAAAAGGTACTCAGGAGACTGGGGCTTTAATGGGTGTGTAGGATACATTGTACTGGAAGCTAATGAAAGGATAAAGGGAGTGGAATACACCAGCCTTGCTCTACTTGGCTCTTTTGGATTGTTTCATCTGGAATATGAACAACTGCATTTTGGTTTTTAGTTCTGCTGAACCATGACCAGCCCATTACTATTTATCAGAAACTCTGGAGACTGATGGCTTTGTTTTGGATTCAAAATTAAATAATTTTTCCTGTTTTATGTGCGCCTCTGGTAAGGATAAAAAGCGACAGTAAAGAAGAGATAATAGTTTTTACAGTTTTGAGACTGGAAATCAATGTCAATGCAAGTTCCAAGTCTAAAGATAGATGAGATATAGTTATAAAAAACAGGTATTAAGAAATTGTTTCCTAGTACAGACAAAATTCTTTTAAAAAGTGGACAGTATTCTGAAGCCACAGCAAAAAATGTCATTCTAAGCCCAGCATTTTTTGGCTTTAAAAATCCTATAAAATCAATCCAAATAAGTTGGGCATTTCTTTCTAAGTAGATTTAGAAACAAGGCACTATTTGTTGCAAGCCCCTATGTCAAATGAAGCATCTGATAATACTCCTGAATTAAGGCTGAATTGTCCCACAAAGGGGAAAGGCTTAGGAACTTGCTGCTACTCATCATATATACTCAGGAAAGCATTGATGGAAAGGTTGGTTGAACTGCTCACAGGTATATGTAACACACTGGAGCCTGAAGTTAATTGTACAATCTTAAACACATCTGTCAACACAGGAATATATCAGAAAAGAAGTTCTACAAAGGAGTATCTTAATGTATAGATGCATGTAGATGAAGTCCATGGGAAGAGTCATCTTAATGGGTTTCAAATCCTGATCAGAAGTTAGCAAGTCTTTTGACCCCTAGCAATAGACAAGACAGATATAGATCTTTTTGTAAAGTCTTTGGAAAGACTTGCTTGCAAAAAGTCCAATTTCCAAAAAATTATAAACCTTAACAATCTCTTCTCTCTTCAGTAGAAAAAAAAACTATTTTACATATCTAGATTACTGATGTTCTTCAAGATGTTGTTCTGTCCCAACCTACGTGAGTCCGTTATGCTCACAAGGAGAAACCCCTCTTCCAAGAAACAGGCAGGAACCGCACAAAAAACAACAACCCGTTTTATTCTCACAGACCTGAGTCAATGTCCAAGGCAAACAGTCCACAGAAACTCAATCCTCAACACGAATGGTTGCCTTTGGCAACCAGCACCTCCCACACCTTCCCTTTTATAATTCAGCCAAAGCGTGGTTTCCTGATGCCTTCTCCTTTGCCTTTGGAACTGCCCTATTAAATTCCTCTGTCCTACTCGCTTCTCTTGTCTGCTCATTCGTACATCTGGGATTTCCCCCAGCTGTTCTTCCTCACTGTCCAACTCAGGCTCCCAGCACAGCTATGTCTCAGCCTGAACACGAGTAGAGGGGCCAGGCTCCTCGTTGGACTGTAGGTCTTGGAGCTCCTCAAGCCTTCCTCTGACTCTAATGTCACTCCAGGCCCCTCCTCCTCATCTGATTCCTCACTCAGCTGCCAGATCCACTGGCTGGCGAGGAATCACAACAGATGTCAGGATAACAGTGGCATAGAGGTGGGTTTGAAAGGCTTGGCATTTTACTTCCAGGCACCCATTTGTACCTAGGTATAGCTGGACTGCTTTGGTAAGGTCCAGATGGCCCATTAATTTTATGAAAATAACCTAATACATCTGGGAAATAGGAATCGGTGGTTGAGTATCAAGCTACTAGAAAACACTTGACTATTCCTAGGTCCAAAAATGGATTGAATGTTAATTGGAGTAGGAACCTTAAAGACCTGCTTGTTTAGAAGACTGAAACTGCTGTGTGAAAACAGTGTCCAGGAATCTGTGGCAGTCAATTCCTAATTGTTGTTCTATTTCAATTATTTTCCCTTTTCTTTGTCTAATTGGCATGGGAAGTGAACAATCAACAGCACCAGGGAACACACATCTAATACTAACGGGTATTTCCCACAACTAACGCATAATCAGCTGTGTAGAATGCTCTTATTTTAGAAGACTCAATAAGATTTGAGGAAAAGAATAAAAATCAACTTGAGGAGCAATTGCATTTTCATCTTTGGTATTTAATATCAGGCACAATGATACTCTCCTTAGCTATGCTTCCCCACAGGGAAAGGAAGTCACTTTTCAAGCTCTTGAGAAACAAAGTACTTGGATCAGGACAACTTAGCAAGAACTGCTTGCCTGATCCAAAAATATGAGACCATATGTAAGGCGGTAACAGGAGAAAACCAGAAGTCTTCTATTGTGTTCTCTATAAAACATGCTAATGCTAGGAAAGAGAAGATCAGCTGCAAGGTGGACAGATTCAGTTGCAGTGTTAATGAGTGCACTGTTGACAGATCAACACCGGGGGGGGGGATATCTATCTTGTTACTAGGAGTCAAAAATATCTTAATGGCACATAATTAATATTCTATGTGCTGCTTCATGTCTTGATCCATGGGTCCCTTGGATCACCATAGCAAAAGAAGTATGTCCTAAAAAAGATGACCCAACCACTGGAAAACTCCCCAGTAAATCCAAGGAAAGTGAGATTTTTGGGTCTCAGAAATTAAATATATTGGATAAATACAGTAAGTTAAAAAAGGGAAGACAGCATTTCTTTCACAGCATGTGATTAGAGAAAGCAAGGGCACTGTCTCTTTCTATATGCTTCATTATTGTCTATTTTACCTCCAGTAATTCAACGGCTCCTCCCTAATAGCATATTGGAAAGCAGTTCAAGTGTTATTAAATTACTTTTAATTAAAATCAAATTGTGGATGGGGGGTGCAGTTTATATGGATACTGGGCTTAGTAGGCCAGCTTTTTATTTTTGTGCTTTAATTATATTACATTTAAAATATAATTTTACAAACCAACTAAATTATGTAGTTCAATAAAGACAGAGTGGTCACCATAAAACTATGTCAATCTTACACTGAAAACAATAATCCATTATTTAGTAAGATGTACAAATGTTCTAGTTCAATATGGCAATTTTAAGGGTTCTGTGAAATAAAGCTTGGCTATTTCTCATTTTGGGTGTTTCCACTTATCTCAGCAATATTAATGAAGCTACTGTTTTATGGAAGGCATTTAAACATATTTCATCCTCAGTAGCAGGAAACTAAGTTCTTGGTTTAGGGTAATAATGTTGGAGATAAATGTTGTTAGGAAAGGAGTTAAGCATACAACCCAACAAAAAAGAATTTGCTCAGTGCTGACTAGATAATTATTGTTAAAAAAAATAAACAAAAGTTTGCAATAGAACTTGAGAGCATAAGTAGCTGGATGAATGGACTGCATATGTGTTGTTATTGCAATATTGCAACTAAGCAATATAAAGATGACGATGCATGCAAACAAGTTGCACCAGCTTAGATTATTTATACAATGATTTTTCTTTTGAAATTTTGAAAAACAAGAACATCTCTGCAAATCTTTCTCCATCTATCAGAAATCTTGATTCAAATAAAGGCTGCTAAGGGGGAGTGGGGGGAAGGATTTAAGGCTAAAAGTAGTATTGCTTTCAATTCTAGGTATGTATAGTTTCCATTACCACTGTTAATGTTGCAATATGCACCAAAGCCCCACCATCAACCTCACTGATCATGGACCTTCTGCTGAGAATCTCTTATTACCAGATAGTTTCTTGTAATTCTCCAGAAGAAATAAAGACTGAGTTAAGGCTTATGATCATTTAAACCTGTTCTAGAACTGGAAATAGTGTTATGCAATGGTCAATTATATCAGGAAGTATATACAATACTTTGCTAATAGGTTACATTCTTACACAATCATAGCACCATCTGTTGGCAAAGCTAGGAGTTGATATATTGGTAACCCTTAAGAAAATCATCAACCACTGCAAATCTAATTTCTCACATTTTTTTATAAGTGCATCACAATTTCTTAATCAATAAAATCAATCTTGATTTTATTTCCTCTCTGTAGATAAACACACAGACAATAAGAATGTTCAAATGTTTAAAAAAACTTAGCAATTGGTTAAGTCTGCATACATAGATGCTTGGCACCAATGGAATCTCTTTTGCTCATGGAAGAATCATTTCTAACTTAACATCAGAGTTCTGCAGGAAAATCCCAAATTTACAGCTTGAGAGATTTTTACAACAGATAAGTAGTCCTCTTGGTGTTTTTTTTCTAGATTTGAATGCAATATTTTAAATGCACATCATATACTTTTATCAACTTTATTTCATTATTTGCATTTGTTTACATAATTCAATTATTTATCTATATTCTATTAAATATCCTTTCATTAGTTCACTATCCTTTTATTGATATTTTTTTCTAATCATCTCTTTGCCAATTTTCTGTATGCTTTTTGTTCTTTGCAGACTGCTCAGATGCAACCATATTATTTTAGTTTACAAAGATGACTGCTCACCCCAAAAAAAGCGCTAATATATCTGAATTTCTTCTGAACATTAAGATGACAAAATTTAAGAGCAGGTGCATTAGTATTTAAAAAACCACTGCAATGTGAATTTCCATTTATATTACCTCAACAGACTTAGGAGCATGAAGCAAATTTATAAAGCAAATTTATCACATAAATCTATTTATATTATTTGCCCAAGAACCCCATCATTCACATAGCTCACATCATCTAACCATGAGATGCTTTGATGACAAATGTTTGAAGTTAAAAATATTTTGTATAGATTTAAGGGATGTCTCTAGTGTGCAGAATGAAAATGGTTTTCCTGTAGCTCTTTAAAGCATCTGTATCACATGGCACAGCAGAAAAGGAACTGTACACTCCTAGGAAAATATACAGCTGCTTTAAAGTGTTGGATATGCAATTATTTGTGCATGTCTGCTCTAAGGCACTTTTTCTAAATCAGTAACAAAGCAATTCATAGCAGTACTATATCCATCCATCATCAATTGGTGGGCTCAACAGCAAGCAGATAATCCAGGATAATGGATTATCAGCACAGGGTTTATAAAACAGTATCTGTAGATATTATCCTTCACTCATAGTTCAGTTCAAAAAGACCAACCCCACTCTGCTTTTTATCTACATTATATAATTAATGACATCTAACTTAGAAGGGGATGGGACATCTCTGTTTCTGGCTATCCAACAGATGTTATGGGTGCCATCAATCAAGGAACATCACCCTTGTGGGACCCAAGAAATTAACTTTTTCTGCCATGATGCCATTCCTTTAGAACAGGATTGTTAAACTGCTGGTCCAGGGGCCGGATGCATCATCCAGAAGTCATGCCCACCCCATTGAAAAACTGTCCTGATACATTGCCCAACATCACGTGACATGTCTGCTTTAGAACATCATTCCCTCAGAAATTAAATTGGACCTGAATCTGCCAACCTTTCACAAGGCTCTGAAAACATTTTTCTGTTCCCAGGCATATAGGGATTGCCCATAAGATGACTATGTTAATTGTTGTTTGATTGCTTTTTAACTTGGTTGCTGGTTCTGTATTTTATTTTGCTGTTCTGTTTTTAACTACTATAAGATACCCAGAAATACGATGTTGAGATGATGGAAACATACAGTAAACTGCAATAAATAAATGACATTGTAAGGTATAGGACAATTTTTTTGAATCTTGAAAAAGCAATTACTATTATCATCTGGTTAAATACTATATATTGCTGATTGGCTCTACATTGTGTCAGTTATACAAAATAGTTTATCATATAACATACAAGGTTTTTTCTCTATGACATTTTATTTTTAAACAGGAAACATGAACTCATGTTATTTGGCACACAAACTTGCATTAAGTGAAGTCTAAAAGTTTACCTGTAAAACTGTCATTGAGATCACAATGCTGTTTCAAAGGATAATTGATCACCACTTTAGGAACTTGTGCAGTTATGTTCAAAATTCCAGTATGAGCTTTTCCAATTACAATTGGAGCAGGAGAATTTGCATGTCCTGTTGAGAAGTGACCGCTGATTTTTCTTTTTGGTGTTTTTGCTAAATTGTTATTCTAAAAGCAGAATACATTAAAAACCAGTTTAATGAAATATGCCACTATATATACAAATATAAATTTAAAACTCTAGTGATAATAGTAGATTTCACATTTATTTCAATTCTGGGTAATATGCTGTACGATCTTTTGAAAAAACTTTTAATTGGCCTATTTGTATAGGCTGAAACTGCACCAGGCATCACAATTTCTGGAACCATAAAAAGAAAAGCAATATCCTTTCAGTAGGGAAGAATACAATAATGTGCAAACAACGTTCTGGAGGCAGAACAATCCAAGAAACATTGGGAACTTCTTTTTCTCCTTCCAGATGACACTAATCCATTTTTTTCTATCCCAATTCAATCCAGATTTTTTAAAAAAAATAAAAAGGAAGCCATATTTTTTTGGATTCACTATATGGTCACTTACAGTTTAGAACAGGGGTCAGCAACCTGAAACAGTGAAAGAGCCACTCGGAACCGGTTCCCTCACAAAAGGAAAACCTGGGAGCCGCAAAAAATATGTGCGCATGCACGTACATGCGCAGAACAGGGTTTGACTGAAGAGTGGAGCCAAGGCGAGATATGTACCTACCCTGCATATTTGAATTGATTGGTTCTTTTTTAGTCCCACTTTTTTCTGGGGGGACTGCACATGGCAGAGGACCGGGAGCTGCAGGAGACGGCTGAAAGAGCCGCATCCGGCTCTGGAGCCGCGGGTTGCAGACCTGTGGTCTAGAAGATTCACTTTTTAAAAATTACTAGATAATGTCAGGAATAGCCACGGCAGTACAGTGCATTGCACTGTAGTACATAAAGAAAAAAAGAGAATGTTTAAAAAGAGAAGAGTTTTAAATAACTGCGAGGAGTGTGCCTACTATTCACTGCTAGCATCTTCCATAGGAGCATATATCCTATGACACATATACCAGAAGAGGTGGAGTGGAGGAGTATTAAATAGAGCAGTTAAGTTCTTGCAGTGAAGTAGAACTATTTAGAATTTTTTTTAATAAGTATTAAAATGACAAGTTGGAGAAGTTGGAAATTGGCAAAAGAACAAAAGTTCATAGAAAACAAGCACCTCGAGGCTCAATAGACTTTTCTAGGATATCTGCCAGATCTGATGGGGTAGCTAGAATCAGGCAGTGATGGGCTGCAGAAAGGAGATTGTCGAACTGATGTAGGTGAGGCATGAGTAGAGAAGATAGTCACTAGTTCAGCAAACTGAAAGCTCAGAAGGTCAAGGCAAAGATGACCCGGAAGAGAAGACTAGGAAGAAGTCTTTCTTCCAACAAGACTCAAATCAACTGTGAATATTATCACAAATGTATTAGGTATAAACTTTAATAATGCTGTCCCAAAGGTGCTTATTAAAAGGCAACTGGACTTTGGTTTTTTTTTCCTTGAAAATGTTTTGCTTCTTATCCAAGAAGCTTCTTCAGAATTGAAGAGAAACGTTTCCAATGGAAAACAAGTTCAGTTACTTTTTGAAAAGCATTTTGGCACAACCATGGCCCGGATAGTTGAGAATCTCCATAGGTGTTTAAAAAATACTTCATTTAATTTTTTTAAAATGCAAGTATGTCTAAATTTGTATTTTCAGCTGGCATTCATCATTACTAATTCATTTAGGATGGTTTTCTGCTGAAAAATTAAGCAACATTTTTGGCTTAAAGATCTCACCCTCATCTGTGACTACATTTTTCTTCTTCTCCATACATAATAAAATAATACAATTCTTAGTGTATCCCCTCTTTGAAGGGGAACAATGCCAACTTTCATTAGCTGCAGATAAGACAGCCTAAACATATTGGATGGACTGTTAAGTCAGTGGATATAATTGTGTGGAGTCTTGAGGTCTTCTTCAACACAGGCACTTTCATTTTCATTGTGCCTGTATTCTAAACCAAAGTACTAATAGTCTCATTGGACAGTTATATTTGAGTCCTGGCACAGGACGATATCACAAAATTTTGCCTTGCATAGAAAGTATTTTCAGCATGTTACCTACATTTCCTTTCAACCTTTTTTTGCTGCTCAAAAGAAACAACATATTCTGAGCCTTTATCTCAGTTGCTATTCAGCCACTGAATTTCTCTCATAATAAACTGAAAAATTCATGTGTTGCTTGAAAAGCAGTATAGTAACTGCAAAGCTATTACAATCATGCTTATTATTTCTATTATTTTATGACTGAGAAAAATTAAAGCATTTAAGTTCTTATGATTGGGATAATTATCACATTTGGAAGTATCATATGCATTTTATCAGTTCATTTGTAATATGATGAATTTTGGCAATATCAATATTAGTTAAATATTTTAAATATTTCATTTAATGTATTTATTTCAGTGACTAACACTACTTGGAAGGCTTTCTGATGCTGATATATTTTTCACCATTTTTTTTTGCCTTAATCCTTATTACAGTGAAAGCTACCATTCTTTTGCTTTTAAACAAGAAAAATAAAATTTACATTTACTTACATCTGCTTCAGCTATTTCTGTTAGCTGTTTTGGAAGCAGTTGTTAAAAACTATTTAGCTTACTTTATTTAATCTGCATTTTGAGTAGCAAGCATGGCTATTTGAAATTGCTACTTTTTGCCTATGGATAATATCCATATCCCACTTATTTTATGGTTGCTACATATGCCTTCTTTCTATTGTTTATTATATATAGTTCATCCATTATTTTCTTCAATTCACTTTATTTTTAGAAACAGCAATTTCTAAAATGTGCATTCCTAGCTTTATACTACATTATGACAATTCAGGTCATTTTCATTCTCCAAAATGTTGCACTAATAGAATATATTATCTTCAATTAACAGTAAAAGATCTTAAAACTGTTTTAAAAATAGGTTGAATTTTTCAAACTACCCCATATCTTCTATTAAAACTGTTGGTGATTTTCCATTAGTAAACGGCAAACAATTGTACCTGGAAATACTAGAGACAGAATTTAGGATTAACAGAGCATCAAAAGAATCTTCACAGTACTCAAGAGTCCAGATGCTTGAATTCCAGCACTTGGAAAAAAGTTATTACTTATACCATTACAGTATCTGTTTTGACCATACCTTTGATGATTTGGAAGCCACATTCCTCACTGATCTTGTTTTAAACCCCTGTTTTGAAGCAGACTTCAGCTGTAGTTTGGGAACACCTTGTTTTACTACTTCTGCCCAAGACTTCGCAACTAAAACAACAATTGAAGATTATTCACCTGAATCATTCTTAATTTAATTTAATTTAATTTAATTTAATTTATTGAATTTATATACCGCCCTTTCCCGAAGGACTCAGGGCGGTTTACAGGGTATAATTTTAAAACATTAATACAAAAATTAAGACCAATTTAAAAAAGATTAAACTAAGTCCCTGCAACATGTAAAACCCCAGTTAAAACCCAATTAAAACTCAGCCTGAGCCGGAAAGCTCGAAGAGCCAGGTCTTCAGGTCTCGGCGGAATGATCGAAGGTTGGGGGCAGTCCTAAGCTCCACAGGCAGCTGGTTCCAGAGGGCAGGCGCCCCCACAGAGAAGGCCCTCCCCCTGGGTGTCATCCGCCGGCATTCTTTGACCGGCGGCACCCTGAGAAGACCCTCCCTGTGGGAGCGCACAGGACGAAGGGAGCTTGATGCCGGCAGCAGGTGTTCCCTCAAATATCCTGGACCCAAGCCATATAGGGCTTTATAGGTCATCACCAGCACCTTGAATCTCACCCAGAGGGCAACTGGAAGCCAATGCAGCTCATGGAGTAGAAGTGTTACATGGGAGTAACGGGAAACTCCCATCACAACTCGCGCGGCTGCATTTTGTACCAGTCGAAGCCTCCGAGTGGTCCTCAAGGGCAGCCCCATGTAGAGAGCGTTGCAGTAGTCTAAACGGGAGGTCACGAGCGCATGAGTGACTGTGCGTAGGGCATCTCGGTCCAGATAGGGTCGCAACTGGCGCACCAGGCGAACCTGGGCAAAAGCCCCCCTGGGATAATATAATAATAATATAATAATATAATAATCAGGTTATCCTGTGTTTGTAACATAAAAGATTTAATTCTGTTTTTGTAAATTATCTAGTAATAGATACAACTGTAACACACCCATCAAGTTGGCTTCAGAAGCACCACTTCGTCTTTTGGAATGAATAGTACCCATAGCTCCACTTTTCCCACGTACAGAACTTCTCCTTGGAGTACAGGTTTTGCTCCTTCTTAATGATTTGGTGTTAGATACTGTTTGTTTAACTTCACTAGATAAGCTATTCACATGCATCTCTTGTGTAGTAGTTTCTTCACCCTCTGAAGATAGCCTTGCAACATGAGGATCAGAGACGCATTGTGAGGCAGCTTGTTTTGGCACAATATTTTCGTATTGCTTCCTCTCAAAGGAACCCTGCAGAAAAAACAAGCAGGAAACACAAACACACACACAAAATTAAACTTTAGATTTTGAAGAAACAGCAATCATCTCTATTTCTTTCCGAACTTCTCAGAAAAATGAATTAAACAATTAGACATTCACAAAAAACCCCACAATGTTTTATAAGGGGCTGAGGCAACATGTCTTAGTTTCCAAGAATGGGAGCAGATCACACATACAGTACATTGCAGACTCTGCACTGGTTACCATTTCAGCTCCAACTACAACTTAAAGTGCTGGTGTTAATATTCTTCATAACTTGGCACTTGGGTATCTATGGAGGAGCCTCCTCTAACCAGTTTCTACGCAACCTACTAGAGCAGACATGTCAAACACAAGGACGGGGGCCAGATCCGGCCTGCAAAGTGGTTTCATGTGGCCCGCGAAGCCATCCTGGAAACAGTGAGGGAACGGCCCCCACTGCCTTGGCCCTGGCCCAGAGACCCTCCTTCTGCCAGAGACCCTCAGATCTGTCCCACTCCTGCCCAGGCCCCCATAGGCACCCTTGATGCAAATGATATAGAGCTGGCCATGCCCACCCAGTAGGCCATACGCACTCTAGCCACACCCACCCAGGCCATATCCACCAGGCCCCCTGAGGGCAACCGCAATGCTGATGCGGCCCTCAATGAAATTGAGTTTGACACCCCTGCACTAGAGCATCTAGGGAGGGACTCTTTTCTTCTTCTTTTTGTAGCAGCACCAAACTACGGAAAGTGGATTCCTTCGATAGATTTTAGGAAATTATTGAAAATGCAGATTTTATTAACAGCATTTCAATAATGTCACCAGTTCCTCTCGTTATTCTTCTTCTCTCCCACTTCAATTTTAGTTTTGCCATTTGAATTGTATTTTGTTTTCATTCTGGTTTTTTTACTGTAATATTCTAACCATCAACAGTCCGAAAGATTGTGATAGTATAAAAATCAAATAAAATCACACTATACTTAGCTCTGAGTCCCTAGGGAGAAGGGCAGTATAGAAATCAAATAAAACTAAAACTAAATAAACTAAACCGTTTTTATTTGCTAATTTCGTTTAACCTACAGTAAATTAAAATTAACTTCTTTCCAAATCTATTACCTAGCTACTTTATGAAACTATGAAAAGATGTGAAGAAGCAGTATATAAAAAAGGAGAAGTCAGCTTAATGGTACTACATCCATGTGGAGAGAAGTAAGCAGTGGGGTACCACAAGGCTCTGTCTTAGGACCAGTACTCTTCAATATCTTTATCAATGACTTAGATGAGGGAATAGAAGAAGAATTCATCAAATTTGCAGATGACACTAAACTGGCAGGAATAGCCAACAGCACAGCAGACAAGCTCAGGATTCAAAAAGATCTTGACAAAACTTGAACAATGGGCCCTAGCCAACAAAATGAGTTTTAATCTGGAGAAAAGCAGTTTTACATTTAGGCAGGAAACCTGGCTCAAACACAGTAACTGTGAGAGGGACCTTGGAGTCCAAGTGAATGATCACTTGACTATGAGCCAGCAAATGTGCAGCTGCTGCCAAAAAAGCTAATACAATCCTGGGTTGTATAAACAGAGGCACAGAATCAAGATCACACGAAGTATCAGTACTGCTTTATAAAACTGTAGTGAAACCACACCTGGAATACCACAACCAATTTTGGTCACCATGCTACAAAAAAGATGTTGAGACCTTGCAAAAAGTTCAGCGAAGAGCAAGTAAAGGTGATCAAAGGCTGGACACTAAAACATATGAGGAACGGCTGCAGGACTTGGGTTTGGCTAGTCCAGGGGTAGGCAACCTTGGCTCTTTTATGACTCATGGACTTCAACTCCTCTGGGAGTTGAAGTCCATGAGTCATAAAAGAGCCAAGGTTGCCTACCCCTGGGCTAGTCTAAAGAAAAGAAGAAATAGGGGTGACATGACAGCAGTATTTGAGAGGCTGCCACAAAGAAGAGGGGGGTCAAATTATTCTCCAAAGCACCAGAGGGCAGGCAGGACAAGAAACAATGGTTGGAAACTGATCAAAGAGAGAAGCAACCTGGATTAAGGAGAAAGTTCCTAACAGTGAGGATAATTAACCAGTGGAACAGCTTGCCCTCAGTCACTTGTCTGAGATGGTATAGGTTCTCCTGCTTGAGCAGGAGGCTGGACTAGAAGACCTCCACAGTTCCTTCCAGCTCTATTCTACTCTGCTCTGCTCTATTCTATTTTTAGGCATTGTCCCATCTTCATCAAACAACACAGATCTGGCCATTCTGGGGATGGCTTAGCAGTTTTTCCGGAAGTATATAATCCAGGGCAAGGAGTGATTCGTACAGTATAGTCTAGCCTTGGAGCAGACTTTCTTGGAACACTGTCTCCAGAGACAGAACATTCTGTATGCATTTTTCAGGTATCTACAAACATTTCCAAGCACTCCACTTTTCTGTGAAATAATTTTGAGAAATTTGCTTTCTCAAATAAACATCTGGTAAGCTTTTAAGATGAATGTTCTTTATTATTTTGAAAATGCTCCAATTTAAAAATAAAAGTCAATAGTATAAATTCTGATTTCAAAAGCTACATTTGCAGGTCATTCACAAGAAATAACCAAAGATGGCTACTTGTATCTCTGCTGTAGGGTATTTCATTTTAAAAAATATTTTATCCAATTTTGTTTTGGGAGTTTCTAACAATAACATAGACATAAAATATTTTATCAATGAATTTATCAATTTTATTTATTAAATTTATTTGCTACCCATCCTGCCATTATGACTGAAATAAAATAATCAAATCTTTAAATAGAAAAGACGCACTCAGGTGGAATATATCACCAATTCTTTGCAGAAAGAATTCTAGGGGAATATTTAGATGTCTTAAGGATTCACGGCTTACATCCCACCCACCCCCCAAAAGAAATTTCTAAATTCTATGATTTCAAATTTCTGGTAAATTGTGTGAACATATTTTTAAAGATACATTATTTAAAATACAAAGTTTTCAGTATGAAGACTAGTAAAGTTTAGACAAATATATACATATATAAATAAATATTGTTATGGGAGCAAGAGCAATTCTTTACTTAAAATATAAATAATCAGCTGTTCAATCAGATACCTGTATTGCAGACTGCCTCAAGTCTGCAACTTTTTTTAATGCTGCTCGTGGTGAGTTTCCACATGGCATGCTTAGTCTTGCTGGAATGGCCCCTTTTTTAAGTGGTGAGTTTGGAGGTAAACGCTTATCAAAGAGTTCAGGACTCAGTTGGCAACCAAAAGACACTCTCTTCCTCTTTCCAAGCGTCTGGACTAGAAAATCTAGCTCTTTACTTCTACGCTTTTGAGGTGATTTCTTAGCCTCTAGAAATGAAGAGTAAATTATATCAAAGTGAACACATTGTCTTACAACATCAATACAATTAAAAAGTTTGCACTCTGAATACAATTGCTTAATTTTAAAAACATCTAGAGATTCTCAGTCATCCAAGGTCAGTTATCCCACTGACCTGGTGCTTTTTCACAAGGCAACTGGACTTCGGGTTTTTTTGAAGACATTTCACTTCTCATTCAAAGAAACTTCTTCAGCTTTGACTGGATGGTGGGGGAATGGAAAGATTTATACTCCTTGTAGAAGGCTGGTCATTTGCATTCTTTTAAAGCAGGCATGTCAAACTGCCAGCCCGCGGGCCGGATGCTTCACAATGCAACCACACCCTCCCCATTGCCGGCAATGGGGGAAAAGTTGAGATACATCGCGCGACGTCACAAGTTTGACATGCCTGTTTTAAAGAGTAGTTGAGACCACCTGGAGATTTATCTGTCATCAGGGTCACTTGAGTGGTGTAAATGGGGATGGAGCCTTTGTTGGAACTGCTGGAAGGACTGTGTTGTAGACTGGATAGATAGTCCTTTCAGCAGAAGAAACAAGGAAGTCCAGTTCCCTCGTTAAAAAGCACCTTTGGGTTAATTTTTAAAAACTCTATAAACCTTTTACACTTCTGGTATCAATAGTTTCAATCGTAATTAAGGCACTAACATTTCCAACAATTTAATCTGTTTCTAGTAACCATGTCAAACAAGCCAATTAACTGACAGAAAAAATAAGCTGATTAACAATTTGTTTTATCTTAACCAAAGTTACTGGAGACAGCAACTAGCAATGATATTTTTTTTTGTATAAAAAGAAACTATATTTACCTGACTTTTTATTAAGTGGACGTAACAAATTCATTTCAAAACCAGCATTAACCTCGGCTGATGTTTGGACACTGCTTTCATAAGAACCGGAAAAAGTAGGTATATCATTTTTCATATTAACATTCCGCTCATGGTCTTTTATTCCTATTTTATTTTCATTTGTGGGACATTCTGTTTCCAAGGTTCTTTCAGGAATTTGATTTGTCATTATTTCACTGGTTTGGGGAAGATCTGAAGGGATGAGTGATACTTTATCTATTGCCTCTGTACACGAATACTCACTTGAAATATTTTTATTTAGTTCAATGTTGTTATTGCAGCTTTTACTTGTATTAAAATGAAGTGAACTGTAAACCACACTAGAATTTCCATCTTCTGAATCTTTCAGATTCAGAGCTGTTTCTGTGACCAATTCTCCATTTTCATTTTTGTTAGAATATATACTTCCAATCAAAATACCAGATTCATGCTCCTGCCCACTAACTTGTACGGGGCACTCTTCCATTTCTCCCGAGCTCTTCATCTTGTTCAGTGAATCTATTTCAACCCATGACCTTCTGGACTTGGAAGATCTTCGAGAGTTTCTAGAACACGGACTGGAGTAATTTTGTATACTCTCCCTGCTAGACTTTGCTTTGGGCATAGTATTTTCTACAGATGTGAAAGCATCTGTTAAGTTAAATTTGTTAAGGCACGTAGCCTTTTTTGTATAGTCCATCGGCACTGTACAATGTGATTCAGGGAAATGCTGTGCACTCTGCTGATTTGCTTTAAAATGCGCATTCTTATTAGCACTTCTGATTATTTGGTCTTTTCCCATTTCATTATCTTCTATGTCGTGAAAATCTGACTGATTTGTACCTTCACATTCTTGTTTCTGTTGTATATCACAATTTTGAGTACTTGATGATTTTTTGGAGTTCTTCTCTTCAAATACTGGCATTGGACTTGTTACAATACCACTCTTTTCTTGAATGTTACTATCTTCAGAATGTTCAATTTTAGTCAAATTTGCTCGACTCACTGTAAACCTCCTAGATCTTGAGTGAAATACATCTTCCAGCAAAGTCTCATTACCAGTATTTTCCTTTACATTGTCTGTGCCATCTTCACGTTTCATTAATTCATAAAGTTTGCTAAAAGGAGACAATTCACCTGCTTTTTCAGTTCTTTGCATTTTGTACTTAAATTCAGGTGCACTGTATTGTTTTTGAAGTCTTTTCTCACTTCTTGTAGGAGAGCAAGTTTCAAGTTTCTTGCCTACAGGAATATGAAACAAGTAGTTTTTTAAATCTATTTTTAAACTATTTTTGAAGTGTTATACAGATCAGAAAGTAATTTTTGAGGAATTAAGCAAAGATTTACAAATCCTTAGAAAAAAGTGCTTCACAGCACACAGCATTTTTTTTTCCACATCAGAAAGCAGTCAACTTTTTTCCAGCCTCAAGCAACATCTTTTTAAACTGCTTCCAACAATCTCCACATACTTGTGACTGCCCGTTTTGGAAATGTTCTCAATAGTAACAGCCAGAAATCATTTAGGAAGCAACTACATGAACCTAGAAATATATACTACTTTTGTGATCATAAGAGATGTGCTTTGGATGGATCTGCATACATTACAATTTACCTCCTTGAAAGGATTTGCACAATTCTCTTAAGTTCAAGAAATGAATCTTACAGAAGCTAAATTTTATTTGTAATTGCCTAACAAAGGTATAAATATATGCAAGCAAATTATTAGTAAGTTTCCAAATCACTCTCCCTTACTTTAAGCATGGTTCTAATCAGAGAATTTTAAGGAATAGATGTGTTTATAAGCTATTTTATGAAAGTTACTTAATGGCAAGAAAACATATGGGTCATTCTCTAACGTAATCAGCTGTGAAATATTATTTCTAATATAATTTTAAGACTAGCCTGTTTCTCAGCTCTTAATTATCATGACTTAGTATATACTCAGAAACTGGGTCACTTATAGGTTCAGAAAATAATTCATTAATTAAACCAAATCCATTCATGTATTTTAACAATTCCTAATGGTTGCTTCATTTGTTTTACACTAATACATTCTTTTTTAATAAAGTCATTAATATAGTGAAGCACTTATAGAAAAAACAAATTAATTACCAACCAGTAAGAGAATTTTGGTAATCTGAGTTTTGCGTATGTAGCAAGTCCGTCTGTTGCATATGCTGTACTTGAAGAATCTGTAAAATTAAACACAATGCAATAGAACAAGGAATTTAATATTTATTTTAAGCTTGCCATTTAAAAAAAACAGGTTTCCACTGGTAACTTCTTAGAATAAATGATTGAAAGATAATGTACTATTTCATTTATCTCTTATCTGAAGCCAAGAGTCTATAATTGTCATGACTATCTCAACACTTTAGAATTTTGAAATGAATTTTAGATTTTAATATGGACATTCATTGGTAAACCATTACTTTGATTTCCAAAACTCATGAGCTTTCCCAAAATTAATGGACCACTACTTCAAAAGTGCTATGTATAAGAACTAATTTACAGTGAAAGAAACATATTTACAGTTGTTCTCTGAATGTAAGTGCTAAGCATGTAGAATCTAAGGCTGCAATATTATAATACCATTCAGGAAAATTCCAATGAAGATTAGATTTTGTACATATAAAACTAATGCACTAACTCCCTTTCTTTTTCCTTGTGGAAAACATGAGTAACAGACCAGAGAAAATCTCTTAATTTTCTAAAGCCCAACACCAATATGAAATGTTGGGTTTTCTCTAAATTATAGTTAAATATGTAGAACAGAATAACTAAGTGAAATGTAACTGGTAATGACCAATTACTAAATCAAGCCAAAGAGTAACATACCATTTATTTCTACATTTTTATTACTTCCCCCTTCCCCAAATTAAAGAAAATATGATTTTTATTTTACCTGTAATGTTTCCTTCTCTTGAGATCTAGAAATTCTCTTCTGAGGAAGTGAGGGAGGTGAATATTCAAACCTATTCAAGTCCAAAGATTGCTTAAATTAAAATTAATTCAACTTTAAATTATTAACTTTAAGAAGTTATTAAATCCACTTTATTGAAAATTGTTACTGTTTTCATCTCCAACCCTAGTACAATATTAAACTAATAGTTTATTTACTCTTTATATAACCTGTTTTCCTATTTGGGGAGTTTCCCCATCCATCAAATTATTTTAAAATTTCCTGATCTTCAGGTTTCTAAAAATCACTAGTTGACACAGCCTATTTCTAGCACACCCGTATTTGATTATATTGTTACATACCTGAAAGAACGATCAATAATTGTCAGTATATCTCCATGTTTTAAGTGTGTGGGATCCTGCAAGTGATTCCCATTTAGCTGTGTTGGATTCGCAGAACTCAAGTTAAACAGCACTGCCTAAAAATAAATTGGAATAAAACATATATATCCAGATCAATCAATAAAAGACAAATCCAGAAATATTAGGATTGCATAAGTACCAAAAATAATAATACATACTTCTTTATTTTCATTGACTTCAATTTTACAATGTTCTTTAGAAACTTGAGGCAGCTGGATTCGAATATCACATTCTTTTTTCCTTTAAAATAATTACAAGATTATCCATTCAAATTATATAACTATATGCTCTTATACACACATCTCTTAAAATATGCAACTGTTGCTGAAAATGCATTGAGACAAGCTGATTTTTAGGTTGATTTTAAGACCTTCTAAAACACGTTTACATTTTTGATTGGACAAATGTCTTGCATATACACTGAAGCAGATCAGATCCATTATAAGTGACATACACTGCACAACTATATAAATTACATAGAAGTCACAACAAGAGTCTGAGAAAGTAAGTTATGACACCCCCTGAAGTTCTGCTATAAAAAAGGCAGTCCTACATCACAATTACATAATGAAAACCCTATACAAATAAACCCCTTACCAATTTAGTCTTACCTTCCAAACAAACATGAGTTTTCAGTGAGCGGAAAATAAGTTCCATCAGTCCCATTTCTCTTAATAACAACAATTTTCCCAAAAACTGGCATTTTCACATTTGTATCTCACCTCTAAGGAAAAAAATATATAAAAATTACTGCAGATTTCAACGTACCTTGGTGACAGTATGTAGAAAATTCATGGTCGTGCATAACATTTGCTATCTCAACTAAGGTCACAGGTATTTTGAACAGAAAAAATGTTACATTATGTAATGACTACTGTGAAAGTGTGTTTTAAGTCTATAATGAAGTTGCGGCTGTCATAAAGCATTGTGCCACTTCCCCTGGTCATGTGACCTGGGTGCTTGCAACCTATTTGCACTTACAAACAATTGCCAAGCGCCTGAGATCATGCGGTCACCATCTACCATCTTTTCTGCTGGCTTCTCCAGAAAGTCAACAGAGACTTACTTCAACAGTAATTTGTTTATGATTGTTGACTACTCAGATAGGTACAAGCAAATTTTTAAAAATCCAGAAAATTAAATTTTAAGAAAAATCAAGAAAAATCCAAAACTTTTCTTTTTTGGGTCCCGGAACTTAAATTTACTCGTTTTATTATCTTACATCTGGATTAGAACTATAGTTAGCGATCTCAGTGGCTTTAAATATTAGACGAGTATTCCCTGTGCCAGATAATCCTTTTAATGTTGTCTGGAATGAAAATGCAACATAGGACAGAATGGTTGGTTGACTACATTGCTCCCCAATGAACTATTTCCAACAGAATGTTCAGAGACCTTAACAGACTTGGACCTTGACAGCCTGAACTACTCCCTAGGACTGGTCATGGGTGTCAAACTCGATCGTGTCACAGGACCTATTGAGATTTTGCCTTTGCAAAGCCCGGGTGGGCATGACCTGTGTGTGATGCATCCGGCCCATGGGCTGCCAGTTTGACACCCCCTAGGTGAAGATGATTTAATGTATCCTGGAGCTGGGAGGGCACCTTGGGACATCAGAAAAAGGGCAAGAAAACTGAGAAGCAGGCCAATGTGCAGTGTGAGTAGCAAACTCGTAAGTGGTGTGTCTGATTTTAAGTCTGACATAACCCGCTTGCTGGGGAAGTTTCCTGCATGAACTGCAAGTTTACATTTCTCTACCTACAATTGTACCTGTAAAAGAAAAACAAAGCACAATTTAACCCAGAAACTGAAGCCTTCTATACCTCCTTAATAGAAAGGAAAAAGCAACAAACCTATTTAATTGAAAACACTAATATTTTTCTAACATTTAAAATGGAACCTTCAACTAGGTTCACCTAGTACAGGGGTAGGCAACCATGGCTCTTTTATGACTTGTGGACTTCAACTCCCAGAATTCCTGAGCCAGCTCTGCTGGCTCAGGAATCCTGGGAGTTGAAGTCCATGAGTATTAAAAGAGCCAAGGTTGCCTACCCCTGACCTAGTAGTACCAGCAGAATGCCTGTTTTGTTGTATGTGTTAGATCAGGGGTGTCAAACTCAATTTCATTGAGGGCCGCATCAGCATTGCGGTTGCCCTCAGGGGGCCGGGTGGGTATGGTCAGGGTGGGCGTGGCCTACTGGGTGGGCGTGGCTAGAGTGCATATGGCCTACTTGGTGGGCGTGGCCAGCTCCACATCATTCTCATCAAGGGTGCCTATGGGGGCCTGGGCAGGAGTGGGACAGATCTGAGGGTCTCTGGCAGGAGGAGGGTCTCTGGGCCAGGGCCAAGGCAGTGGGGGCCCGTTCTGTCACTGTTTCCAGGATGGCTTCGCGGGCTGCATGAAACCACTTCGCGAGCCGGATCTGGCCCCCCGGGGCCTTGTGTTTGACATGCCTGTGTTAGATTAAAATAGCAAGCCAATCACACCACATGAAACATTCTCAGAACGGCTTTATTTTAATGGAAATTGGTGTAAAACCAGTATTGTTCGATGACAGGGTAAAAGTACCTTACAATGTGGACAAATTATCTTGAGTTTGGACCACTGACACCAGTCACTTTCATCAGCTTGAAATGTTTGGGTAATCCAGATGATTTCACAAACCAGTAGCCAAATCCAAGGATAAAGCCACTCAGAGCTACCTTATGGCATTTTGTAAGCTACTGTCTCGTGCCGATATCTGCTGGGAGAATTTCATGCCCATAATCGTATACTCCACTCACTGCAATTTGTCCTACATCAAAACCTCGCTTCCTTCTCCACACAGCGCTCAGCGAACCGCAGGCAGGATTCTAATTAGAACCGTAACCGAGTAACTGCCGTTTATCTGGTAAGAAGGCACAAAATCACTTCCTTCATTTATTGCCCTGCTTTCATCTTAAGCCATTTAAGTTCTTTTTTTAGATCGTACGTTAGCAAAACTAAATCCTTCTCTCAGATCCAGTCCAAGGATCGGTGGATGCCCCGTAAGGGGGGGCCACGTGCGAGCTAAGCTCGGCTAAATAAACCGAGGAAGCCCACCAGCTTTCTTTCCCTTCTTTTAAATCCCCTGTACCGTTCGGCACGTCTCAATTGCCCTCAAGCCCGAGCAGCCTCGCGTCGCGATGGGAAACTCCCACGGCGCCTTTCTTTCCCCGCGTGCCCGATTCAAAGGAGCCCCTTAACTCGCTTCAGGGCACATCTCGCCCCAGAACCAGTCAGCCCACCCCGCCTTGGCTCCTCTTCCCAGCACCGCTGCCTTCAGCAAGTCAAACCCCCCCCCCCAAAGAAAGCCGAGCCTCCCTCGCACAGGCGCCGTTCTCCCCCGGAGCGAAGAGCAGCCCCTCACCTTTCACCACCACCACCACGCGCGCCAAATTTCTCCTTCCGCTCATTCAAACCGACCGACTCCTCCCCGCCCGCTGAAGCTTCGAAGCGTATATCCTTCCGCTGACTCTCCAGACGGCTCCAAGCGGGAGACCAGCGGCTGATTCTTCCGTCGCTCTCTGTGCGACCGGACGAGGAGGAAAAAAAAAAAAACGGGTTACCTGGATCCCCGCTCTCCCGTTTGCCGATCCAAACCTTGGATTAGCCCCGGAGTTTGTTTAAGCGCAAGCTTAATCCCCAGCTGTGAATATGGTTTGTTGTTTTTTTTTCAAAAGAGCTCGGCGTTCTCGGATTGGTCACCGTGTAGTGATGTCAGCGCAAAAGTAAGCCAATAGGGAGGGAGTCCGGACGGACTTCGATCTTTCAAACAGACGTTTAACACAGATTGAGGTGGTTGTTTTTTCTTCTCTGGGATGTTTCCCGCCAAACGGGGATTTTATTTTTGCCAGATCTGTGGCTTACTGAAACCTGAGAAAGTGAGGATGTGAGTTCCTCTCTTGAAAACCCATCCCATCCTGAATTCAGGTTTGGTATCTGCCGTTATGTCTATTTTTTTTTACTTTTAAGTCATTTGAAAAGCAAAGAGTGTTGTTGGTCAGTATTTAGAGTATTCGATTACAATGTTATCATTAATCCATCTTTAAACTCTGTATAGTACTTTGTGGGAAGTCAGCCCCCCCACCCCCCAGAGAAGGAAATATTAACAAGGCAGAATATTATATTTCCTCAAATGATCTAAAAAAGGCAAAATAGCATGCCCAGTTTTTCTTAATAGCCCCAAGTGTCCCTCCACCAAGCAGAAACCAGCTCTGTAGAAATGCAGATATCATAATCTTGTCAGAAACATTGGAGCCAGGAAGCTGGGATTAGAAAGACAAAGATCCATAGAATCAACAATTCCTCACACCAAAAATCCAACAGTCATCAGCCACAGCCCCAGGGAAGCAGAATATGACCTTTGGGACATAATAGGATTAACCCACCACCATCAGAATACCAGAAGGGCACACTCAGACTCAGGTCAAAGTTCATGCCACAGGAACAACTCCAAACAAAAGCCCAAGAAGGTATAAAAACCTACTCCCTACTACATGTGGTCAGTTTTTTTTCCAGAGACATCTTTCTATCTGGCTATCAATAAACTGCAACCTTCTTTCTAAAGCAGTCTCTATATTGTTTATTCTTGGACTGGACCCTGATGAAGATTTTTCTTTCAACTTACTTTTGCACTCTTTTGCTTAGGAAGGCTTCTTCAAGCACATCCAAAAATGCAAAAATAATAATAATCTACAAATGGACCAGCTAAGTTTAGATGACTTTATACTCTTTGCATGCTTTTTGTTCCTACTGATGTTGATACCTATATATATGATATTGTATCTTCAAATGTTACCTGACGATACAATCTACTGAGCAAAGATGAATAGAAGGAAAATGCAGATCTAAAGTTAGTAATCCACTATCAGTGTTGCTGCAGATGATACCACTCTAATGGCAGAAAGTGAAGAGGAACTGAATAGTCTCTTGTTGTGAGTGAAGAAGGAGAGTACAAAACTTGGGTTGAAACTAAACATTAAGAAAACCAAGATCATGGCATCCGGCCCTCTCAATTCCTGGCAAATAGATGGGGAAGAAATGGAGGTAGTGACAGATTTTATTTTCCTGGGCTCCAAGATCACCGCAGATGGGGACTGTAGTCAAGAAATTAAAAGACGCTTGCTCCTGGGGAGGAAAGCCATGGCAAATCTAGACAGCACACTAAAAAGCAGAGACATCACCCTGTCAACAAAAGTGCGTATACTCACGGCTATGGTCTTCCCAGTTGCAATGTATGGCAGTGAAAGTTGGACCATAAAAAAGGCTGAGCGCCAAAGAATTGAGGCCTTTGAACTATGGTGCTGGAGAAGACTCCTGCGAGTCCCTTGGACTGCAAGGCGATCAAACCGGTCAGTCCTAGAGGAGATCAACCCTGACTGCTCTTTAGAAGGCCAGATCCTGAAGCTAAAACTCAAATACTTTGGCCACCTAATGAGAAGGAAGGACTCACTGGAGAAGAATGCTGGGAAAGATTGAGGGCAATAGAAGGGGACGACAGAGAATGAGGTGGCTGGATGGAGTTACTGAAGCAGTAGGCGTGAGCTTAAATGGACTCCAGAAGATGGTAGAGGACAGGAAAGCCTGGAGGAACATTGTCCATAGGGTCGCGATGGGTGGGACACGACTTTGCAACTAACAACAACAATCAGTGTTGCTATCGCCCTCTCTCACATCCACTCCCTAGTCTGTTTTTAACTTTCCACAGGTTTACATTAACGTATAAACAAATTTAGAAGAGGCTTATTTCAAAACATGTTTAAATTATGTCTTTATGAACTGAAGCCTTTATGCCAGCAAATATTCCTATTGAAAGAAGGCAATGAAAGAGTTGCATCATGTATGAAAAATTAAAACACAGAAATTTTTTATCCTCATATTCCTTTCAATCTTGACAATCATTCTACTGTGCAGTCCACTGGAACAAAACTCTCAGTGCCAGAAGTATTCTAAGCAAATAAACACTAGAAACATTTTATTTACTACCATAGCAAATAATATGAACTTAAAACAAGCCTCCCTGCTAGGACTTTACCAGTAGATGGGATAGTACTGCTGAATACCCTCCATTCTAATAAAAGTTTTAATACATGATTTTTAAAAGTAGGCAATTTGGAAGAAAGTTCAAAATGTTCAACACAACAGCCACACTTAGCCCAGCAAAAATCAATTAAATTAAAATCACACTGACAAGAGTTTAAGAATAATTGGAAACATTTTCTTCTCTCTGGCAATACTTTGAGAAGCTCAACATCAGTCCAGGCTTCTTATATTATAGCGCTGACATCCATGCAAGCTCTCAAAAGTAACAAAAATCATTCCAGATACAATTTGGCGATACATTAACTGTCTTGAATTGAAAACTGGATGTTAAAGCAATACATGCAGTTTATTAACAAATGGACAAGAAAAGCATGTAGCTTTATTTTCAGAATAACAAAACCTAAATCAGCCTCATTAGCAATATTTAAAATGTATAAACAGCACTTTTCTATATTTGCAGACCCTATAGAGGGGGAAAAACATGAAAATGTACTTCCCAAGGAGCCATTTACTACCTGCAAACTGAACGGTGCTCCAAATTCTTCAAAGCAAGAAATATAAAAAGAAATTTTATTCACAAGCCAAATGAAACACCTGGAACATTCTTACTTTATCATATACGGAGAGGAAATAAAACTAGCATTGTCTGAAGACAGGGTAAAACCTTTTTCACTATGGGAGAATTAGCCTGAGTTTGGAAAGATGACATCAGGCAGTTTTGGCTTGGAATGCCAATTGGAAATTAGGTTTTATGATTTAATATACCATCAGCCAAATTCAAGGATAAAACTGCAGGTGGCATTTTGTTAAGCTACTCTATGCACCATCAGAGAGAAGTTGTCCTACATTAAAACCATCGCTTCCTGCAGGATTCCAAGACGAACAGTAACCGAGTAGCTGCCATTTATCTGGTAAGAAGGCACAAAACCAGTTCCTTCAACTATTGCTCCTTTTCTGCTTTCACCTTAAGCCATTTCAGTTCTTTTTTTTTTAGATCGCACGTTAGGAAAACTAAATCCTTTTCTCCGATCCAGTCCAAGATCTGAGCCCAAAATCTCCAATCCTTTCCCCGCGGCCTCAAAACACTCCTATTTCCACCAGGCTGACCTGGACTGACAGGCATTTTAATTAATGATATTTCCAATGTTTAATTTATTTTTAGTTTTTTTAATTTTAATGTATCGCACAGATGATTTCAATTTTACTTTTATCTTAATTTCTGTACTGATTATATATGTGTTGTTGTTAGCCGCCCCGAGTCCTTCGGGAGATAGGGCGGGATATAAATCCCATTAATAAATAGATAAATAAGATCGGTGGATGCCCCGTCGGGGGGGGGGGCACGTGCGAGCCAAGCTCGGCTAAATAAACCGAGGAAGCCCACCAGCTTTCTTTCCCTTCTTTTAAATCTCCTCTAGCGTTCGGCACGTCTCAATTGCCCTCAAGCCCGAGCAGCCTCGCGTCGCGATCGGAAACTCCCACGGCGCCTTTCTTTCCTCATGCCGGATTCAAAGGAGCCCCTTAATTGGGCTTCAGGGCACATCTCGCCCCAGAGCCAGTCAGCCCACCCCGCCTTGGCTCCTCTTCCCAGCACCGCTGCCTTCAGCAAGTCAAACCCCCCCCCCCCCAAAGAAAGCCGAGCCTCCCTCGCACAGGCGCCGTTCTCCCCCGGAGCGAAGAGCAGCCCCTCACCTGCCCCGCGCGTTGCCCGCCACGGCACGCGCAGGAATCCCCCCCTCTCGTCTCGGAGGCAGCACCGCTCTCTCTCTCGCGCGCGCGCTTCAAATTTCTCCTCCCGCTCATTCAAACCCACCGACTCCTCCCCCCCCCCGCCCTCTGAAGCTTCGCGCGTATCCTTCCGCCGTCTGTCAAGAGTGCTCCGGCCGGGAGGGCGACGGTTGGTTCTTCGTCCCTCTCTGTGCGACCGGACGAGGGGAAAAAACAAAACAAAACAACGGATTACCTGGATTACCCCGCTTTCCCGTTTGCCGATGCAGACCTTGGATAACTCCGGAGTTTGTTTAAGCGCAAGCACCGCGCCCCTAATCCCCACCTGTGAATTTGTTTTGTTTTTTTTCAAAAGAGCTCGGCGTTCTCGGATTGGTCACTGTGTAGTGACGTCAGCGCAAGAGTAATCCAATAGGGAGGGAGTCCGGCCGGACTTCAATTTTTAAACAGACCTAAGATGGGAACAAGTGGAGAAGAACTAAAGAGCCTCTTGTTGCGGGTGAAGGAGGAGAGTGCAAAAGTTGGGTTGAAACTTAACATTAAGAAAACCAAGATCATGGCATCCGGCCCTCTCAATTCCTGGCAAATAGATGGGGAAGAAATGGAGGTAGTGACAGATTTTATTTCCCTGGGCTCCAAGATCACTGCAGATGGGGACTGTAGCCAAGAAATTAAAAGATGCTTGCTCCTCGGGAGGAAAGCCATGGCAAATCTAGACAGCACACTAAAAAGCAGAGACATCACCCTGTCAACAAAAGTGCGTATAGTCAAGGCTATGGTCTTCCCAGTTGCAATATATGGCAGTGAAAGCTGGACCACAAAAAAGGCTGAGCGCCAAAGAATTGAGGCCTTTGAACTCTGGTGCTGGAGAAGACTCCTGCGAGTCCCTTGGACTGCAAGGCGATCAAACCGGTCAGTCTTAGAGGAGATCAACCCTGACTGCTCTTTAGAAGGCCAGATCTTGAAGCTAAAACTCAAATACTTTGGCCACCTAATGAGAAGGAAGGACTCACTGGAGAAGAGCCTAATGCTGGGAAAGATTGAGGGCAAGAGAAGAAGGGGACGACAGAGAATGAGGTGGCTGGATGGAGTCACTGAAGCAGTAGGCGTGAGCTTTAAATGGATTCCAGAAGATGGTAGAGGACAGGAAGGCCTGGAGGAACGTTGTCCATAGGGTCATGATGGGTCACACGACTTCGCAACTAACAAAATCAAAGATAGATACACTTACCTTTGCTATTCTGAACGAGACTGAGACTCCAATCTTATATATTTTTTGTTAAGAAACGTTCAACAAAATTTCCCTGAAGCAGTAAGTAAAGAGAGGTATTATTTGGATTGCATAATACTGAATATTGGTGTGTCCCACATGTTTGTCTATGGAGATTCTCAGTCATCCAGGCCATCTATCTCCAGTCTATAACACAGTCCTTTCAACAGTTCCAAGAATGCTTCACACCCATTTGCACTACTCAGGTGACCCTGAGGATACAGATATGCCTCCAGGTTGCCTCACTGACTCTCTAAGAATGCAAATAACCAGCTGTCTGTAAGGAGTAAAAATCCTTCCATTGCCCACCATTCAGTCATGGGAGGTGATAGTCGCAAAACATTACAGCAAGGAAGAAAATGGATTTCTTCAAAATATAATTTTCCAGTCTCTAGATTATAACATTTTTAGCACAATTGCTACTCTTCCTTCCTTGTTTCTGCCCCTTTCATGACAGGGTTGGGGAGAATAAATCCTGTCTTTAGCCCATCTGTGTGAGGAATTGCAGGGTTTTGTATTTTCCATCTTCTATTGAATGTCTACATGAGGCCTCGGGATGAGCTCTGTTGCCAGGCGGATAGGTATCAGTACACTACTGTACCCACCTTATGAAATCATCTTCCCTTGAAGAGAAGTCAATTCCATCACTTTCAACATTCATAAGTCCCTTAAAACCAGATTATGCCATCAGGTCTGGGGATTCCAGGAGATTGAAGAAATCTTGCAATAGTTGCTCACTGCTGTTAAAATAATTTCTTAATCTTGGGTGTTTTTATTATAGTATTTGTAGCTTTTCTGTTTGGTTTTATATATTTATTTATTTTTCTTTTAGTACGCCACCCTGTCATATTTTGTGAGTTGGACAGCTATAAAATATGATAAGTATTTTAACATCTTACATGTGATCCATATTGGAAACTTGTTTTTGATTTACATATGGCAGGCTTATTTTTATATAGGAATATCTTGTATGAAAGTTTAACTACTTTTCTTTCAGACAGAGATAAAAATCTCAGACGTTAGTTTTTCCACCTGCTGCGCCTTCCTCGGGCTCCCCTCCTCCGACCATGCTGCTGCCATCTTGCCCAACTTCTTCCCCACCTGTGGTCAGCTGCCCCCCAAAGCAAACCTTGTATTGATTCTGGAATAATAATAAATAAGCCTCCTTTCCAAAAGCAGACAGCCTTCACACCATGACTTTCTTCCTAGCTCAGAAGGAACTCAGAAATTCTCCTATCAATTGAATGGGTGTTTTTTTCTTCTCTTTTCTCTTGCCACCTCTGGGATATTGCATTCTTCCTCATGCATTTCTGGGAGTGAGTCTTCCTGTGAGATGCAAACATTTGTTTTCTATAGGTTTCCTCTAGTACAATGTTTCTCAACCTCAGCCTCTTTAAGATGTGTGGATTTCAACTCTACAAACTGTTCACAAATTCTGCAAATTCACACATATTAAAAGTTCTAATACACATCATTTTCAAGGGTGAATGCTTCAGTAGGCCCAAAGATGCAGTTTTCCCAGAGAGTTTTCTCTCTGATCTTCACATAAATGGTGCAATAGGGATCAGAGCTAATGTATACTCAGTGTTCAAACAAATCCTCCCAAATGGGAAAAAATAATTTAACAACGCAAGTACGTTGTAAAGCTCTCTGCCTACCTCCTCAGAAGTAAATGTCATTGATTTTTAAGGAACATTCTCCTAACAGAAGTATAAGAAAATTATATCCTTAAGTACTTGAAAATTCCCAGACTGAGATTTTTCCATAGTAATTACAGTTTTGAAATATATACTCACTTAAAGAATCCAATTAACTTTAATATATCATATCCTACTGGAGAGGTTATTGCTGACATATTTGTTTTGGAAATAAATTATAACTCATTTGTGGGCAAAGTAAGCAACATTTAGAATTAACAAACTCAATCACTTCTATCATATAAGATTTCATTTAGTGAATACTTCAGGTTTGGATAATTCCATCATTCTGTTCTGTAGGTGTAAACCTTAATGGAGTGATGTACTTTTTTTAACAGCTATTTAATTATGATTGCTTTTGAGGGGGCAATAGCAGTTTTCTTGGCAATACTTTATTTCAGAAGTGGTTTGCCATTGCCTGCTTCTTAGGACTCAAGAGTTAGTGGCCCAAGGGGTATAAGGTGGGACTAGACTCATAGCATGGTGCCTTAACCACTAATTTTCCATTTCTGTTAAAGGAATAGGCATATAGAGGCACTTACCTAAGATACATTTAGGAAAGGAGATATAATAAGATGAAGGAATAGAGAGGAAATATATACTGTATATACTAACTTAAAGGATACTTTTAGAATAGTACTTAAAGAATACTTGTAGAATAACATATAGCTTATGAATTCATTTTATATAAGGCTTATTCTTTATAAAAGCTGCTTTTGTTGTTGTTGTTGTTAGCTGCGAAGTCGTGTCCGACCCATTGCAACCCCATGGACAACATTCCTCCAGGCCTTCCTGTCCTCTACCATCTTCTGGAGTCCATTTAAGCTCACGCCTACTGCTTCAGTAACTCCTTCCAGCCACCTCATTCTCTGTCGTCCCCTTCTTCTATTTCCCTCAATCTTTTCCAGTATTAGGCTCTTCTCCAGTGAGTCCTTCCTTCTCAAAAAAACCTGCTTAGAGTTAGTATTTTAAAGTATAACTAAGAACCAAAGTGCAGCCATGTTTAACCGAAGCATGAACTCTGTTACACACATAGCTTCTAGATCAGTGATGGAGAACTTTTTAGAGACCGAGTGCCCAAACTGCAACCCAAAACCCACTTATGTATTGTCGGGTGCCGGGTGGGGCATGGCCCATTGTGTGGGTGTGGCTGCGGTGGTAACGGCAGACTGGGTGGGACTAAAAAGTTCAATCAATTCCAACTTTGTGAGATCTTTTTTTTTCCCCGCGAGAAGTTGAAAGTGATTCTTTTTTTTTTTTGCATACGGCGGCGGAGGCCTAAAGCAAAAAGGTTTTATAAAACCCAGGACTGGGGCGATGGTGTGCGTGCCGACAGAGAGGGCTCTGTGCCACCTGTGGCACACATGCCATAGGTTCACCACCACAGTTCTAGATGCAAAGCAGGCATTGTTATAGAAAAACAAGGGAAGACATAAATCTTTTATAATTGCAATTATCCAGCTTGGGTAACAGTTCACCTTGTAGATAAGGCTATACCCCAAGTTAGCAGGATGTTATAAATCATGTCACAGAAAAGGGAGTAAAGATAAGATAGGAACAAAAGGCCATTTGATCTAATAATTGGAGGGTTTGGTAATTGTAATGGTTGCTAGGCAGTGGGAAAGCATGTGACCAGGTGGGCCGATCAACTGGGCTCACTTTGGAAGGATGTGGCGTGTTGTACAGGACAGGGTATAAAAACCTATGCAAAAATTGATTCAAGTGTGGACTCTGGGATTTGCCATTACCAAGAGTGCCACCACTTTTGCAAAAGCTTTAATAAAACTTGTTTTGTTTTCCAACATTCTTGGGAGTTGAATTTCTATTCCTCACAACTATATCAAACTGGCTGTGTCAAACTATGACTCATAACATTACTTAATTATCACAAGACATTTCTTATACACACATTATAATGTCCTCCCAACAAAGTGGACAGGCTGCTTGGGAAGCCACATTTGACCAGTGGTCCTGTGTCCTTGCCCAATGTGGCTTCTCAATTCTAGTTTGGAAGTTATTATAAGTACGGTATAATAATTAATATTACAATTTTTTTTGAAGATTTTTGTTTAAAGGAAGCATTGATTGAAATTCTTCTAAAATTTGTAGTTTCAGATCTCTTAGGCAAGCCGCTAACTTGCCATAATTACTGTAGATAAAACAATCAAAAGGATGGTAGTTTCACTGCAGCAGGCTATCTGGAGAAAGCAAGAAGCATTACATCTTGAGTCATTTCAAACTGGTGTCTGTAGGAAATCTGTGATATTTCCACCTTAGGCTCACATAAAATGGTGCAGGTCTGGCTCAGGGCAGAGACAAGTTTCGTTTCTGCGCATAAGTTGCAGTTTACCAAAAATCAGATGACCTTGCTACGTGCAGACGGACACCCGTTGGAACACGTACAAGAAAGTAACACATACAAGATAGTTACAAGAACAAAGACATTCCATACAGATATGTAGCTGATTTATAACCTTAAGATAATTGCTTGGTGCATGGCTGAGATGTAACCATTCGTAACCTTAAGATAACTGCTTCATGGATAGCTGAACGCTTAGATAATTGTTTGTTGCTAATTGCTTGTTGCTGATGCGTTGCTGGTATCTCAATAAAAGAGAGCTTGGGACTTCGGTCTGGGCCCTCATCCCGAGAACGCTCAGAGAGATGTGTCAAGTTCATGAGGAGCCCGCCGGGTGCGAAAAACCCACAGGTGTCTTTTGACATTATCAATTAAGACACATTCTTCTGAATCTCCCAAGTGATTCTGCTTGCTTCCTTTTCTCAAACAGATTTCAGATGGTGTTGCTTAAGGACAGTTGCTTTTCAGAAAGAGCTATTGCATAGTGATCCTGATAGCATATAGCTGTGGTGGCGAACCTATGGCACACGTGCGACAGGTGGCACGCAGAGCCCTCTCTGTGGGCATGCGCGCCATCACCCCAAGTTCTACGCCTTCAGCTGGGTTTTATAAAACCTTTTCAGTTTAGGCCTCCACCGCCATGTGCAAAAAAAAAAGGTTCAATCAATCGATTTCAGCTTCTCACAGGAAAAAAAAGATCTCGCAAAGTTGGAATTGATTGAACTTTTTAGTCCCACCCAGTCTGCCGTTACCACCGCAGCCATGCCCACACAATGGGCCACACGCACACAATGGGCCACGCCCACCCAGCACCCAACGATACATAAGTGGGTTTTGGGTTGCAGTTTGGGCACTCGGTCTCTAAAAGGTTTGCCATCACTGAGCATATATAGTAATGCAATGCTTTTTGAAATGACTATGACCACACAGGATAGCATAAATTATAGTGCATTAAAATGCAGGCATAATAGTGGTGTTTGCAAGGATTATAGTTCCAAAAAGTTAATAGAATGTTCCCTTTTCTGAATAGGTTTCTGCTGTCCCAGAAAAAGCAGATATACAATTTGGGGATTTGGGCTGATGTCTCTTCCTGGAAGAAAATGACCTTAAAACTATGGTGAAATCTCAGTGCATAATCTAAGATCAAGTTATCTCTGGAAGAAGAAAGTATTGTATTAAAAGTACTGCCTTGGTGGAGCAGTGGGCTAATGCCTCCTTAAGTAACACCAGCTGCCTGCAATTAGTGCAGGTTCGAGTCCTACCAGGCTCAAGGTTGACTCAGCCTTCCATCCTTCCGAGGTAGGTAAAATGAGGACCCGGATTGTTGGGGGCAATAAGCTGACTTTGTAATAATGCCGCTTGGGCCCCCCCCCCCGAAAGCCCTAATAAGCAGGCATATACATAGAATGAAGGCTATTGCTAAGCACATTGATTTGTGCTTTAGATTGTAAGCCGCCCTGAGTCTTCGGAGAAGGGCGGGATATAAATGGGATTTTAAAAAAAACTGCATTGGCTGCCTGTTTGCAGGTGAAATACTAAGCGCTTGTTTAGTGTTACTGAAAATGCTGAAAGGAGGGGCAATCAAGAATGATCTGCAACAGGAATGAGGAACCCTTGGCCCCCAAACAGAGACAGGGCAAAGGGAATCAGGGCTAAATAAGAGGAGGCAAATCCCCAATCTCTGTTTTGGTGAAACCAAGTAAGGGGATAAACTAAACAAGGTGAAAACATAAGCAGCAGCTTTTTCTACATGCCTGTCACTAAATAAAATCATTTTTTTAAAAATCAAGGAATTATTTATTTATAAAAGTTAAAACCCCCCTTTCTGTTTATGCAATACTTACGGCAGCTTATAGCAGTGTTTTAAAACGTGCAATGGTTAACTATTTCAGGAAAAAAGATCATATGTAGAATTCTGCTGTGGATTTTTAAAAAATGGAACATTAGTGGAACATTAGATGTGTGATGTTTCTTGTAAAGAAAAAAAAACATTGCCCAGAAAGATTACATTAGCATTTGTATAATCCACTGGGATAACTAAGAAAAATGATTACTTTTATTCAGATTTAGAATAAGTATGTGTGTTCTGAATGAATTATTCAACTACCATTTAAAATTAAATATTATACCTAAAATGCTTCATTTAACACTCTTTCTTTTGTCAGAATAGTGGTCTGTATAAAATAACCATAATTTTAACAGCTTTGCAAAGTAATTTAAATAAGGGGTTTTACGTTCTTTATAAAATTGCAATATTTAGTTTAAATGAGCAAACAGAACAGGAATTAAATTAAGAGATTTAAGGAAAGAAATACAGGCTGAAAATAAAATGAAGCCTTTTTCTTGCATTGGAATTATTAGATTTGCAATCTGCATATACAAATAATTCAGCAACATTCACTGGAATTATAAATACTGTACAGCAAGATCAAATTATAAATGTAATAAAAGAAAATATCACTATATTACATACATACAACATCCTTGACATAAATTAAATAGGGTTTAGCATGTACATAAAAAGGTTCAGTAGCAATACATTACAAATTACAATGCCTAAAGTAAACATTTCAAACTACTGGAACAAAAAGGTTCAAACTCTTTTTAAAACAAGATTCATAAATATCCTTTTCAAAATGATCAATACAATTGGTATTCTTCTTTAGAGCCTTTGTAATTCAAGTATTTGAAACCATTAACAAGAATCCCCTTCCACATTAGTTTCTGCATTACTGTAGATATGAGCCTATATAAAGCATATCACTGAACTAAGGTTGTCCTCTGAATTTTCTGGGCTGTCTGGAACCATAGAAACATGTGATTATTGTGAAAACATTTTCAGCAAGCACAAGGAATAGAACAGTCCCATCCAGGTATTTCACTGCAGTTCAGAAGATCTATGATGATATAACTGATGTGCATGTATGATTCTCAACATCCTCAAGCCCTTGGCTGCTTCCAAATGCATTTGCGTTATGCAGTGATATGAAATGCTGAAATAAGCAAGCCAGTTTTATGTGCCTTGGGTACTTTCTGCAATTTTGGTCATAAGCCAACTCACAAACTGTAAATGTAATTTTGGATAGGATGATAAATACACTTACAATATCACTGTATGCAGTCATAGCACTTGCTTACATTTCCATGGTCCTCACCAAATTTTTACTTTACCTATAGTTAGAAAAATACCTGCATATAGCTATGCCAATCTTTCCCCAGCATTACTCCAAATAAGACCTAGTGCATAAAGGGGATACTTGAAAATTAATCCGCAACCTTTGCAAGTTCAGGATAAAGTTATGAAAAGAGGTAAGTGTCCATCAGTGCAAGAACTTAAAATCTATCTTTAGACTGCTAGGAACAGAGGCCAAAGCGCCAAAGCTATCCTTAAAAGCCATATTCAATTATCCTTAAGCATATTCCATGGAATCTTTTTCTTCTTTTTTGGAATGGAGGAAGGTGCCTTCCATGCAGCCTTGATTCCATGTGGTCTTCTTGGCAACATCTTTTGGAAGTGGTTTGCTACTTTGTTCTTCGCTAGGGCTGAAAGTGACTGGCCCAAAAGATGGGAGTAGAATTCAGTCTCTAGCCAGGTGCCTTAAGCAATACACCAAACTGATTCCCTTTCTTTGTCACAAATCATTTGTAATATGATTTGCAATAATACCTGAACAGGGTTTGTTTTTTCTTCAAAGAGAAAATGTGTGCTTGTTTGCTTTTTCTTTATCAAAGATTAATTGACTGTCTAAAGTAGACTCAGATCAGTTGGTTCTAAAAGACTAGTAACTCATAACTACCTCTTACTAGGCACAATCCCCTTTATATAGGAAAACAGAAGACGACAGGCAGGGCAGATACAGATTTAGTCTACCCAACTCTCCATTTGGTAGCTGACTGGTACAACTCCTATGGCAACATTGATCTGAATCACATCTGTAAGCAGCCAAGTAGTAGTAGTAGCATCATGTCAACATGTTTACAAACAGATGTGTATGCAATGAGGGCTGTTCAGCAGTTTTCTAAATCAGCGTTTCCCAACCTTAGGAACTTGAAGATGCGTGGACTTCAACTCCCAGAATTCCCCAGCCAGCTATGCTGGCTGGGGAATTCTGGGAGTTGAAGTCCACGTATCTTCAAGTTCCTAAGGTTGGGAAACGCTGTTCTAAATAGTAGCTGTTAGTCAAGACTGCCCATTCCCTTATTCCAGGCATGTATAGAATATGACTGACTCTTGTGTTTTGCATTGAAAGAGAATATAAAAAGCAGTTTATAATGTTTCCTTTTGGTTAGTTAATTCATAGTTAATAAAGTTCTTCTTAATGAACTTCTGATATATTGTTGATGAATGTAGGATTTTTCTAGAAGCATAGTTTAAATTTAATGGCTTTAATGTTTATAGTTGTTCACATGTTTCAAGTTAAACCGGAACTTAAAACTTTGGTAATCAGTGCCTATTACTGCATAAGACAAGGTCAATCACATAGTGACTGTTAAGCAGATCAGAATATATAATTTCTAATCTTTATTTGGTATTTATTAGTGATGTTTCATTCAGTGTAAAACAAAGCATGAAAAATATTGCCTGCTATATGAAGAATAGTACCCTGATCTGATTAAAAAGTTCTGAACCCCAAATTAAATTTTCTAATAATTCAGTCCTAGCACCTTGTAACCTTTTTATTACAGATAGTTCTCAACTTACAACAATTCATTTAGTCACAGTTCAAAGTTACAGTGACTTATGACCATTTTTCATACTTAAAATCATTGCAACATCCCCGTGGTCACATGATCAAAATTAGGATGCTTGGCAACTGGTTCATATTTATGATAGTTGCAATGTCCTGGGATCACGTGATCACCCTTTGCAACCTTCTAACAAGTAAAATCAGTGAGAAAGCCAGATCCATTTAACAACCTTACTACTAGCTTAACAACAGCAGTGATTCACTTAACAACTTTGGCAAGAATGTCTCACTTAAAAACAGAAATTTTGGGCTCAATTTTTTTTATACACAGAACAAATATTGGTATCAAATGGAATTACACAGAACCAAAGAGCCTGAACAATATCCAAGAAACAGATTATGTTGGGTATTCTGGTTTTTTTCTCATGGAATCCAACATAATTATTTAAAGTCAGCTATTGCAGAGTAAATTTTACACGTTAGGAGGAGACTGTTTAGATTTATATTTTGAATTACTAGTTATATTGCACCAACTCCCAAGTATTCTGTTTTCTGAATTTCTCTGACCTGGGCTGTTTGCTTGCAGACATTTTGCTACATTACTAGATAACATCTTCAATTCTAGAATAAGTGGAATTTACTCTATTTATATATACAGTAGTTTTCATACCTTTCAAAAGAGGCAATAAAAAAGCTAAAAAAAAAAGAATCAAAAAGACCAGAACACCTCCTCAGTAACAATCAGCAGGGATAAACACCAGGATTAAAACCAGACAAACAAACAAGCAATAAAAAAATACCCTAATCAAGGAACTACCAACTCACGTCAGTTGGTAGCCTAATCAAAGAACTACAAGGGGGAAAAAACAACACCGTCACCAACACTGATCAGGTAAGCTACTGCATAAAAAAACAGAGAAAGTCTACTCCCTTCTGGTAATGACCTACAAAGCCCTTCAGGGCATGGGTCCGGAATACCTCAGGGAGCACCTGCGGCCGGCATCAACTTCCCTCTGCCCTGTGCGCTCCCACAGAGAGGGCCTCCTCAGGGTGCCACCGGTCAAAGAATGTCAACTGGTGGCCCCCAGGGGGAGGGCGTTCTCTGTGAGCGCGCCGGATTTATGGAACCATCTTCCGGTTGAGCTCCGGATGGCGCCCGACCTTCGCTCCTTCCGGCGTGATCTAAAGACCTACCTGTTCGAACAAGCCGGCCTGGCCTGATGGGTGATGGGTTTGGGTTTTATTGCTTTTTATGTATTTTAACTTATTGTTATAGTTTTGGGGCATCTTGTTTAATCTCTTTTAACTTTTGTATTCTTGTTTTTTAACATGTATTGCCCTGTTCACCGCCCTGAGTCCTTCGGGAGAAGGGCGGTATACAAATAAAATTATTATTATTATTATTCTAGCACAGAAGATGTTACCTAGCCAGAGAATGAAATGTCTGCAAACAGCTAAGCTTAGAGATCATCAAGGACTCCACAGTTCAATCCTGAACTATGGAAGTCTCCTCTGTTGAAATCAGTCCTTTTCATTCGTGGACTTTTTGTGCATTTTTGACAGATTTCATTTCTATGTTATTTTGTAGAACAACAATATTGTTCTGCTTTTTTTAAAAAAACAATGAGGCATATTTCTACAACGTGCAGAATTTTTCCTGGTTTTTGATGGGAAATTTAAACACAAAGTGTCATGCTATCCCTTAAATGATTTACACGGGTACAATTATGTTTCAGAACTTTCCAAATGTGGTTTCCTCCGAATGTGTTAAGAGTACCGTAATTCTTCAATGATACAATCATGAAAGTTTGAATAGGAGATAAAACACTACACATCTGGGTGGTGACTGTTTTGTATAAGAAGTATCTAGAACTCACTGTTATGGTAATGATAGAGTATCTGTAGCTCAGGGTTGGAAGGAGGGGGTCCTTGATGCTTTCTGAGCATGGTTGCTTTCTTGCAGATGTTTCATTACCCAAACTATGTAACATCATAAATGGTAGTAAGTTAGCCTTACTAGCACTCTTACTACCATTGACAATGTTACCTAATTACTAATACCTAAATGGGCATGGATGAATAAACACCAGCCAGTCCTAGTAGCCTGGATTTATCAAGGGATATGAGATAAATTAAACTGGTGACTGTTTTACGTATATAAAGTTCCAAAGGTGCTATTTGGACAGATCCATAGGAAGGAACTGAGGAATCAAGACGGCTGAAAGACATATATTTCATTCAAGATGCTTAAAATAATTCCTGATGTTAATCTTAGGTCAGTATCCTCCCCCAATCTACACAAGATGACCCTTTTACAGAAGAACAGCTGGGACAAAAAAAAATTGCTAGATTTAATTTCCACTTAACTCACACAGAAAATGTTTGATACTTCCAAGGTTGCTAGAAGCATTTTCCAAAGGATTATGTGGAAATTGTTCATCTTTTGGGCTCAGTGGATTTTTGTCTACACCACATCAAGCTGGAAATTTTGGTTTTCTAAAGTTTTTTTTTTAATTCTATCAGATACTAGTAGAGAAAGTATATTCAATATTTCTTAACAACATAATTTTTGAGGTTAGAATCTTTAACATCAGTCACTTCATAAAGTAAGCATGATTCTTTATGTGCATACAACTGTATGCACATAGGATTTTTTTTCATCTATGCAGTTGTGCTTAAAAGAGTATGTAAACTGCTAACCTAAAGAGTTTGGAAATTAAAAATAATTGGCCTGATAGGGAAATTTTGGACATTTTGTTATTTTCTGGGTTATTAAAAGTATTCACTTTTCTTTTCCTTTCAGAAACAATCTAAATGTATGTAGAATTGAAAAGAACAAGAGCTAAAGTAGAAAGACCATCTTGCAGTCTACATAATTTTAATAAGGCATTTATAATTCATAAAACAACCAGACAAGCCAGATATATTGCATATTATATAGACATTTGTATATAAATTTATATAAATTATGTTTGTGCTTTTAGATATATATATACCTTCTAAAATAGGGGGAAACAAAATTCTGTCTATTTTGTTACTTTATTGTTCTAGTTTTGATCAGTCTTTAGTATGAGCAGAGCAACTTTTTTATGAGTTGCTCCACAGAGGAACGAATGGGTGGACATTTTTAAGAATAACTTCATTTTTATTCTTACATTATTTCCTACATTGTTTCAGAATGATTTAAAACAATGTATGGGAACAGAGGGGGTGAAAAACTACAAGGTAGAGAGTATAAAAATAATTTGTCCTCTTCCTTCTTGCAGCAGCCTTTGTTATTTCCTGAAAACAGTGGAGTTAATTATAACTGAATCCAGGCTTATGTTATTTTGGTTTTGAAAGACTATTTCTCTTTGCTAGTATCAAGAGCATGTTTCTTCTGTTGTAAGAACTTTGAAATCTTGCAGCAGCCAGTAAGATGGAACTATAGGGTACAATTTCTATACAAGTACTGTCAAGATGATTAGGTTTTGTGCTTTTTAGTGCATGATTGTTTGCACATGAATAGCCCAATCAGAAGATCTGTACGTATTCTGGCATCTCCATGATGCTTCTAAGTTCTACCATTCATGTGGGCCACATTACAATAGAAATCAGAATACTTTTGCTTTTTCATCTGAAGATAAGGAGCAACTGGATATTTGGGGACACGGTGCAGGGAATCATTATTTTACTTACAGTATGTGCCATGGATACCAAAAGAACTTAAATAATTAAGGGCTTTACTGTGAAATGAATATTGAATATGTGACATTCAACTAGACTTAAAAATGATAGTCATTTATTAAGTTTTATTACCTTCAGCAGAATTTATCAAGTGATTAATTAATTTAGATTACTTACTAAAGAGATATATTTTTTTCTTTATATAAATGTAATATCTGGCTTTATAACTATTTATGACAAAAAAACAAAATTTCTTGATACAAAATAGTATCAAATACTGATCAGCTGGTTTATAAGTTAAATATAATTTCTGTTAATTCAATAAAATGATAACTTAAAATTATATTTTAAGACTACTTAATTAAATTTAAGAAACTCCATATTTACACTATGGTATTAATTAAGAACTTGCATTAAAACAGAATTTCCTAGAATCCTATTTTAAAAAATATACATTTTTTAAAAAGTTAAAATGATATATTATGTTGTTTCTTATGGAAGATTTGTGTTCCTCTCTATTCAAGTTGTGCTTAACTATAAAGATCAAAACAGTACCAAAGAGGCAAATGATTCTAATTGATACTGATAAAATAAAAATAAATATTTAGAATATTCTCACATTGTAGCACATTTTGTATATTATCTACCTTGGTGAATTCTCCACATTAATATTAGTGAAGTTGTATCAGGATAAAATATATTAATGACCACAATAGCATCAACATAAGAAAACAAGAAACAGATGTAAATCTTATTGAAATGAAGACTCAAAAATTTTTTCTATCTGTCTATCATAGAAAGCCCATATTCATTTCAGTCTAGTTGGTATCTTTGTGGTGTAATCATTAAATGGTATTTGCTTTAAATAAAATATTGTTAAATGATAGCAGGATGACTTTTTAGCTCTAAAAATGTACTCTTTTTCTTTTTTATATAAATATTAGGGACTATATACAATAAATTAAAAATATATAATTTCAAACTTAAGATTAGATATAATGAATCACAAATTACATGCATTTAGGCAAAATATGGGAAAGATTCAGCCAAAATTAAGGTGATCTATTAATATATTTTTGCTTTTACATGGGCTCAGAGTGATCAGTGGACTGTTATCCAAGCCGCTGATCAGACCTACCTCAGTTTAATTTCAGAATTAGTGCTTTCAAACGTTTAGCTGGATACGAAGTTCCATTAATTTCAATGGGAAATATTTAAACATATGCTTATTAAACCTACTGAAATCAGTGAGTCTTAAATATGCCTAACATAGGCTGAATTGTGCCTGTATTCACAACAGTATGTACAACAGTATGTACCCCATTTTGTACATGGGGATCAGTTATTTAAAATTAAAACTAACAAAAACACAAAGCTATGACCTAGATAGGGTTGTTACACATGCAGACACAGATTTTGCACATCATTTCTTCAGTAGTCCAACATGCAACTATATTCTGCGTATACAACTTTCCTGCTTATCAACCAGCTGGGGTGAACACGTTAAGTCCTTTCAAATCTACGAAAATCTCACAAATCAGCTCTTTCCTTTTGTCACCAAACAGCTGACTAGAAGTTTATTTTATTGTATGAAAAGAGTATGTGCATACTCCTTTGGATCAAGGTAGAAGCTTATTTGAGTCATACATATACCTGAAGAGACATTCAAAGCAAAACATAGATAATCATATGTACATTTAGATTTTTTTTTAAAAAAATGGAAATAAATTAACATGATTTACAAATCTTTGTACAGATGATTAAATTAAAAAAATGGCAAGCATTTTCACTTGAAATTGGCATAATCAGAAAATATGTCAATGAAATCTTGTACCACTTTGTAGCAGAATTCATACTGTTCCTGCAGGTGCAAAAAAAGAGACATTGTTACATTTGAACTCTGTTGAATTGTATTTAACTTCAAAACTTAACTGTAGAATCATAATAAAATATCATACAGATAAAATGTTTTTCACTTTTTGTTACACGTTGCAGCACAATTATCTATCAAGTGACATTGCCTAGACTACTATACTGTATGTAAAGCAATGAACAAAACAATTATTTTCTTTGAAGAACTATTTGAATAAGAAATGAATCCTGGTACTTTTATATGTTTTCATTAATATGAATGTATTTTCAGTTTATTGACCTATATTTGAACCTATTAATACAAATTCACTATTCTAGAAAAAGTTTTCATAGAACAAACAAAAGACCAGTTCTAATTTTTGCTGATTAGATTTTTTATTTATTTTAATTCCATTTATATCCCACCCTTCTCCGAAGACTCAGGGCGGCTTACAAGCTTAGCAGTAGCCTTCATTCTATGTATATGCCTGCTTATTAGGGCTTTCACACACACCCCAAGCGGCATTATTACTAAGTCAGCTTAATTGCCCCCAACAATCTGGGTCCTCATTTTACCTACCTGGGAAGGATGGAAGGCTGAGTCAACCTTGAGCCTGGTGGGATGCGAACCTGCACTAATTGCAGGCAGCTGGTGTTACTTAAGGAGGCATTAGCCCACTGCTCCACCACTTTTTTTTCTATGCTCTTATTCATAACTGGTTTTCAGCTCTGTTTAGAGCAGGTATGTCAAACTCATTATGTCATGTGATGTCGCGGGATGTATCATGACTTTTTCCCCATTGATGGCAGTGGGGTGGGTGCGGTTTTGGCATGATGCATCTGGCCCGTGGGCCGGTAGTTTGACATGCCTGGTTTAGAGCATGCCAACAAAACAAGGGGACCTGAAATTGTATCCTCACATACTATAACTGGGTACTTTTACCATTGGGGAGGAATTTTGAAAATAAATTTATACAGGTACTCCTTAACATACAACAATTGGGAATTTCTGTTGCTAAACGATATGGTCCTAATGTATGACAGCATTGCTTAGCAATCCCTGCAGTTACACTTGCCATCATCAAAGCAATTCTGTCGTATGAGTGTGGACAGAGCTTCTGTTTTGCTCCCAAAATATTAGTGCTATCTGCTACTATTAGTGCTATATTATCAATTGCGGTGAAGCAACATACCAGTGTTTGCACCATATGTGGTCTTTGTAGTCGTAAGCTCTTCACAGCTTGAAATACATCTAAGAGCCCCTCAGCTTTGACTCGCTCCAAAATATTGCTGAGAGCTATGAATGTACCTGTTCTTCCAGCTCCAGCACTACAAAGACAAAGATAAATACCATAGGCAGAGAAAATATACATGTAGAATTGAGTCTCTGCTAATGTAAATAGGCTTACTAGCCTCTATAGTTCTTTATTTATTTATTTATTTTTATTTTATTACATTTATATACCGCCCTTTCCCTGAGGACTCAGGGCGGTTTACAGGGAGTTAAAAACCAGCAATACAAAAGTTAAAACCCATTTAAAAAAGATTAAACTAACCCTGTGCAATTAAACCCCCGATTAAAATAAATTACTCCTCAGCCTGGGCCCGAGAGCTCGAAGAGCCAGGTCTTCAGGCCCCGGCGGAATGACCGGAGGTCGGGGGCAGTCCTCAGCTCCACTGGCAGCTGGTTCCAGAGGGCAGGTGCCCCCACTGAGAAGGCCCTATGCCTGGGTGTCACCCGCCGGCAATCTCTTACCGGTGGGACCCTGAGCAGACCCTCCCTGTGGGAGCGCACTGGGCGAAGGGCATTTGATGCCGGCAGCAGGTGTTCCCTCAAATACCCCGGACCCAGGCCATATAGGGCTTTATAGGTGATAACCAGCACCTTGAATCTTTGCTTCTTCAGGAGTACCAGATATGGCGTTCATTTTGCAAATTTGCTCATTCATATATAGCTTTTATAAAATCTTCACGTTACCATAAAAATATGTTTTTTTAAAAAATTAACCTTTAAAACTGTTCAGACAGTGAATGCTGATTTTGAAGTTACTTCCTTACATAGAAAGTTTCCTCTGGAATAGATTTATCCACCCACCAAGATCCAGAGGAAGTTTCCACTTGCAAAATGGGAAGGGATAGTTATTTTAGTGTTGATTGAGAGGATTCTTCAACTTTGTAGAACTATATAGGATTAGGCATTGGGATCTTTCACAAAAGTTTGGGGGAAAAAACAAACCCCAACTTTCCCACACGTCTTGAATTGTGTCTCAATTTAGCTTGTGTAAACTGCTATGATGGAATGTTTAGTAGATCCTAGGAAGATGGAGAAGGAACGAAGACTCTTACAAATAGAAATCCTTCATCCAGGGGAAAGGTAAGCATGAGAAAGAGGCTCAGAATAACTCCACCTTATTTACATTAGATATAACTGAACTGGAGAATTGCTTTGGCAAGCTTTCAAGATTCTGTTACATTACAGTACTTTGTTATCAATAAAGAATTTTTCCATTCTCCGTTTCAATATTGGTAATTTATGAGCCTAAAGCAAGGCATGGATTATAATTGTAGTGAACAAGATTAAATGAAACACATCTTCAGGAATCTGAACAATTTATCCAGTAGAAGCAAAGGGATATTAAACATTTGTCAACAAAGTCAATTTTCAAATTCATCTGGAGTAAGGTATCCATCGGAGAATCCATTATAGAAACATATGTTGAGACAACTTTGGAACTGTGGAGTGCTACACCACTACACCATGTGCATTCCATGCTGTGATAGCATGATATATATACAATGGTAGCTCTTTTTCTACAATTCACTCCTTTCATTTCTGACTAGCAATAGCAGCTTGTGGGGTCAGCTATCCATGCTCTAGTAACCTCTAGATCAGGCATGTCAAACTGCCGGCCGATTGGCCGGATGCATCACACCAAAACCGTGCCCACCCCACTACCTGGCAATGGGGAAAAAGTCACGATATGTCATGCAACATCATGTGATGTTGCACGTTTCACATGCCTGCTCTAGATTACTCTATTTTAATATGGTTCATGTGAGATCACCTCTGGGAAAAATTTGGAAATTAGAAGTTGATCACAAAGTAGGAACCAGACTTGAGATCAGAAGTTCCATTACATTGTGCTGTTTTGTTAAGTCCATTGACTCTCTTGTCAGCTTTTAGGACCAATTCACTGGTGGTTATTTTTATCTCAATGGTCTTTTAGGGCTTGGGACCAGATTTTTTTTTTAATCCCATTTATATCCCGCCCTTCTCCGAAGACTCAGGGCGGCTTACAATCTAAGCAGAAATCAATGTGCTTAGCAATAGCCTTCATTCTATGTATATGCCTGCTTATTAGGGCTTCCCCCCAAGTGGCATTATTACAAAGTCAGCTTATTGCCCCCAACAATCTGGGCCCTCATTTTACCTACCTCGGAAGGATGGAAGGCTGAGTCAACCTTGAGCCTGGTGGGACTCGAACCTGCACTAATTGCAGGCAGCTGGTGTTACTTAAGGAGGCATTAGCCCACTGCTCCACCAAGGCTCCTTCAGATTATCTGAAGCATCATCAGTTTGTATATACACTTGCATTATGCTCATCCTCATCACTGGCCAATTCACCTGCTTCCCTATCCTGCGGCTGTAAATAAAGTAAGTGGCAGCCTTCTGATTGTGAAGAAAGCTTTCTGATTGTGAAATTTCTTTCATGTACCTACTGCCTTTGCTTCAGAGTGAAAGTCCTTGAGAGCTTTCAAATTTAAAGCTGCAAAAGAATGGGGGGGTGGGGAATGTAAGAAAGTGTTTACCTGCAGTGTACTGTAATGGGATGGTTTCCCGTCTGCTGTTGCTGTTTCTGAACAGCTGCAATGAGGTCAATCATACTTTTCCCTTCAGTCGGAATGCCTATCTCAGGCCATCCATGAAAATGAAACTGTCGAATAACTCTGCCTTGCTTCTCCTAGTTATTCAGAAGTGAGAAAGCCACCAGTTTAAGACAATTTAAGTAATGGAAAGAAATACTTTTAAATACCAAAGCCTCACCCACTTTTCTGGGAGTAATTCCATCAGACATAGCAGGACTTACTTCTAAATAGACTCATAAAAGCTTTCAGAATCTATTACATATTGCAACCTTTCTATAAGCAGTGCCAAAAATTATGTAGTTTGTATCAACTACTATGTTTTTACCTTAACTGTCCAATGTAATATTAGAAAATAGATTTAAAAATGCCATATATATGTATATAGTCTACATGATATATACATACACACATAATATGTGCTTGTAGTGTTTCTATCTCCATATTGTGATTCAGCGTCAGCCTGTGGTTTCGGCAGCTGAATCAGACAATTCTGAGGAGGAGGAGGAGGAGGTGTTTGGAGAGCCTTTGGTTGCAGATGCATCGCAGAGCTCTCAGCCAGGCCCCTCCTGTCTTGTTCCTCCTCAGACCCAGCTGTGTGAGCCTGAAAGATTAGACGAAGACGATCCACAGCTGGCTTTGTTCAAGGATGCTCGAAGCAGGAGGCAGAGAAGCAGAAGTGAACAAGGAAAAGCAGTGAGGCACCTCGGGAGGAGGCAAAGAGAAGCCACACCCTGAGACTGTTGTTTAAAAGGGGAATGTGTGGGAGGTGCTGGTTGCTGAAGGCAACCGTTTGAAGAGCTTCTGATATAGTCTCGGTCTGTATTTGTTTTACTCTGTTTTGAACTGTTTCGTTTAGTTTTTGCAAATAAATTTGGTTGGCTTAATTCCAGCCTATTGAATATAACAAAGGGGTTGTCCCTGACATTTCTGCAGGGCCGGTTGTAGGCTGGAACAGAACACTCCAGTAATCTGAACACTAAACTGATGAAGAGAAGTTCCTCATTAATTTAAGAACTGACTAAAACTGTAATGTAAATATGAAACAGATGTCTCTCACTCTTCAGGCTAAGGAAACAATAATCCAAATCTGTTGATTTGAAAATTCAGAATTTAAATCTTGGTGCTGCTACACCATGCATACACCATGTATATATGCATGTGTGTATATGTATGTGCATGTTTTACAGATAGATATAGAGACAGAAATATAGAGAGATATCAGAGATGACTTGGATTTTTGAGGTCTGCAGTAGACTGATCTTCTGTATATATCTTCTTTCTTGTGTGCAAAATAAAGGCCATATGAAACTTCTGTTGTTAGCCAATTACAGAACGATGGGATTAAATTTCTGGGCAGTCAAAATTTGCCTGTTCCGATATGTTTGTTAAAGTGAAATATTGATAACTATTATAGACAAATCTGCTAAATGGAAGTAAAATGTATTTAAGACAACCTGAAATTGCTATAGCTGCAGTGACTTTAAGAAGTAGAGAAATTATGAAGAATACCTGGTTGTGCGTAATCAAAAAGTCCCTTATGCTTATAGTATCAACAAGCAAGTCATTCTTAATATCAATGGTAATCTCGCCATAAGAAACAGAACCTTCTGATGGCCAATACTGAAAACATTTTTCCTGTAAAATTTAGAAACAGACAAAAAATGTTGCTTTCATATTTCTTGTTGATATCTAAGCTATGTCAATCATTCTTGGGATTTACAAATTAATTCCATTTTCCCCACCCCTTTATATTGCACCATAATATGTACCATCTAATCCATCAGCATTAGAGTAATGAAAAGAATCACACCCAACTGGTTGTGATATCCCAATTAAGTTAACACCAAATATACAGAATTCTTACTATAAGGAAATTGCAAGTGTTAAACATCACTAACCTCTGAGCATAGAACTACACTTAATTCCCACTGAAATTCTTGGCATTTGATTATAACTTCCTCTGAATTATGATGACTTTTTTTGGACTTTGGCTATTACACATGGTATGACAATTAGATTTCTATATTTTCTGAAAACATGTGATTGTAAAGTAATTCAAGCTTTTGCAAATCATCTGTCTGTCTGTGATAGACAAGTTTTTGCCTCAGCAATTCAAGAGTAGCCAGTTTTGCTCCTTCATAGGAGATTTCATGATTTATTGAAGAGTTAAAATCTTGGTCAACAGCAGTCAACAGCAAATGCATCAATTCTACTTGCTCAGCCTCAGAACTGCAAAACATTCGCTAAGACAAATTTATGCTAGGCCTGTTGAGGCACCACATTTTACAGAAAAGTGTTAATGATATATAATGTACAAATGAATTTCCCATACTCTTGTTCTGCTTTTTAAAATGTTAACAAAATATTTACAAGATACTGTACAAAATGGTCATACTTGTTCCCTTTCCAAAACTTCTGTAAGCATAACAATGGTGTGGCATTTCCACTCCCACACCATTCGCCAGAAGTCTTCCACAGTATGAGGAAGAGGTCCTTGAGTTGCAATGAAGTAGTCCTTTTGGCGATAGCCCTGCATACAAAGAAATATTTCATCCTTTGACAATTTCTGTTACCTAGATTCTCCCCTGTTTGGAAGGAATTTTATATTAAATAGATCTATCAGAGCCTTGGTGGAGCAGAGGGCTAATGCCTCCTTAAGTAACACCAGCTGCCTGCAATTAGTGCAGGTTCGAGTCCCACCAGGCTCAAGGTTGACTCAAGCCTTCCATCCTTCCGAGGTAGGTAAAATGAGGACCCAGATTGTTGGGGGCAATAAGCTGACTTTGTAAAAATGCCGCTGGGGGGGGGCTAAAGCCCTAATAAGCAGGTATATACATAGAATGAAGGCTATTGCTAAGCACATTGTGCTTTAGATTGTAAGCCGCCCTGAGTCTTCGGAGAAGGGCGGGATATAAATGGGATTAAAATTAAAAATTAAAAAAAAATCAGAATAGATATTTTCTTTAAAGTTCTAAAGGTCCTTCCAGTCCCACTCCCATTCACTCTGATCCACAAATCAAAGAAATTAGTTAAACAAATTTAGCCCAAGTCTTCACTGAGGCTTACAATGACTGAAAGAAGACCTGTTGGAGGGTAACACCACAGAAGGCAAGGGTTTGTTAAATTAATAAATAATGAGCCTCTTTCATCTGAAAGGAGGATGTGAGAGGAATACACATCACTAAACAACATATGACTTCTAACAATAGCCTGTTGAGCTAGCCACAATGGCCAAATTTAAACAATATGGTTGGAAGCCACAGTTTACAAAACACAATGGTTGGTCTCACAAAAGTCAAAATCAAACAACTGATATTATGTTTCCTGCCAATGTGTGCAGCTCTTCTTCTACAGTTGACCTTTGAGAAGGAGATCAGAATCACAAAGCAGGTGGGACCAGGATAGTAAATGATTCCTCTCACATATATTTACATGTATTTAGAATATCAAATTCATTAAATATAGTTAATATGATCATTTCTCAGTCATGTGTTTAACAGTCTTTTGTCATTTGTCCTATTAACAATACCATTACACAGCAATTTTTGGTGATCTCTGGGCTTCAGTCAAAGCATTCTGGACATCACAGAATGAACTTTAGAGTTTGCAAGTTTGACATAATGCACCATATGTGTTTAATACTATGTAATGAACATTCATTTGTCATTGAAATGCCAAGAAAAAACACATTCTTCACCAAAATAAATAGACAGAGAAAAGTTTGACATCAGCAAAGAAAGTTATCTATTTCTATTTTCAATTAAATAAAACAAATCCTGCCATAGTAAAAAGTAAATCAAACTTGGTTCTAAGAAAAAGCAAAGATGTTTGCTTCTTTATGTTGATATTTTAAATACAAGGTCTTTTTTATTGTTATTGTGAGGCTCTGATTCCTCTTCTTTAAATTCACAGGTTATTAACATACAGTAATGCTGAAGGTCATGTAACACTGCCCTTTTCTAGATGAATTTTAAACAACTATTCTGGAAAATATGTTAATTTCTCTTGCAGTATGTGCATTTTCTGTACAGAAAAGTACTTACATCTATGAAGGAAGCATTGATATAATCTGTGTACTCCTGACCTCGTTTCATTGAAAGAATCACTCTGTTAAAGTCATCTAAGGCACAAAAAAGTTACATTAGATTTTGTAAAATTCTAAATATTTTATAGTCAACAATAGCATATAAATTATGGTCAGCAGGCTTTTACCAAATTAAAGTTTAGTTATATTTCAGTCTGCAGTGCCACCTGCTGTTGCTTGTAAAATATTACAATATTCTTTTAGGTAAGTTTTTGTCAATTAAATTATACAATTTGTTTGAAAATTTAATTTCTTACAAGGGATTATTTGGATAACTCTGGCTTTCTTCATATTTGCTGGCAGATTACCAGTTCTCATGTTTTCTTTCATTATTCGAACATTTGTTAATTTCTAAAACAAAAGTAAAAATTAGATAATGACTACAAATGTAAATATGAAAACTCAGTATGAAAAGAACAATAACAAATTCAATCAAAATGTCTTACTCATATTTTCTTCCGAAAAATTCTGCTTGATAAACCAACATATCATTTCATTTGCACGGGAACTTTGTTACATACTTCCACATATGGAAATTTTAAAACTCAAAACATCTAGCATATAATGTCTACTTAGTGTTCATTGTTCTACAAGCATTATAGGAAGTTAAGTGAAAGAAAGTTAAGAGCAAATTTGTTGTACTAGTTAAGGTACTTTGGGGAGGAGGGAGAGAAAGAAAAAATATTGGGTGTTTTTTTTTATGAAATAGCATTGGCTGAAAAATTCCCACAGCTATAAGAGTCTAGAAGTCTGTTTTATTGAAATACTGTTTGTTAGTAATTTTTCCTTCACCAATACAAGTGCATTTTTGGATGGGAATACTGAATATGAATATTTTTTTCATAATTTAACACTATAAATGTACTCATGTACTTCCAATCCATTTTTTCTTTTTCAAATATTTGCTTGCATGAGATTTTTTTAGTTTTTTCTTTATCATGCCACTTTCATCTTTATAGTGCTTAGTTTAAATAAAAAATTAAAAGCCAAGAAATAAAAAAAACCTTTAATTTTTCAATTTTTCTTAACTTTTGATACTTTATGTATAAATAACATGACAGCTATAACTAAAACTATCAAATATCTTAGGAAAGAAAATTAAAGTATTAAAAAGAAGCACTGGAGTCAATTTACTTTATATCCATTTTTAAACTATTTAAGACTTACTTTAAACTCTTCTTCCAATCCTATCTTAACAAGATTTGGTGTGGAGCTATTTGATTGCTGCAGATGTTTTTCTAAGGAGGATACATCTAATTCTGTGTCACCATAGAGGTAGTATTCAAGTAAGGCTTGATATATGAAGGAATACTGCATCTGTAAAGAAACAGAACACTCTAAATCATGATCTTTGAAATACTTTTAGTTGAATAGTATTCAGCAACATTGTTTTAAAATTAAACATTTCACTTATTTTTACAATGTTTACAGCCTCCCCACAGTCCAAAAATCCTTTGGATTTGGGAATAATAAAATAAAGCTGAGAATAGGACAATCATATTTAGACATATTTACAATCATACTTAGACAGTAAAAATCAAAATATAATTCCAATTCCTTACTAGTGACATTCAATTAAACCATCCTGGAACAGCACTGCTTTCATTAATTTTCAGAATGCCTCTAGAATAGGGTTATTTTTAATTCAAGGGGGAAGGTGTTTCCACCAAATAGGGCTGCCCCCTAGAAGCCTGTCATCTGGCCTACAATGTATGACCCTCATGAGGAGGTGGGACCTGGAAAAGGGTTTCTCTAGTCTATAGGATTGAAATGGATGGGTAGATTCAATTTTCATATGGTGTTGTCTGATATATTCAAGTATTATGTTGCAAAAGGTTTAAAGGTGACAATTCGCACTTTGAACTGAGCCAGGAACCTATTGGAAACCAATGCAACAAGTATAGGATAGGTATATTATCACTGACAGGACTGAACTATCAAGAGTATTTTTAATTGCCCTGAAGGTATGGGCCATTTCTAGCCTACATATTTCCTGCACACCCACAATCCTAGTGCGCATTGGTGAAATGCACTGTCCAAATTGCTGTTTGAGTAGCTGAATTTTCTGCAAAAGTTACAAAAGAGGTTAGTTCAAACTTTTCAGAGGTCACTTGGTAGCCTGAAGTCTCAGATTCTACACCTGAGACTCAAACACCGAGAGTGATACCTACTTATTGTAATATAACATAAATGTTCTTGTAACAAAAACAAGATAAAAAAGGTGAGGTCAGGTGATATGGTAAAAGCTACAAAGATTTAACAAGGAAATGAATATAATCCCTCCCATCTCCCATCAGTCTTAGTTTTGCTACAAAAAATGAACTTACACAGAGGGCTTTTGTGGCAAATATTTTTAATGAGAAAAAGTGCTGTCCTCTAACTTTTTTTTAAAAAAACCCACAAAACTCCTATTTGCTATGATCAGCTAGCTGCTGCTTTAGCAAATATTTTTTTTAAAAAAAGATGATAATTCTTCTAAACACCAGGATATCATCATGTCAGCAGTGAGAAAATGAGATATGTGACAATCTCACTGTGGATAAATACAACTGATTTAGGGAACAAAAACACCTGACACATTTGAGACTGAATACAATATCAAATTAAGTTGCTATGCAAATTTTTTCTGTTTCTCTGTCATTTCCAAAGAAAGATTTTAACAGTGAGCAGAAGAAAATGTTCACCAATAAAAATTAACCTCAATTGATTAACATGCAAAAGATTCATATTGATGGCTTCCTATAGTTACTGGAAATAATACCATGTTTCCCCAAAAATAAACCCACCCCAGAAAGTAAACCCCAGCTGATTTTTGAGGGGCGGGGCTAATATAAGCCCTCCCCCAAAAGTAAGCCCTATTTAAAAGCCTGCACGGATGGCCTGCCACCGATTCCGTCTGGTTTCACCATAGACACAAAGTAAGGTGGGGGGATCTGCCAGTGTCTCTGTGATGAGGCCAAGCTGATGGGGGAGGGGGGAATCTGACTCACGGTACCAGTATACTGGTTCCTTACTGCTGCCTGGCTTGTTCTGTGGCCACATGGCAGCGGCATTGGGCGTGACACATGAGGCAGCAAATGGCTGGTTTCGGTGGGCCGCAGCTGTTTGTCACCTCACGCGTCCTGCCCAATGCCGCTGCCATGAGGCCTGGCGGATTCCCCCCCTCTGACCCATGTGCAGGTATACCGGTTCCTTACCACCGCCAGCTTGTTCTTTTGCCTCATGGCAGTGGCATTGGGTGTGAGGCAGCAAATGGCAAACAGCTCTCTAGTTTTGTTTGCCACTGGCCGTGGCCATTTCCCGCCTCACGCATTGCACCGAATGCCACTGCCATGAGGCTTGCGGATCCTCCCTGACCCACGCAAGGCCATAAACAGGCCACCCATGCCTACCGTATGTTAACCCTAACTTCCCCAACCTCCAACCCTAACGGGAAATGAGAAACACTCAGAAACAAAAACAGAAGAACTTGAGTGGGAAAAAATTGGTTTTTCCGATTTGTTTCCAAAGCAGTTTGGAAACAAACGGGAAAAAACCTTTTTTTTCCACAAGTTTTCTGGGCTATTTCCAGGCCTTCCCATCTCTAGCCCCCAATGCCTAACCCCAACTCTAATCCACAATCCACCCTGGGCACCCGCTTCACCACCCTCCCTCCCCGAGCCCCACCCCCACGCGCTCACAGCCTACTGGTACCAGCAAAAAGTAAGCCCTCCCGAAAGTAAATCCTAGTGCTTACTTCAGAGCCCAAAAGAAAGTAAGACCGGGTCTTACTTTTGGGGAAACATGGTATGTATATACTGTATGTATGAATGTATTACTTACATCAGTCTGAACCATCTGTGGACGCTGGCTGCGAATTCTTGACACAAACTCGAAAACGTCAACTTTTTGTTCAGCATGCATCATATCAATCATGGCATCTATTACTATGAATGTGCCTGTACGACCCACACCAGCACTTGAAAAAAAAACAGTTGCAACTAAGCAGACCACAATGGAATAATGCATCTTACACGGCAACAATATATCTTACTTCCAAAACATTATTTCTTTGTCTTTATTATATTGCCAATAGCTGGACCAATTTCTGGGCCCATTTCAGTTAGGTTTCATACAAGGGTGTTGAGAAAGTACACAATTGGGGGGTCCTCCTGGATTCATGAGTCCTGCTCAAAGAGCAGGTGGCAGTTGTGGCTAGGAGGTTCTTTGCACAACTTCATTTTGCACCAGTTGCCCCGAGCATAGTCCCTAGTCATCTCTCAGGTGGATTACTGCAACGTGCTCTACATAAGGCTACCCTTAAAGAGTACTCAGAAGCTGCAACTGGTGCAGAATGCAGTGAGGTGCACAGTCCTGGAAGCCCCTAGGAATGCACATATAATACCACTACTGTGCGAGCTGCATTGGTTACCAGTTTACTTTTGGATCCAGTTCAAAGTGTTATCTTTAAAGCCCTACATAGCATGGGTGAAGGGTAACTGAGGAGTGTCTTTCCACAATGGGACTAGCCTGCCCCACTCACACCAGTGGAAGAGCCTTGCTATGGATACCATCTGCTAAGGAATTCCAGCAGGCAGGTTCAAGAAGAGCCTTTTCTGCTGGGGCTCCATCCCTTTGGAACACTCTATCACCAGTGGTGAGAACTTCTCCCACCCTTTGGCCTTCCAAAAGGGTATCAAACTTTGCCAGTTGGCCTGGGGTCCTGAAGGGGGCACTTAATGCTGGAAGTGGCTGACAGGGTAAGAAGACTGCATTTCCATCCTGTCCATCTCTTGTTTCCAGTTTCAGTATAATTTTACAATCATAATCATAATCTGTGTACAGATTAATGTTTTAATTATTTTTTTTATTTTATAACTTGTAAGCCACTCAGAGTCACCTTGTAGGAGCCTTGGTGGAGCAGTGGGCTAATGCCTCCTTAAGTAACACCAGCTGCCTGCAATTAGTGCAGGTTCGAGTCCCACCAGGCTCAAGGTTGACTCAGCCTTCCATCCTTCCGAGGTAGGTAAAATGAGGACCCAGATTGTTGGGGGCAATTAAGCTGACTTTGTAATAATGCCGCTTGGAGGGTGCGCGAAAGCCCTAATAAGCAGGCATATACATAGAATGAAGGCTACTGCTAAGCTTGTAAGCCGCCCTTAACTAAGTCTGAAGGTTGTAGATTCCCTAACATTGAGCTCCCACTTCCATCCTCATGCCAGCTTCTCTCCTCACCCAGAGTTACAAGCTTAGAATCCCCACCACCAACCTTTGAGAGTACCAATGTTTTTGGCTTTATTTCAATAGAGCATCAAAAGGAATGCAATGGGAACAGCAGCTTTTCACGTCATATATTTTCCTTCTGTTTTAAAGACATGAAATAGCACATCGTTCATGGTATGAGAAAGAGTCCTTAAATAATTGTAAAAGGGATTGGATACATTCATGAGATCAGTTACTAATTCTGGCGTTTACTAATTATTTCTAGAAACAACAACAGCAACAACAACAACAGGGGAGTGTTGTGTGCGGATATCAGAACTTGATTATGTTCCTAATCTAGGAATCATTATCAGAAAAAAGACTCTGATAGCTTTATTTGTAAAGAGGTTGCCCCTAAATTATTTGGTCTATGTCCATTTGCAGAGGTAAAATTGAATAGGTAGCCAATGAAATTAACACAACATGGGATTTTAATTCATGATAACTTATGTTGCTATTAATCATTCTTTCCTACTTTCTAAGATTTTGCATTTGTATTCATGATACTTTGCTAAACTGATGCTTTAAAAATCATTATTTTAGTAAGATGAGTGCATGGTATCATTCAGTATAGAAGCTATAATATTTTTAAAAATCATCATGCATTGTTTTATCAACTTTTTTTAGTTTATCTTTTTTCCCCCAGAAAGAAGTGACACATTTAGAGCTTTATTCACATTCCTTCCATGTTGGAAATAAACAGTTCTAACTGAGTGTTCATTTTACAGATGATCATTCCAGAGTAACCTTAATGCAGATAGATGGATTTCAGTGTTCAGACTATATTAATGCTTCATATATAGATGTAAGTGAAATCCTTTTCTTATACAATTACTTATTTTCCCAGAATAACTACAGACTGTTTTTAAATGCATCTTTAATATATATTCTTGTAAAAAATAACATATATTTTTTTTATTTTCTCAAAGGGCTACAAGGAAAAGAATAAATTTATAGCTGCTCAAGGTATCTTTTGGTTTCTATTGTTCGACAATTTTTTTAAAAAAAGTTTTTATTTTGTACTTTTGCATACACAAAACAATTTCAGGAATATTTAGTTTCCTTTTACATTTAGTCTAAAGTAAGATTTAAGGACTTTGTAATATTGGTTTTATTTAGTCTAAGGTTAATGAGTGTACCATAACAAGGAAGTGTTTTTCTGAAGAATCGTTAGACTGAATAAGAAGTTACTGAGAACTGATCTGGAGAAAAAGTGGTGCATAGTATGAAAGGAAAAGGGAGAATCTGCCTTGATGTTACTCTTTATATTTATTTATTTAATCCCATTTATATCCCGCCCTTCTCCGAAGACTCAGGGCGCCTTACAATCTAAGCACAAATCAATGTGCTTAGCAATGACATTGGTGTAGGAATTAGAGATATACAGAGCCAAGGAAGAGTTAGTGCAGATCAGTTTGTGCGTATGTGTATGTACTTCCAAGTCATTGCTGACTCACAGGTGACTGTGAGACAAGTTCCTGCAGTTTTCTGGCTTCATGTTGAAAATAAAACTAAACCCCAGTCTCTCAGTTTCTAGCCTGGTTCCTTAACCACTATCAGACTTAATAGGAATCATTAGAAAGTAAAATTCAGAAGTTTGAATTAGTGTTAAATATTAATATGGCAAATATAATTTCATCACCACGTTTAGCAAAGTTATAGTTTGCAGGAAAACAACGAAGAGGTAGACTTTTTTGGGGGGAAGGTCCTAGTTAAATAGGAAAATGGCAACATATTTGAATATTTAATGTGTAATTTATATAATAAATTCTCTATGGGGCCTCACTTTTGGTACACCATCCGTGTGTTTGTGTATGTGCGTGTGTGCGCATGTGTATTTAATCCAATTTTCCAATTTAAAAATATGTGCTCAAGGGATTGATGTGGTCCATGAATTGTTCAGGATTATATAAAGATATTTACAGTAGATGTCAAAATCTCTTTGATTCTACTGTTTCCAGTTCATTTTATTTTTTGAGTGAGAATAGGGAAGTTGACTCAGCCTTCCATCCTTCCGAGGTAGGTAAAATGAGGACCCATATTGTTGGGGGCAATAAGCTGACTTTGTAATAATGCCAGTTGGGGTCTGTATGAAAGCCCTAATAAGCAGGCATATACATAGAATGAAGGCTACTGCTAAGCTTGTAAGCCGCCCTGAGTCTTCGGAGAAGGGCGGGATATAAATGGAATTAAAAAAAAAAGATGGGTGGCATAAAAAAAGAATGAATGAATAAATAATTCCAGTTCTGTTGTTGATAACTTTTGGCATCCATTTTTGTGTTCCTTGAACTCAGCAGTTCTTGATATAACTTATCACAATACTCTTCTTAATTGGATGTGGTGAAAGCCCTTCATTTAAGTGGCTCCCAGGTGCAGTTCAAGGTTCAGGTCACTGCCTATAAACCCCATCATATTATATGGCCTCATTATCTGAGGGCCTGTGTATTTCCAATAATTTCTGCCCTCCCCCCAGGTATGTTCAAGCAGAGTGCATGTGTTCCAGGTCCCTTCCATTAAACACTGCCAACCTGTAGCACCAACAAAGTGTGCCTTTCTGTCTCTGCCTCCTCCTCCCTCCAGAGAAACAAATGGTATCCATTCTCCTGAGGTTTTAAAAAGCCTCTAAAACCTGTTTCATTCCCAGGTTTGGGGTCAGTGTGTTCACTGATACATTTGTAAAGCCCATGTTATATTTGTGTGGATGATTGTTCTGGTTCTTTTAATCCAGGCTGCCTGTTAATGTGTAGGTAATCAGTTTATTTATTTATTTATTTACTGGATTTTGTGAGCTGGTAGTTTATTTACTTACTTACCTACTTACTGAATTTTGTAAGCTGACCGAAATCTAATTACGTATACAGACAATCCTGCTTAACCTCCCAAACTACCACAAGAGGGAGCACAATTATCATAGACTGCTATTTAAATTGTCATGGCAAATAATCTTCAGCCTTCCTTGAAAACAAAAAAGCATGGCATCCTGTGCTAGGCAGGGACCTTTCCTATGTATTACATCAGTTACTTGTTTTTGCTTATGATATCATTGTAACTTCCTCTCTCCCTCTAATTCCGCCACTGCTCATTTTTTTTAAAATGAACAATTTAAAGTTTATTAATGACAAGTTTTTATTTTTGAATTTTGATACAGAAACTCAGCTTCCCTTCAACGTCCCCTCTATATATTACTTACCAGAAGACTGTGGAATACTTTACTAAAATTAGTATATAGGAGTCTATAATTTCCAAGTATTATTTTCCTATATTTTGATATTATATCTAAACTCACTGTCTTGGAGTTGTATTCAACTGCACCTCTTACAGTAGAACCACCAGATTTCTGTGAATGGAAAAATGGGGTAGTTCCTGTTTCTCTTTTACACACCTTCCAACATTTTTTCCATGGAGCATCCTTTGGATTAGTGTGGGCTGTTAATCCCACGCCCGGACACTGAGAAGGATAAACATTTTCCATTCCACATAAATACATACCTACAGTGAACCACTATTGGTCCAGCGTGTGCAGGATTCAATGACTTGACTTTCTTTAGGAATTTAAGCATTCCAATAGGTGTAAAAGGCACTCCAAAATCAGGCCAGCTGGTGAAATGAAGCTGAGTGACAAGTCTTGGAGCTTTACAGCCATCAGAAACCTGCTGAAGGTCCAGAAACAAAATATGAACACAATCAATTACAGTTTAGATTGAAGTCAACCAATAGTTCAGCTACTTGTTACTTGACTTTTTTCTTCGTCTGCAGGATACACATTAAAGATAAAAATTAAAGCAGATATAAAATTAATCATGCACCAAAAGCATTTGTAGATGAATTGTGTGCAATAAACAGATTTATTTTTTCCACACTGACATCCCAACTTGGAATATTCTCCAGGTTAAATTTCTCAGGCACCAATATTATACCCTGAGTTTAAAAATTGTCTGAAATTTTTACATTTTAATATACTGTCAGAACAATCATGATGCTGAATCAGACCAGTAGCCAAGCTAATACAGCTAAGTCCCCACAGTAGCAAATCAGATATCCACAGGAAACCATATGAGAGCTATAAATGTAGTATAGCAATAGCAAAAACATTTAGGCTTATATACTGCCCCACAGCACTTTGCAGCACTTCCTGGGCAGTTTACAATGTAAGCATTATTTGCATACTGCCCCCAACAATCTGGGTCCTCATTTTACTGACCTTGGAAGGATGGAAAGCTGAGTCAATCTTAAGCCCTGTCAGGATCAAACTACAGGCTGTGGGCAGAGTTTGCCTGCAATACTGCACTTTAACCATTGCACCACCAGGGCTCCCTGGTGTATATCACATTCAATAATATTTCTACGAATTTGTCCGATTAAAGCCAATAACCTTCCCACCATACAGTACCAGAATAGGTTTAAGTAACTGCCTGTAGTTTTGAATTTCTATTGCATCTGATTCTATTCCTCTCATTTTATTGTTTATACCATTCTGAAAAACATTATTATTGAAGAAGGCATCATTTATATTGTCATTTTTACAGGATTCCTTATGATATTAATCAAATCTGAATTTTGTAGAAAGCGTTAACTCAGTACGGCCATCTATGATCAATTACATTTTTGGGGAATCATGAACTCCCAAAAGGAACTCCAAAGAAGGCGTTAACAGAACATCAGGATCAAATTATGCACAGAATTTCAAATAACGTCTCAGTAGGAATCTTAAAATAATATCAACAAAATATAAGTAAAAATTAAATAAACCTGAGTTTTTATCCTTCAACAAAAACATATAATTCTAAATATTCTTTATTCTAAAACAGGGTGAACAATAGTTAATTATATTTTAAAGCAATAATAAGCGAAAGTGAAATACCGGCTGAATACAAAACTTTCGAATGGTGTAATCTACAAGAACTATGCAGTCCTCCACAGAAACCCGAATGCTTCCATAGGTCCAGCATCCTTGATCAGGCCAATACTGGAAACATTTGTCCTATGTAAATATTAAAGCACAAACATACCACATCAGCGTTTTGTATGTTTCACCCAAACAAATGAATTAAAAATATACAATTGTGTTGCAACTATATGGAAAAAGGAGAGGGCTACTTCTGAAATTGAAACCAAACACAACCATATAGGTCTAAATTATATTCAAAATAAGATCAGGGTAAGTTGTGACATATCATAGCACTAACATTTGTTGAGATGTAACTTTATCATCAACTATGTTTGATTATTGTACAGATCCATTTCTTCAACTAACGCTTAGAACAGACAAGTAATTTCATGTCATCTTTCAAAAATATAGCCTACATACATCTTTTTTTCTCTCTCTCTTTATGTGCCAGGAGAGGTCATTCTTGAGCAAAAAAACAACAAAAAACATGCTTAATTTATCACAAATCAGAACTCAATAGCTACTGCTACTTACTCTTATAGGTATATTGCAGGAAGCAAATTTCATATTGAGTTTAATCAATGTTATTCAAATAGTAGTAATGATGGTAGAAGGAAAGTTGGACCTTAAATATACTACTAACATTCTTTGGCACTATGATATTGTAAATTTTGTCTATCAAGCAATGCCAGGAAATCAGGCAAAGAAAATATAGTCAAATAATTTCAGACAATTTCCTCATACAACGCATCATTATTTTAAAAAAATGAATCATCAATCAATCATACATGCATATGCATATATATATATATATATATATATATATATATATATATATATATATATATATATATATATTAAATGCTTGTTAACTATTTAGATTACCTTGCTAGGCCCCAAACATGGGACAAAACATGGGACAAATCTTAGAGGTTAAAACAACTGCCTAATGTGCAATCAGCCCAGGTTCGAATCTCAGAAGGGTATGGCTGACTGATGAAAACAAATAAGTTTGAAATGCATATCAGTCTCCCTTTAATTCTTTGTTAGCAATCTAAAAAAATAATTTACACACACACACACATATGTATGTATGTATGTGTGTGTGTGTGTGTATGTATGTATGTATATTGGATTGCTAACAAAGAATTAAAGGGAGACTGATATGCATTTCAAACTTATTTGTTCTCATCAGTCAGCCATACCCTTCTGAGATTTGAACCTGGGCCGATTGCACCTTAGGCAATTGTTCTAACCTTTAGGCCACTGGCTCTTTCTTGCTTTGTTAGCTGAGAAGCAAGGGAGATAGATATGTGTTAAGTGTTTGTTAAATATTTGGAATACCTTGCTAGGCCCCAAACATGGGACAAATCTTATTTCCTGTTCAAATCTCAGAAGGGTATGGCTGACTGATGAGAACAAATAAGTTTGAAATGCATATCAGTCTCTCTTTAATTTTTTGTTAGCAATCCAAAAAATTTACACAAATATGAGCTGTCACTGTTGTGACTACTGCCTGTGGATGGCCTTGGGTTAGGCATATATATATATATATATATATATATATATATATATATATATATATGTGCAAATTATTCAAATTGCTAATAAAGAATTTGGGAGGCTAAGATGATCATTTCGAACTCATTTATGTTCTCATCAGTTAGTCATACCCTTTATCTGAGATTCGAACCCGGGCTGATTGTATATCAGGCAGTGTTTTAACCTCCTGAGCCACGGGGTTCTTTCTCTCTTATATTAGCTGGAAGGCAAGGCAAATGTATGTTTAAGTATTTGTCAAGGCTTTTTGAATGGACCTTGCTAATTAACTCTTTCATTCAAAAAGGTCCATTAACTCTTTCATTCAAAAGGTCCATTCAAAAAGCCTTGACAAATACTTAAACATACATTTGCCTTGCCTTCCAGCTAATATAAGAGATGAGAACATAAATGAGTTCGAAATGATCATCTTAGCCTCCCAAATTCTTTATTAGCAATTTGAATAATTTGCACAAATAATGAGCTATCATAAGTTGACTAGTTCCTGTGGATAAGCCCTGAGCCGGGCCAAAACAGGAATGAAAGAGTTAATTAGCAAGGTCCATTCAAAAAGCCTTGACAAATACATACACATATATATATATATATATATATATATATATATATATATATATATATATATATATATATATATATATATATATATATATATATATATATATATTGTTTGAAGGGGAAAAGATTAATAAGAGAGACAGAGATGATGTGAGCAATGTGAAAAAAATATGTAAGGTCAAGTATTAAAATTACTGCAGTGCTGTACTGTATCAGAGAGACTGACATTTTACTGGCAAGATGATAGAGGAAGTGGTTATGTTACTAATAGTTTTGTGGGCTATTGGACTGCTCCAAACCTATTGGAGGGAAATAAACTTTGAAATGTCTTACCTCTTTTCTCTCTTTCACATTTGTTAACATGACAATAGTTGCAGACTTCTGTTCCCATATCATCCTCCAAAAATCATTTACTGTGTCCTGTTTAGGTCCTAGATATAGAAAATAACTACTGAATTAACAGCTATACAAAGTACAGAAAAGTGTTTCTCATCTTATCTATTGAGAAGAATATCAAATTCTATAAGAAATGCTCAAAGGGGTTTACAACATTCAGAAAGCCCAAGGAAAAGAAACAAATTAAAAAATGCATATTAAAATTGAAATAAACAGGCCAACTGAGATTTGGATTTCACAATAAAAATGTTTCACTGTCTCCAGCAAATAAACTATCCCTTGTATTAGCAAATCTGAAAGAGAAACTCTATACTATTTTTGTTATTTTAAAATACATTCCTCCTGAAGCTTCAGGCTGAGGTATAAAGTGATAAAAAAATGGTGCATTGACCCTGAATCCAAAGTTTAATTCTTGCTATGAGGTGAATATATGACAAGTAAATTTTAATTGTAAAGACATATTCCCCCTAATCCTTCATTCCTTAGAAATATAAATTTTAATTGGCTCAAGCAAACCAATTCCTGCTTATGTTCCTCTGCACTCTTCTTGCATTTTAACAGAAAAATGCATACACTATCATAATTGGACAGTTTTATTTTATTTATTTATTTATTTATTTTAATCCCATTTATATCCTGCCCTTCTCCAAAGACTCAGGGCGGCTTTACAAGCAGCAGTAGCCTTCATTCTATGTATATGCCTGCTTATTAGGGCTTTCATACAGACCCCAATTGGCATTATTACAAAGTCAGCTTATTGCCCCCAACAATCTGGGTCCTCATTTTACCTACCTTGGAAGGATGGAAGGCTGAGTCAACTTCCCTATTCTCACTCAAAAAATAAAATGAACTGGAAACAGTAGAATCAAAGAGATTTTGACATCTACTGTAAATATCTTTATATAATCCTGAACAATTCATGGACCACATCAATCCCTTGAGCACATATTTTTAAATTGGAAAATTGGATTAAATACACATGCGCACACACGCACATACACAAACACACGGATGGTGTACTAAAAGTGAGGCCCCATAGAGAATTTATTATATAAATTACACATTAAATATTCAAATATGTTGCCATTTTCCTATTTAACTAGGACCTTCCCCCAAAAAAAGTCTACCTCTTCGTTGTTTTCCTGCAAACTATAACTTTGCTAAACGTGGTGATGAAATTATATTTGCCATATTAATATTTAACACTAATTCAAACTTCTGAATTTTACTTTCTAATGATTCCTATTAAGTCTGATAGTGGTTAAGGAACCAGGCTAGAAACTGAGAGACTGGGGTTTAGTTTTATTTTCAACATGAAGCCAGAAAACTGCAGGAACTTGTCTCACAGTCACCTGTGAGTCAGCAATGACTTGGAAGTACATACACATACGCACAAACTGATCTGCACTAACTCTTCCTTGGCTCTGTATATCTCTAATTCCTACACCAATGTCATTGCTAAGCACATTGATTTGTGCTTAGATTGTAAGGCGCCCTGAGTCTTCGGAGAAGGGCGGGATATAAATGGGATTAAATAAATAAATATAAAGAGTAACATCAAGGCAGATTCTCCCTTTTCCTTTCATACTATGCACCACTTTTTCTCCAGATCAGTTCTCAGTAACTTCTTATTCAGTCTAACGATTCTTCAGAAAAACACTTCCTTGTTATGGTACACTCATTAACCTTAGACTAAATAAAACCAATATTACAAAGTCCTTAAATCTTACTTTAGACTAAATGTAAAAGGAAACTAAATATTCCTGAAATTGTTTTGTGTATGCAAAAGTACAAAATAAAAACTTTTTTAAAAAAAATTGTCGAACAATAGAAACCAAAAGATACCTTGAGCAGCTATAAATTTATTCTTTTCCTTGTAGCCCTTTGAGAAAATAAAAAAAAATATGTTATTTTTTACAAGAATATATATTAAAGATGCATTTAAAAACAGTCTGTAGTTATTCTGGGAAAATAAGTAATTGTATAAGAAAAGGATTTCACTTACATTTATATATGAAGCATTAATATAGTCTGAACACTGAAATCCATCTATCTGCATTAAGGTTACTCTGGAATGATCATCTGTAAAATGAACACTCAGTTAGAACTGTTTATTTCCAACATGGAAGGAATGTGAATAAAGCTCTAAATGTGTCACTTCTTTCTGGGGGAAAAAAGATAAACTAAAAAAAGTTGATAAAACAATGCATGATGATTTTTAAAAATATTATAGCTTCTATACTGAATGATACCATGCACTCATCTTACTAAAATAATGATTTTTAAAGCATCAGTTTAGCAAAGTATCATGAATACAAATGCAAAATCTTAGAAAGTAGGAAAGAATGATTAATAGCAACATAAGTTATCATGAATTAAAATCCCATGTTGTGTTAATTTCATTGGCTACCTATTCAATGGTGGCATTAATTTTACCTCTGCAAATGGACATAGACCAAATAATTTAGGGACAACCTCTTTACAAATAAAGCTATCAGAGTCTTTTTTCTGATAATGATTCCTAGATTAGGAACATAATCAAGTTCTGATGTCCGCACACAACACTCCCCTGTTGTTGTTGCTGTTGTTGTTCTAGAAATAATTAGTAAACGCCAGAATTAGTAACTGATCTCATGAATGTATCCAATCCCTTTTACAATTATTTAAGGACTCTTTCTCATACCATGAACGATGTGCTATTTCATGTCTTTAAAACAGAAGGAAAATATATGACGTGAAAAGCTGCTGTTCCCATTGCATTCCTTTTGATGCTCTATTGAAATAAAGCCAAAAACATTGGTACTCTCAAAGGTTGGTGGTGGGGATTCTAAGCTTGTAACTCTGGGTGAGGAGAGAAGCTGGCATGAGGATGGAAGTGGGAGCTCAATGTTAGGGAATCTACAACCTTCAGACTTAGTTACCCATCTGTGATACCTAGGCTGAATCGCTGCACCAGCTGATGCCAACCTTCCCTACTCCCTGGCCCCTGGCCATTCTAACTGGGCACGGCTTCCAGTGTGGGTCAAAAACGACATCTTATCAATTTGGTCATTATTGAATCTGCTTTGGAAGCTCAAGAACAGAAGAAATATTATTATTTAATACTTCTAGTAGAACCTTATCCCCACCTCAGATAGTAACATCTGGTAAGACCCTCCCATAAGGGAGACAAATAAAGATAAAGCAGCTTTTTTTAAATTCTGCCCCAATTAATATAATCAATCACATTTAAATTAATATAAATTTGTTCACTTCTTCCATTGGATGAGTTCCAGACTACCTTACAAATACTTACTTATTAATTTTATTTTATTTTTTATTTTATTTATTTTAATTCCATTTATATCCCGCCCTTCTCCGAAGACTCAGGGCAGCTTACAAGCTTAGCAGTAGCCTTCATTCTATGTATATGCCTGCTTATTAGGGTTTTCACACACACCCCAGCGGCATTATTACAAAGTCAGCTTAATTGCCCCCAACAATCTGGGTCCTCATTTTACCTACCTCGGAAGGATGGAAGGCTGAGTCAACCTTGAGCCTGGTGGGATGCGAACCTGCACTAATTGCAGGCAGCTGATGTTACTTAAGGAGGCATTAGCCCACTGCTCCACCAAGGCTCTTGAACTATATTTTGGATGCTAGCACTGGAATCTAATCCTCACTTTATATTTCCCTATCGGAGTATTAATTTTGTGGAAGGTTTTCCATCAGATCACTGTTCCTATGAGTGGGGAAAAAAGGCTGCAGACAAGACTTGTTCTTTTTAACAGCCAAGGCAGAAATGGCCACAGAGGCACACCATTTTATGGCTGGGTGGGAGGAATGTTCCTGCAGTAGGCTACAGTATATGAAGACCTGTAAGTCACCAGCCTACAGGAGGTTTGTCTACAGCACACAGACTGCTGTTTACATAGGAAGCTTTTATAGAGATGGTGCTCCTACCAGATGTCTGGGGAAGAGGAAATGGAGAGTGGTATGTCCCTCTTTCCCTTAGGTACATAAAATTCACTATTTCAGGTTCATAATGAAATGTATCTAAATATTTAGTGTGCTACATCAGCTAATCTTAAACATTCTTTTTAATATTTTGCCTCATACTTGGCATGAAACACTTGTGTACGCTGGCGTGACCCTCTCTATCTTTAGCTAAACCATCTGGTATAAACAAGACATTTCTTGCAAAGGTATGGCTTTGTTTTGGCACTGGTAACTGAAATCTGTCAAGAATAAAATAATCCTTGTGCCCTTGTCAAGGTCAGGTAGACATGTTGATATGAGATACCTAGCATCCCTGCATTTGGTATAAATGCCTAGACATGTACACACATGATTATTTGTTTTCTATGATCTATATAAACCAATCAGAAGCTCCTCTAGAATAGAACCTCAGTGCAGACCTACCCTGAGAGGTGACATATATTTTTCAGTTTGAAGAAGGGATCTTAGATGCTAATATAACAATCTTTGAAAGTTGAATTCTATTTTTCCCCCATTGTTTATCATACTGCCTTGGAATAAAACCTTGATTAGCCATTTTGGGCATGCTTATTGTTCTGAAAGTACTCATAGCCAAAGCAGGATAGCTTTAATACATTTTCCAAAGGAAAACACTCCTTTCTTTCCTGATCGCCTTTATCTTATTTCAGCCTGGCCCCAAGACAGAGGCTCCTTAATGACCAGTAAGTAAGCTGTCTCAGGGTTGAGACTGTGATTGATTCCTTCCTTCCTTCCTTCCTTCCTTCCTTCCTTCCTTCCTTCCTTCCTTCCTTCCTTCCTTCCTTCCTCCCTCCCTCCCTCCCTCCCTCCCTTTTATAAAAATGTCCTATTCGCAGCTTGTGTAACTTTGGATGAAGTGCATCATTAAAATTAAAAAATAAATAAAACAAATATAAGTAAAATATAAAATAAAGCCAATGCAACAAAACACAAGCACAGCTGAGGCTGAGGCTGAGGTTGAGTATAACAAATACTTTCACAACAAAATAGGGTTATCTATCATCTTGGTTGAACACAAGGAGAAGGGCATTAATAGTTAACACCCTATTTTCATGGAAGAAAATTCCATAGTTTATCAGTTTATTTACTGATTTATTCATGCATACAGGTAGTTCTTTGACTTGTGACCATTAATTCAGCAACTGATCAAAGTCACAACTGTGCTGAAAAGCTGAACTTAAATAAAACCGATGTTGTTCGAGCACCCCCAAGGTAACATCAAAATTTGGGTGCTTGGCAGTCTACCTGCACTAATGACCACAGGTGTGCTCCAACTCCCCCATTCACTTATCTCCCTCCACCCCCACCCTTTGGCTGCCCTACACTCACTCTTGCAAGCAGCACCATGATTACACAATTTCATAGCTCTGGGGTTATTTGCCATATCCCAGGAAGCCACAGCTGTCCTAGCTCATATTCACTGGCATTTTTCCCCCCTCTCACTCTTGATGAGCTGTGCCGAGCCTGGCAACTATGGTCTAGCTTTTTGGAAAAGAGGCATTATAGCTTGCTACTATTCAGGGACTGCTTTTGATTTTTTATCCCCTGCAGACAAAACCCATCCCATCCCAGCAGCCAGCCAGGCATGCCTTGTAAGCAGCTAGAACAAAAAAAACTGTTTAAGAAGAGCTGGGGGGGGGGGGTTGAAGCTTTCCAGCTAAAGGGCAGAGATGGGAGGGGGAGATAGGAAGGTGTGGGAAGTTGGAAGCAGACAGGAAGAGACCAAGCCTGGGATGGCTTGGAATGGGGTAGATACTTAGCTAATGATTGATAAAATTCACTTAATTGCTGAGATTGTGGTTGTTAATTAAAGTAGTCGTGTGACATGTTGCTTTTCAGTCACAATGACTTATGGTGGAAATCCTGTCCCAACTATAGTCAAACGTCCAGGACTACTTGTGTATGAATGCATACATATACAGTAGTATAGAGGCCACCTGATTCCCAACAACCCTGGGCAGCTCATAAGAAAAACAAGCAGCCAAAAATAAATCATAAAGAACATGAAGACAAAAAAATTATTTTTGAAAACCATCTAACCATTACCCTGTCCCAAAGCCTGAGAGAACAACTAAGCATTTAATAATTTTCCTGCATGACCACAGGATGGAACCACCCAGATCTCTGAACTGTAGAAAGCAGCAACCCCACAGCACAGATTTCACATGGTTTCTGGGTCCCAGTAGACAAGGCCCAAGGATGGGATCCAAAGCATATTGAATGTGCCTGATATCACTGGATGGACAAAAACTACTGGAAATAGGCAGTGCCACAGACAACAATCAGGCCCAGCCCATGAAGGACTTTATAGCTGATAACCAGGACCTTGAATTGTACTTGGAAGTCAATCAGTAACCAGTAAAGCTCATGAAACAGTTGGGTCACATGGGCATATCGAGGCATGCCTGTTACTGCCCATGCCACTGAATTGTAAATGAACTGTAGCTTCTGAGTAATTTTCAAGGGAAAGCCCCCTACAGCGTGTTACAGTAATCGAATTGTGAAATCATTAAGGCATGAGTGACTATCTGAAGGACCTCCTGGTCCAGGAAAGGGTACAAGTGGCACACTAGCTATATCTGTGGAAGGATCCACTTAGCTGCAGCTTCCGTTTGCTCTTCAAGCAGGAGCTGTAAATTCAAGGTGACCCTAAGATTACATAGCAGTTCTGATGAACACGTGCAGTCCCATTCAAAACCAAAGATGGAAGATCCCCAGGCCCAGGGGGCCCAAAGTCTTAGGACAGGATTTAACCTAAGTTCCTTTTCCATCCAGTTCTGCACAACCTCAAAATACTGGGACAGAAGCTTGACAGCATCAACTTGCTTGTCCTGAAATTTAAATGCATTTTGGGGTATATGTACTGCACTGATGATACTTGATTCTGACCTGACCTCACACAGCATTTCTATATATATGTAAATAAAAGAGTGACATTTGAGATCCTGTGGACTAACTGAACTAACCATACACATAAAAGAGAGAAGCATAGCAAAACGGTGTCCCCACTCAAGCTTTGCAGCCAGTCTAAAAGGATACCATGATCACCTGTATCAAAAACCACTGAGAAATCAACGAACAGAAGGATGAATCCACTACCCCATCTAATCTTGCCACACGTCATCAACAAGCATGACCAAAGCTGTCTCTGTTGTGTAAGCTGCCTGAAATGAGCCCAGACAATCTGTCTTCTCCTGGATCCTCTGGAGCTGAAGCCCCACTACCAAGTACATCTTGGTTCTCCAAGGAGTTGCAAGAGATGAAGAGCCAGAAGAGATGCCTGGAGCACTAAGGGTGGAAGATTAAGAGTTGGAGACTGGGGAGAAACTGTCCAGGGCTTTGACGACTTCTTGAGGAAAAGACATACCAATGGAAGACCTTCCCCCTCAAAGAAGGAGGTATCACTGCATGGACCCAATTGCAGGTCACCTCCTGGGCCTTTGACCAACCAGGAAAAATATGAATCTAACGAACAGGTAGCTGAACTCAAGAGTTCAGGGGACCCTAGCCACTTCTTCAGCAGTCACAGCCACAAAAAAATCCTATGGGACTCCACCTAAATATCTCCACTGGACCTGTCCAACTGCAGTCCAACTCTGAGTAAATCTGATTGATTTTATCCACCAGATAGCAAAATGGTCCTTAAAACAGCATATCGGCCTTATTCACATTCAATCAGACTCAGACTTGCTCCTAATTTTCCACCACTAGTGCTTCAGGCATCTCTTCTGGCACTTCATCAACTGCATTGCAGGAGTGACGCATAGGGAGAGACAGCAAAGGAGCAATCCAATTCAGGACCTCAGCTATCTACCTGTTCCAGCTGAACTGCAACCATATCCTCATGGAAAGCCCCAAGGTCCCTCTGTAACCTACCCAGGTCCCAGAATTTGTGAAGAATTACTTCCTTTAATTGGAAAACTCCAGTTAATCTTACAAGAAGTTTCTGGCCATTTTATTTCCTATATAATCCCCAGAAACTAATGAACTAAGTTGCTGGGCAACCAGCCAAGACTTCAGCAGCAGATTAGAATTTTTTAAAAAATGATCTTTCAAAAGTGTGAAATTACCAGCAGTGTGGCATGCAACAAAAGAACTTTCTAGAAAAGCAACAACACATTCCCTTGACAGTCTAGTGCTCTTTTTATTTGTATACACTCTAAAACAGGGGTGTCAAACTGCCAGCCCGCGGGCTGGACGTGTCACGAGGAAACTGCACCCACCCCATTGCCAGCAATGGGGAAAAAGTTCTGATACATCACGCGATGTCACGTGACGTCGTGAATTTGACATGTCTGCTCTAAGGCAATACATGATTTTATTGGCTTATATTAACATGAATGATTTCATTTAAAATATCCACTTTCAGCAAGTGAACTGGCTGGTTCATTTGCTAACACAAAAGATAAGGAAAAGCAGGTATCATCAGAAACAACTTTGTAAAAGCAGTATTGTAGGATAGATTGATTAGGAAATTGATACTAGCTAAGCTAAGAGAACGGTACTCTGATGTTTCCTCTAATTTCATAGCAACTATAGTTATTACTGTTATAACACGCTGTTGATAATTTATCTCTTAGTAAATATACAAATAAATATGTATTGGCCTGGGTCAGATATATAAGTGTTATTACTTTAATTCTTTTGTTATAATCTATTACATTTTGAATTACAAGCTTTCCTAGTTAAGTATGCATGTACAGTATGTATGCATGTACCTATGTATGTATGTGTCATATTTATATGGCTGCCTATCTCATGAAATATGACTCTGAGTAGTATGCAATCAAACCATAAAATCAACTTTAAAAAAAACCTGAACAAATATAAAAAATAAAAATTATTATTAAAAGGCTTAGGAGAGAGCATCAGATACCACAAGCAATGGAACCAACTCATCAGATCATCATTCCCTTGTGACCCACAGGCCTGTTGACACAACCAGGATTTGAGGGACTTCTGAAAGTCCTGTCAGCAGAGATGGGGGCAGTTTCACTATGGGGGTGAAGTTTCACAGAGTAGGTGCCAGAGCAGAAAAGGTCCATCTCCTGGGTCCACCAGATGTAACCCTTCGGCAGAAGAGCCAAAGCATACCTTTTCTTCAGGACCTCATGGGATGGGCAGATGTAATCAGTTTGCTCAAATGACCTGGCCCCATGGCATGAAGGGTTTTGAAGGTCAAAACAGCACCTTGAATTGGACCCTGGAGCAGGCAATGCAGCAGATGGAGCAGGCGTGTAGCATGTGCCACTCTAGGGCACACATAACTGCCTACTCCACCATATTCTGTATTAGCTGAAGCTTCCTGATACTTTAAGGACAGTCCTATGTAGAAGACATTAAAATAGTCTATCCAGGACACAAGTGAACATGAGCAGAGCTCCCTGTTCAGGAACAGGCACAACTGCAACGTAACACAAAGCTGTACAAAGACTTCCTAACCACAACTCCCACCTATTCTTTGAGCAAGAGTCATGAGTCTAGGAGGACCTCCAAGATCAGCACTGGTCTGTCTGGTGCAGTACTGTACAATGCTACCCAGTACCAAAACTGACAGGCCCCATAAAAAAATCAGAGCCATTCAAACTTGCCAGAGTTATGTTGAAGCCTGTTGTTCCCCAACCAGATCCAGGCACTTGGATATGAAATCAATAGCATTGTTTAATTTGCTTAAGGGGCAGAAATGTATAATTGGGTATTATCAGTGTACTGATAATACCTCACCCAATGGTGACAGGTAAACGCACTCAGCAGCTTCAGGGTATATATTGAATAGGAGCTAATAGAGCAGAGGTTCCCAACCTTTTTGGTTTGGTGGCCCGGAAAGGGAGGCAGGCACTGTTACGCACGTGTACGTGAGCCCAAATGGGGTCACATAAGTGCAAGTGCCACAAATGGGGCAGTTCTAGCACCAGCGGGAAGCTCAAGGCGGCACTAGCGCCAGCAGGAAGCTCAGGGTGGCGCTAGTGCTGGTGAGATGCCCAGGAGTGGGGTGGTGCTAGCACCTGTGGGATGCTCGGTGTGGCACTAGTGCAAGTGTGGGGGGTGAGTGCACGCACAAATGTGTGCATTGGTCATCCCTTCACAAGGCCCAGTGGCCAAGAGACCATGGCCCGGTAGTGGGCTACGGCCCACAGGTTGGGGATCCCTGTAATAGAGCACTGAACCTATGGTACCTCACATAATAAGGGTGAAGGGCAGAATTTCTCTCCCCCCCTTCACCACCAACTGTATCTACTCCAGAGAAAGGAGAACCAAGACAATAGAGTGCTGCCAACCCCCAATCCCTAGACCTAGTACAGAAGAATACCATCAAAGGCTGCTAAGAGGTCATGGACCATTCCTGTCCAGCTCTTGCTACCTAAAAGCATGTCTAATGCTATTTTCATCCCATACTCAGACCATAATACTGACTAAAAGGATTGAGGTGACTTATAAATATTATTAAACAAATAAATAGATGCTTATACCACATTAAATTTATCAGTCTTGATCTCATAAGACCTTTGCCTATCTTTGATAGCTGATTTTAACATGATCAGCTACCTGGTCATACTGGACTATTTAGAATTTTGAATTATATATCAGCAATACTTACAAGGTAATATGTTGGGGTATCTGTTTTTTTCTCTGTTTTCCTCTTTGTTTGCCATCTCAAGTGATCCTTGCAAATATCCAGGTGGCAATGACTATAGAAAATATAAATTGTCTGACTTAAAACAGCGATCAATAACAAAGTTGAAGGTTAAAATACATTTTTATACTTTATGAAATTTTATATTAACTATATCAGAATATTAAATGTCACAGATACATCCTTAAAAGTCATCTGAAAAATTATTGAATGCACCAAGCGAGGAACAAACTCTATTCCTACACTAGATATATATTGCTATTTTTTCTTGCGTGATACAGGATCAGAAAAAGGAAAGAAGGCGAGGTTGTCAGAATACAAGCTAACTTGAGGGCTAATCCACATGAAGCCCCATTTCCATCTGTCCTGTGTGCCATCGTTCACTCCCTAGAGACTAAAATGGACAATGTGAAATTTGAGCGGGCCACGATTCTACAAGGAGTATATATTGGAGGTGGTGACCCTTTGAGAGCTGTATGCAACGAAATTTCATTTTGATGTATGCCGATTGGTGTACATTCAAAGTGACAATAAAGTTATCATCATCATCATCATCATCATCATACAAACTTCTTATCTGAAAATAACTGAGGCCTTAACCACTACAGAAAACTGGCTTTTCCCACTACTGAGTTAAGGAGCTACCCGTGATTCATGCAGGCTGTAGCCACTACAACCTTTACCCTGCTTCTAAAGAAGATAGTTCCAAACCACTGATGAATGGTATTGTCCTGAGTGAAGCCAATCCAGACTTTATAGACAAGAGAGCTGACTTTATCTTCTGGATTGTGTCACCAGGCAACAGAGAAAACATCAACCAATCGTAACACTGAAAGCCAGAATGAAGGAGGGCTGATTTCTCAACTCAGTCTGGCCTTCTTTGAAGGATTGTTTCTGTCTGTGCTTCTCAGCACAGACCCCCTGTGAGAATTAACTCACTTCATATTCAAAAATTAATACAAACTCAAAATGGAATTAAAATAAAATAAATAAATAAATAAAATTAATTCAATGAATTCAAAATCACACAGAAAGATACCAAAGCAGAAATATCCCTCAAAAGAAAAGAAAGATATTTGCAAGATCCTGCATCTGGGTTAAGTCTTATAAAGTGGGAGAACTAAAACTGATAACTTGAAGACCTGAAACTCAATAAACAACAAATGCAATTCTGTCAGAAAATTACTGTGTATAATTTCAAATTTAATTTGCACCTAGCATACTCTTGGCCAATCCCTATATCCAGATCTGAGCAAACACACAGGCCACTCGGTATAACTAGGAGAGGCAAGGGGGGGGAGAGTTAATTCACAGATTGTTTTTCTTCATGAGATACAATAACGGAGCTCTGCTGTCTTTCTGTTGAAGCCTGGAGAGAAACTGGTCAAAAACAAAACCAAAATGGGAGAAGGTATGGATGGTCATGAAAGGGACTCAGAAAGAAAAGTGCTAATGAAAGCAGAAAATTCTGGGTGGGGAAAAAAGGCTGATTTGAAGCTGGATAATGATGGTAGGGTGAATTAACCTGCCCATCCCTTCCCAAATACACCCACAATAAATCAGATGACCTTACACATTTTGCACATCTTGAAGCTGCGGCGAGAGAGTTTGAAACTGCGGCGAGAGAGTGTTAACTTTAAATCTGAGACATCTAATTATAAATTACAGCTATTTCACTCAACCAGAGCTTAGGATAAACTGCAGGTGAGGATCAGGTTCTATAAATACTTCTTGGTTGCTTAATAGAATAAAATGCACCCCGTAACTACTTACTCTATTATTATATATATCTCACAGGGAGAGAACATACCTTTTGAATTACATAAGTCCAAATTAGGCAGGACAGAATTTATGTTGTATTTCTACAACTAGTAAATGTCAATTTACATATAAATATTGTACTTCTACAACTAATTTTATAAGAACTTAGGGTATTTGGATGGAGACTTACATTAATCTACTTTAACCCATTTATATTATTGCTAAACTGATCAGAATCTCTATTGATCATATGTTATTTGCAATATGAAGGAAGGACACCCTTTGCTCTTACTGCAAATACTGTACAATAACAAACGTGGGTGTATATGGATGCTTGAAAACCGTAATAAAATAATAAGGGGAACAAAGCTTATACCTTATATATAAAGAGAAGGGCTTTTCAACCAGTGGTATGTGTACCACAGGTGGTACTTTAGCACGTGGTAGACAGTACACAAACCCTAGCCAAGTGTAGCGGGGGAGGGAATGAGCTAAAACGGCACTGCACAGGCCTGGAGGAGATCAGCTGGAGCTGCAGGGCTTGGCAAAAACCCCAGGATCTGCGCAAGCAGTTGCATGCTGATTGGAGCTTCCAGCACACCCGGAAGAGAAAAGGGAGAAAGACGAGGATGGAGAGAAGAGAAGCTATAAAAGTAGCAGGCTTTGGTGGGAGAGGAAGAGAAAAAAAAAACACACAGAGAAAGAGAGAGAACAGGCTTTTGTTAGCAAAGTGGTGAGAGAGAGAGAGAGAGAGAGAGGCCTTTGTGAGCAAAGTGTGAGTGAGTGAGTGAGTGAGTGAGTGAGTGAAAGAGCGAGCGACGAGCTTTTGTGAGCAAAGTGTGCATGAGTGAGAGAGAAGTGAAAGGCTTTTACAAGCAAAGTGTGAATGAAAGAGAGCAAGTGAGAGGCTTTGGAGAGCTGAGTGAGTGAGCAGCGAGAGGCTTTTACGAGCAAAGTGTGAATGAGTGAGTGAGTGAGTGAGAGGCTTTTGCAAGCAAAGGGTGAATAAGCAAAATGTAAATAAGCAAGTGAGAGGCTTTTGCAAGCTGAGTGAGTGAGAGAGTGAGTGGCTTTTGCGAGCAAAGGGTGAGTGAGCAAGACAGCAAGTGTGGGGCTTTTGCAAACAAAGGGTAAGGGGGGGCCTTTGCGAGTAAAGGGTGAGACAAAAAAAGTGAGGGGGAGAAGGGAAAAAGAAAAGGAATCGACTTCTGACTTGCTCTGTTGCAGTAGAAGAAAGCATTAACATTGAACCTCAAATTTTTACTTTTCCATAATATTATAAACTAGCCCCCCTTCATGGATTACTGCCTTGTCGTGGCGAAGGGGCTTGCGTAATTCAATGAAGCTATGAGCTATGCCGTGCAGGGCCACCCAAGACGGACAGGTCATAGCCGAGAGTTCTGACAAAACGTGATCCACTGGAGAAGGAAATGGCAACCCACTCCAGTATCTTTGCCATGAAAACCCTATGGACAGTACCAAAAGGCAAAACGATATGACGCTGGAAGATGAGCCCCTCAGGTCGGAAGGTGTCCAATATGCTACTGGGGAAGAGCAGAGGGCTAGTACTAGTAGCGCCAGAAAGAATGAAGCGACTGGGCCAAAGCCGAAAGGACGCTCAGCTGTGGATGTGTCTGGTGGTGAAAGGAAAGTCCGATGCTGTAAAGATTTTTTCTCCATAGGAACCTGGAATGTAAGATCCATGAATCAAGGAAAGCTGGACGTGGTCAAACAAGAGATGACAAGACTGAACATCGACATCTTAGGTATCAGCGAACTAAAATGGACAGGAATGGGTGAATTTAATTCAGATGACCATCAGGTATACTACTGCGGACAAGAATCCCTCAGAAGAAATGGAGTAGCCTTCATAGTCAATAAAAGAGTAGGAAAAACAATACTAGGATACAATCCTCAAAATGACAGAATGATCTCAGTTCGAATCCAAGGCAAACCATTCAATATCACAGTAGTCCAAGTCTATGCCCCAACCACCAGTGCTGAAGAGGATGAAATTGACCGGTTCTATGAAGCCCTACAGCACCTTATAGAACGAACACCCAAAAATGATGTCCTTATCATCATGGGGGATTGGAATGCTAAAGTAGGAAGCCAAAAGATAAGCGGAATAACAGGCAAGTTTGGCCTTGGAGTACAAAATGAAGCAGGGCACAGGCTGATAGAATTTTGTCAAGAGAATACGATGGTCATAGCAAACACTCTTTTCCAACAACCCAAGAGACGGCTCTACACATGGACATCACCAGACGGTCAACACAGAAATCAGATTGACTATATGCTCTGCAGCCAAAGATGGAGAAGCTCCATACAGTCAGTAAAAACAAGACCAGGAGCTGACTGTGGCTCAGACCATGAGCTTCTCCTTGCAAAGTTTAGGCTTAAACTGAAGAAAGTAGGGAAAAGCACTAGGCCACTCAGGTATGAATTAAATCATATCCCTGTTGAATATACAGTAGAGGTGACAAATAGATTTAAGGAATTAGATCTGATAGACAGAGTGCCTGAAGAACTATGGACAGAGGTTCGCGACATTGTACAACAGGTAGCAACCAAAACCATCCCAAAGAAAAAGAAATGCAAGAAAGCAAAATGGCTGTCTGAGGAAGCTTTGCAAATAGCTGAGGAAAGGAGGAAAGCAAAAGGCAAGGGAGAAAAACATAGATATGCCCAATTGAATGCAGAATTCCAGAGAATAGCTAGAAGAGATAAGAATGCCTTCTTAAATGAACAGTGCAAAGAAATAGAAGAAAACAATAGAATAGGGAGGACCAGAGATCTTTTCAAGAAAATTGGAGAGATGAAGGGAACATTCCATGCAAAAATGGGCATGATAAAGGACCAAAATGGCAGGGACCTAACAGAGGCAGAAGAGATTAAGAAGAGGTGGCAAAATTACACAGAAGAACTATACAAGAATGAGCTTAACGTCCCAGATAATCACAATGAGGTGGTCACTGACCTCGAGCCAGACATCCTAGAATGTGAAGTGAAGTGGGCCTTAGAAAAGCTGAGCAACAACAAAGCTAGTGGAGGCGACAGTATTCCAGCTGAGCTGTTCAAAATCTTAAAAGACAGTGCAGTAAAAGTGCTACACTCAATCTGCCAGCAAATTTGGAAAACTCAACAGTGGCCACAGGATTGGAAAAGATCAGTTTACATCCCAATTCCAAAGAAGGGCAGTGCCAAAGAATGTTCAAACTATCGCACCATTGCACTCATTTCTCATGCTAGTAAAGTCATGCTTAAAATCCTACAAGCTAGACTTCAGCAGTATGTGGATCGAGAACTACCAGAAGTACAGGCAGGATTTCGAAGAGGCAGAGGAACTAGAGATCAAATTGCCAACATACGCTGGATCATGGAGAAAGCTAGGGAGTTCCAGAAAAACATCTACTTCTGCTTCATTGACTATGCTAAAGCCTTTGATTGTGTGGATCATAACAAACTGTGGCAAGTTCTTAAAGAGATGGGAGTACCAGACCATCTTATTTGTCTCTTGAAAAACTTATATGCGGGTCAAGAAGCAACAGTGAGAACTGGACATGGAACCACTGATTGGTTCAAAATTGGGAAAGGTGTCCGGCAAGGCTGTATACTTTCGCCCTGCCTATTTAACTTATATGCAGAGCACATCATGAGAAAGGCAGGGCTAGATGATTCAAAAGTTGGAATTAAGATTGCCGGAAGAAATATCAACAACCTAAGATACGCAGATGATACCACTCTAATGGCAGAAAGTGAAGAAGAACTAAAGAGCCTCTTGTTGCGGGTGAAGCAGGAGAGTGCAAAACTTGGGTTGAAACTTAACATTAAGAAAACCAAGATCATGGCATCTGGCCCTCTCAGTTCCTGGCAAATAGATGGGGAAGAAATGGAGGTAGTGACAGATTTTATTTTCCTGGGCTCCAAGATCACTGCAGATGGGGACTGTAGCCAAGAAATTAAAAGACGCTTGCTCCTCGGAAGGAAAGCCATGGCAAATCTAGACAGCACACTAAAAAGCAGAGACATCACCCTGTCAACAAAAGTGCGTATAGTCAAGGCTATGGTCTTCCCAGTTGCAATGTATGGCAGTGAAAGTTGGACCATAAGAAAGGCTGAGCGCCAAAGAATTGAGGCCTTTGAACTATGGTGCTGGAGAAGACTCCTGCGAGTCCCTTGGACTGCAAGGCGATCAAACCGGTCAGTCCTAGAGGAGATCAATCCTGACTGCTCTTTAGAAGGCCAGATCCTGAAGCTAAAACTCAAATACTTTGGCCACCTAATGAGAAGGAAGGACTCACTGGAGAAGAGCCTAATGCTGGGAAAGATTGAGGGCAATAGAAGAAGGGGACGACAGAGAATGAGGTGGCTGGATGGAGTCACTGAAGCAGTAGGCGTGAGCTTAAATGGACTCCAGAAGATGGTAGAGGACAGGAAGGCCTGGAGGAATGTTGTCCATAGGGTCGCGATGGGTCGGACACGACTTCGCAGCTAACAACAACAAAATAAACTAGCCAATTCTGTATCAACAAATGAATCTAACCAGTAAAGCCCAAAATCCCCCCCTTTTTTTTAGTCATCAAGTTTTTGATACCTTGCTAAGCACTGGTGCTACTCGAATATTGTCATGTTCTAAAAGTGGTACAATCTGTGAAAAGGTTGAAAAGCCTGATATAAAAGCCCCAGATCTCCAGTCCTTTCGCCGCGGCCTCAAAACACTCCTTTTTCAACTGGCTGACCTGGACTGACAGGGATTTAATTATGTTTAATTTTTATTTTAATTATGTTTACAATTTTTAACTCTAATTTTTAATTTATTTTAATTTTAAATTTTAATTTATTGTACAGAGGCCTTTAATTTTAATTTTATCTTAATTTCTGTATTTATTGTATATTATTGCTGTTAGCCGCCCTGAGTCCTTCGGGAGATAGGGCGGGACATAAGCCCCATTAATAAATAAATAAATAAATAAATAAATAAATAAATAATCAGAGCCCCTCTGTGAGGAAGATGGACAGTTAAGAGTTTGATTGATAAATAAATAATCATGGTCTCAATCATCATTAGGTTTAAATCAGATGTGCACTCTGAAGAATTTTCTTCGAAAACCAGCACAGACCAGAATGTAAATTTATTGTTTACTAGCTAATAAAGAAGTCTCTTATATAGGTTACATTCTGTTGCCACAACATAAATGTGTCATATTTGTTGCTTCAATATGTACTCTTGCTTTGGCTTTGCAATTTTTCTTCTTTAAACAGAAAACAGTCACACACACACCCTTCTCTCTTTCACACACACACACACACACAAAACAGGAACGTAAAATAAATAACTGAAAACTGACCATGAATTACTATAATATACTATATATTATTTTGATACTCTGGTTTTCCTAAATTTCACTTCAATATATTTGGCAAAAATAAAAGTAAGAAGTGAGCTTTTATGGAAGTTTTTTAAAAAAATACTTTTATCCTTTGAGCACTTTGTTTTCCTTTGCATAAGCAGACAAATTGTGCAAAACTGGAAAACTGAACTTCCCTTTTTTTATGTGAAGCAAGGGAGGTTTTTTAAAAGGCTTGTTTCTATTTCAGTATTTCTCCAGAAAGTCGCTTGAGAAACAGAGAACAAGCATAAAATTAACTTTCACACCCATTTTAAGGATGACCATTTTCAATGTAGATTTGCATGTTTGTCTTTTCCTAATGTATTTAGCCACACAACTCAATATACTCACATTAATTCAGACTTGAAAAGGCAAGTTTTAAACACGTAATCATAATTCCTGACCTACAGTCCTGCCAATTACGAAGCTCCACTCTAAAGGGCATGATTCCATGCCTGGCAGTTTAATTGGCAACCTTTTCACCTATATAAACTTAAAATGAATGTAAACATGTGATCATCATGGCTACATCACAGAACTGCTGAAACCAACCAGCACAGAAGGTAAGTTCATTTTTATGGAACTGGCCTTCAGAAGCCAGAGAGAGATTATCTATCAGCTATTTTCCAGCCCCACAACCCTCTTCATGCAAGCACCATGCAGCAGGAAGCAAAAAATATATTATGAACTCTGACCTGAAGTGAGACATTATATTTAGCAAGTTTTTAATCAATTCTTCTTAACTTGGTGCACTTGAGATTTTGGGGGCTTCAACCTCACTATTTCCAGCTTCCATGAGAGGGAGATTGAAATGGGATAGCTTTGTTATGATTATCTCTCTTCTCCATTAGGTGTCTTTAAAAAGTACTTACTATCCTTTTTTTGGGTAAATAGTTCCTAGAAGAAGGAAAAAGTAGAGAGCCTATTGCCTTCTAGATGTTTAGGTCCACAACTCCTACAATTGCTTGCTATTGGCCTCTCTGGCTAGGGATGATGAGAGGTAGTTATCTACCACTGTAGTAAAAAACTGAATGGCTTTTAAAAGGCATAATTCTGGAAAGAAGCAGGATTTGTAAGTATGAAAGTAGCGAAGTGTAGGAGAGACTAACTAGTTTCACATAATGAGCTAACATCCCTGTTTTATTGAAATAAACCACAAAGGTTAGGTTTAAGATTTAAACCATGGTTTTGAAACCTGAATGTTTCGGTCCGAATAACACATTAAGGAAGAAGCAGTCATATTGCATTATTATTTCAGTATGATATATGAATCCTTCCTTTATCACCTGGTTTTAAATGTTTTGGAGTAGTTATGAGGTTCACATAACCCTAATTTCCAAGATTAAAATTTAAGGATTTTGTAAAATGTAACAGTTGCTGGTGGTCAAGCATCATATATTATTACAGAGAGTAATAATTTAGATTATTACTCATGATAATGTAAAACATCTGGAAACATGTCAACCAATTTGCCACTTAGCTGAATAGCAGCAAGATATAGGATTGGAAATCTCATTTCCAAAAAAGGTAGAGACCCCTTAAAATTCCAATTTTGTTAATAATAGATATAATAAGAGTTTACACAGCATAGGAGCGTGCAATATATCTCAACAATCCCAGAGCATGAAACTGATACATACAAAAGCAACTTTTATTGTTCACTGGAAAAAAATAATTTGTTCATTTTATTTGCCATCTTTCATTTAAGAAAACCAAAATGAAGTAACAAAATAAGGCAACCTACATTAAACTCTTCCCGGAACAACTTCCCATCATCAGCTGCTCTTATCCGGATTTCCTCTTCCAAGAGCTCTACTGGAATAGGAAAATACTTCCTTGGGCCAGAAGGAGACTGTCTGAGAAGCATCACCCTCTGCTGTTCTGTCAAAAGGAGATGAAAGAACACTGTATCTATGTATTTATAAATCAAGTTTCTAAATACCCACCTCTCTCAGAGAGGGGCTCCAGGTTGTGCCCAGTCTAATCAATATATAGAAAATATATAAAATTAACATTAAAATGTGAAAATTATTTTAAGTTTATTTTTTTAATTATGATTATGGCATTATAAGATTTCAAAAGAGGGTTTTAAAAAAATCCAAGATGGCCACAGCATTAATTAATACAGGCAGGGGGACTCTCGTGGGGACAGCCAGCCTCACAGGTGTGTGGTCTTCTGTGCCCCTCTTGGCAAGGTCATAGAGCCAAGTTTTGATTCCTTTGCAGAAGGCCAGGAGAGTGGGGTGTTGCCTCACCTCTGCGGGCAGGATGTTACATAATGTAGCGGTAATGCCAGAGAAGGCTCTCTTTCTAGGTCCAGCTAATTGAAATTCTTTGACTGATGGATCTGCAGTATATATTCCATGATTGATTGAGTGGGATGGGCTGATGTAATGGGGGTGAAGTCAGTTCTGTAGGTAGCCTGGTGCCTATGCCAGGTGATGACCAACACCTTGAACTGCACCTGGAAACAAACTGGCACCCAGTGCAGTTTATGGAGGAAGGATGTTATATGTGCCCTTCAATGGGCACCCAGTATGGCTCACACAGCCTCATTCTGTAGCAGTTGAAGCTCCGGATACTTTTCAGGAGTAGCTCCATATAGAGAGCTATATGGAGAGGGCCTCCTCAGGGTGCCTCCGGTCAAAGAATGCCGGCTGGTGACCCCCAGGGGGAGGGCCTTCTCTGTGGGCGCCCCGGCCTTATGGAACCAACTGCTGGTTGAGCTCCGGATGGCACCGGATCTTCGCTCCTTCCGGCGCGGGCTAAAGACCCATTTGTTCGAACAAGCTGGCCTGGCCTGATGGGGGAATGTCAGGGTTTTAAATGGGTTTTTAGATTTTGATTGTTTTAATTGGGCAATTATTTAATCTTTTTTAACTTTTGTATTTCTATTTGTATGCCCTGTTCACCGCCCTGAGTCCTTCGGGAGAAGGGCGGTATAAAAATCCAATTAATAATAATAATAATAATAATAATAATAATAATAATAATAATAATAATAATAATAACAATAATAATAATAATAATAATAATAATAATAATAGAGTGCATTGCAATAATCCAGTTGGCTGTATTATATGCATAGCCAAAAAGCAATGTACATTTTACTTCCATTATATATTTAAAATAAAAACTTAAAATTAAGACCACATCTGTACAGCCAACATCAATGGAAAACTTCACAACAATTACTAGTTTTACTAGCTTTAGAGCCGTGGTGGCACAGTGGTTAGAATGCAGTACTTCAGCCTAACTCACTGCTCACTCCAGGAGTTCGATTCTGACCGTTTCAAGGTTGACTCAGCCTTCCATCTTTCCGAATTTGGTAAAATGAGGACCCAGTTTGTTGGGGGCAATATGCTGACTCTATAAACCACTTAGAGAGGGCTGTAAAGCACTATGAAGTGGTATATAAGTCTAAGTGCTATTGCTATTTACAGTCTTTTCAAATCCATTTTTCTGAAAATGGATTTTAAAATGACAGACTCCAAGAATGATTTTTTTAATTTTTGTATTGTCTTTCTTTTTATATATGCCCTGTGAACCGCCCTGAGTCCCTACCAAGGAGAAGGGCGGTATATAAATCAAATAAACTATAACTATAACTAACTATGATGTAAAAAAGGATTCTATAAGGGATTTACATCTGAAACTGGCTAAAATCTCAATAACTAAAGAGGACATACAAATAATAAATCAGAAAAATGATTTATAAAGTTTTCTTATTCTGGATTTACAAAAGGAATGTTTTAAAGTATGAAGCTGATAATGCAAGAAATGCATGTGTTATTGTACTGTATTGTTACATGATGAAATTAGGTGAGGGGGGTTTAAAATGTGTTCATGAGTGTTCAGCATGTACAGAAACTAACTCAATTTTCTTTGACCTTCTTCCTTTAGATGTTAATTCATATATATATATTATATTTGTTATGTTTGTCATTTAGTTCCTTATTCAAAATAATTATGCATGCAGTTAAAAACTGACTCCATGAAAATTTACATATAAAATTAATTCTACATCTAACAGATATTTAAATGGAATTCCTGAAATTATAACTTAATACAATGCAATGTTTTAAAAAAGATCTTTCTGAATCAAATTGTACTACAAATGCAAACATTAATATGTGAACAAAAGTATGTGAACATAATATGTGAACAAATCTTCTCTGATGAGTAACAGTTATCAAACACAACAAAAAATGAATAACCAACCCTGTAAAACCTATTTGCTTCCCCTTTCAACATTACATTATAAAAAGAAGCAAATTGTTATATACAATTAAATAAAGAAATAATTACCTTGCTCTTCTAGGATTCCGTTTGGCATTTTTTTATCAGTGGAATTTACAACCGCTTTTCTGTGTCTTCGGAACCTTAATAAATATAAGAAGCATTTAGAAGACCACAGTTTAGGTCTCAAGATACTAAATAAGTTGCAAAAATTTTCTATATTATGGCTCACAAACCCAGTAATTCTGGAGAAGGTTCTTCTAATCATTTTTTTCCAGTTATAAATGTTATATTGTAGCTGATGCACAGAAATGGTGTATAACATCCTCCATCCACGACACTGATTAATGTGGGAAACTACAGACAGCACAGCTGCAGCTATGCAACTTTCATTTCCTTAAGAGATCACATGGTAACAAGAAATGACTAGTTCCACATCAAGAGTCTGATTCATACATACCTGAAGAAATAGCCAGCTAAAATAATTAAAATTATGAACACTAAAATCAGGATCAGCACTGAAGTCAGTAAATGGGATGGCTGACCATTTTCTCTTGGGGGATCTAAAAATCAAAAACAGAAACATGAGCTGGTGCTAAATCACCAATTGATTACCAACAGAAAATTAGTGGAACAGAAACATACACATTATATACATTGGATTTTGTAAATGATATTTTTCTGACACTACCAGATATAAAGGAAATTTAGTTTAAATATTTTAAAGAAACGAGTTAAAGCACTGAAATGTTTTGGAGCTTTTTTTCTCATTAGAACTTATTCGTACTGTATATGCAGGTAGTCCTCGAATTATAGCCACAATTGGACCCAAAATTTCTGTTGTTAAGCAAAACAGTAAGTAAATTTTGCCTCATTTTATGATCTTTCTTGCTCCAGTTGTTAAGTGAATAACTGCAGTTGTTAAATTAGTAACACGCAGGGCTTTTTTTCTCATAGAACGCTCAGAATGGAGTTCCGGCACCTTTTTTGGATGGAACCTTGTAGGATAGGCAAGGCGGGTTGTATGACATGTGTGAGTTCCGGCACCTTTTTCTTTTACAAAAAAAGCACTGGTAACACGGTTGTTAAGTTGTTGGTCAGATGGTTGCAAAAAGGAATTACATGACCACAGGACACTGCAACCAAGATAAATGTGAACCAGCTGCCAAGTGTCTGAATTTTGATCACCTGACTATGGGGATGCTGCCACTGTTGTAAGTGTGAAAAATGGTCATAAGCCACTTTTTTCAGCATCATTTTTAACTTTCGGGGACTATCTGTACAATGACAGATATCACTCTACCTCTACTTATATTGGAATACATGTGGGATACATGTGAAATCTGAACAACCCAATGTAATATATGTTTTTATTCATTGCAGGCCAAAAACCAAAACTGTAGCTGAGGAAATCTGAAGAAGTAGAATGTAAAGAGAACGCAACAATAATTCCCTATGCCCTGTTTCTGAATGAATGAAATAAGATGTCAATTTTATCAAAACTATTAATAACCAGTTAACCTCAACCATCAAATTATTTTTTAAAATTAAATGGGAATTAATGTTTCTTTCTAGTATCATACTAAATCATGGTATATTTATCTTCTTTTCTACAAAAGATAGGAAAAGTAGATACGATACAAGACTAGACTGTAGTACAACATTTAAGCAGTTCAACATTGTGAATGATCCCTCATGATATTAACAGCAACTCAAGAAGAAGAAGAAAGCAAAAATGAGCTATGGCAAAAGGAATAAAAATAGTATAGTAATTATTGTTATCACAATAATAACATGTTTTCAAAATATAGTAATACTCAGAAGATACTCTTCATGTCAAACTATGTCAGGATTTTTAACCCAACCTAAATGTTCAAGTACAGAAGAAAATTAATTGTTTTTACCTCTGTTTATCTTTGTCTATAGCAATCCCACAAATAAGGCTTATTAGATGGATTCATCTTAAATATGAAGTTGAAAAAAAGTTTTTGTGCATTGTCAGGTTTTTTTCCTGAACATTCTGATAATACCTCTCTTGCTTCTCATAAATCTTATTTTGGCTGTAATTTTGTCAGTAATGACTAATTTCACTGTTCAGGGGGATAAATCTTTCTTAAATAAGGTTTACTGCGGTGAATTTCTTTCCTCATTATGTCAAATTACATAAGCCCGTGGTGGCGAACCTATGGCACGCGTGCCACAGGGGGGCAAGCAGAGCCCTCTATGTGGGCATGCACGCCGTCACCCCAGTCCTAGGCCTTCAGCTGGGTTTTATAAAACCTTTTCGCTTTAGGCCTCCACCGCCATGTGCAAAAAAAAAAAAGTTCGATCAATCAATTTCAACTTCTCATGGGGAAAAAAAGATCTCGCAAAGTTGGAATTGATTGATTGAACTTTTTAGTCCCACCCAGTCTGCCGTTACCACCGCAGCCACACCCACCCAATGGGACATGCCCACCCAATTGGCCACGCCCATCCAATGGGCCACATCCACCCAATGGGACATGCCCACCTAGCACCCAACGATACATAAGTGGGTTTTGGGTTGCAGTTTGGGCACTCGATCTCTAAAAGGTTTGCAATCACTGACATAAGCCATTGCAAATTATATATCAGAAACAAATCTGTGTGAAAATTGACATTATTTAATAAGGATTTTACTAACAACAAAGAACATCTTGCTCAATAAAAATGATGAGATAAAATACTTTTGACCATTTTTTTTAACAGCATTCAAAAATATACCCATAAAAAAGTTTGTAGAGTAGGGATTTTGTGATTTACCTCTCAACCACAATGCTATTTCACTGAAAATCTGTTAAATGTAAATTTGAAAAAAAAAATATGCAAACTTTGCATTCATAAATTTCCCATTCCGTAGTAGGCTTTAAATGACAGCTCATTTAATACGCTTTCTGTTTTAAAAGGTAGTACAACATAAGGAAAAGTGTTCTCAAAATTACAGCTTTCAAGTCTTCGTCCCTCACCAAGATACAAAAGACAAGAATAGTAACAAAGCAACTCTAACAAAAGGTAGACTAGACGTGCCCAGTTGAATTGGGATCCATCAGATTTAAGATTAATTATTTTGCATGACTTCAATCAAATCAAAAGAAGTGAGAGATGAGTTGAAATAAAAGTGCAAACTATATAACCGGGTGGGACATAGATAGAAAATCAAGCAAACAGCAGAAATATGCAAACTAATTATTCTCTTAGATAGCATGAACACTGGGGTATATCTGCAAAATAGAAACTGAAGCTGAAAGAAAAAGAAATAGCAGAAAATTGAGGTCACATAAAACAATGCTTTGTGTATAGGAATGTATTCTGAGTTTAAGTAGTGCAACAATATTACATTTAATGTTTTAATTTTAGGTTTTATTTCCATGAACTACCACATGGGTATTAAGATCAATCCTCTATATTCTTAGTCCAACAGCAGTGAAAAATGTATTTTTTTCTGCAACAGGCCAGTGAATAAGGAAGCATCCCAAACAGGAAATCAGCAATGCTTTACCAATTACTATTTTCTTAGTTACAGCAAGATAAGCCAGAATAGCAAACAGATCACCCTGTCACATTCAGCATCAAGATGCTGATGTTAAAACATTTCCAGAAGTGGCTTTGTAAATCCAATCAAAGAGAAATGGAACATTGCATCGTTCCTGTTCTTAATATTTTACTGTTCCTAAAATAATTATTATACTATAGTTTACCAAAATTTAGACATATGGCTTTTGGGGTCTTCCAAGTATGAGTAGTTTGGAGATATGTGGTTCAAATTTGGCTACAATGTTTTTAGTTATTTGTAATTGCTTTTATGGCCATTTTGTGACTGGTATGCCCTCCCATGGTAGTTGTTTTAGGGTCTTCCACGTATCCATGGTGATATGTTTTTCTCCTGTGCCCAAGAGGGAAAGAAGCAGAGAACACAGATCGTAGAATAATCGGGTTGGAAGGAACCTTGGAGGTCTTCTAATCCAGGGCTTTTCAACCAGTGGTACGCATACCACTGGTGGTACGCGAGCACATGGCTGGTGGTACGCGGCGTTGCCTTCCTCCTCCCGCATCCCCCTGCCTCCCCCCTGCTCCTTCCTAGCTTACTTGCTGCCAGAAAACATGCTGCTGCAGGAACCTACCAGGCCACATGAAGAGCGCAGG